>NC_052016.1:113716140-114064890 GCF_015832195.1 Motacilla alba alba
AAGTCCTCTGGAAATATTAGTGATCAGGTGGACCTGCTAGAGAACATAAGCCCATAAAGGAATACTACTCAATTTTGTCACAGTAAACAGCACTAAAAATAACAAACACATATTGACACATCAGCTGGATAGGTTGACCTGACCACTCTCAAGATTTATTTAGAATTGAAGAACAGTGTCTTCAAACCTGTTAGCGTTGAGACCTTCCACAGCAGTTTTATGCATGTTTACCTCAACACAGGCTCTTACTTTAAGTTTTTCCATTACTTTCCAAGTGTGGCATATCTAAGCCATTCAATTCTTTTGAACACAGGGAATCTCAACCAAAACCTGAAGTACAGACACTCCCAAACCATCTCAGCAATTGTCTTTCCTCTCCTTGTTTTCTCCTTGCCAAAGCCAGGGAAACAAGGGCCAATATCATGTTACAAGTAATGTTTGAACAAGGGGAAAAGCACAGCGACTGCACAGTCCTACACTAACACTGAACGGTATAAATAAGAGCTGCATCCATCCACCATATCCACTTACATTTAAAAACCCAACTAAAACGAAACTGGAGTTAATCTTCCTCAGAGCCAATACGAGCAGCCGATAAGATCTCAAACCCGACCTGAAGCCAAGACTCTGGACAGAGCACAGCCAAGGCCTCGCTACCTTTGGGGGCCTTCTGTTTCTAGAGCCAAGGCACAGCAGCAGCAGCAGCATCGCGCTGCAGTCACGTCCGAGGGGCAGTGGCAGCGTTTACCTGTGAATCCATTCGCTTCTCATTAATTAATTGATTTTTAGGCAGCAAGAGCAGCATCGGTGGCCCAGCGCGCAGCACAGCCCCCGCTCAGGGGACACCCGCACGGGATCCCCGGGCAGTCCGCCCGCCCCGCTCCGCAGAGGGCTCCAAAAACAAAGACCAAAGTTTTCCCTGCTCGGTGCGTGGGAGTGCGGCAGCAAAACAGGAGCCAGGATCAACACGAGCCGCCTCCCGTCACCACACCCGGGCCCACGCAGGGCAGGACAGCCCCTGCTCCCCGGGGCAGCCCGGCCGCGTCCCCCGGGACGGCTGCAGCCGCTCCCTCACGGGCAGGGGGGGACACCCCCAGCCCGGCGGGATGGGGGAGCGGGGGGTGTCACCCGAGCCTCCCTCACTGCCCCCCGGCAGCGGGGCGGCCCCGCCCGCTCCCCCATTCACCCCCCGCAGCTCTCCCTCACCACCGCCCCCCCTCACCGTGCTGCGCTGGGGGCTCGGCTCCGGCTGCGGCTCCGGCGGCTGCATTCCCGCCCCCCGGTTCTGCCCCGGGCGCCGCTGCGGGGGCCCCCCCCGCTCCTCCCGAGGAAGGGGAGAGGGAGAGGCGCTGTGCCGCGGCGGGCGCGGGAGGCGGAGGCGGGCGCGGGGCGCGGGGTCCCGGGCAGAGCGCGGCCGGGAAGCGCTTCCGGGCTCAGTGCGGGGCGCTGGGGGCCGCCGGGCGGGGCGGGGCCCCGGCTGCGCCCAACGGCATCCGACATGGCGCGGCCCGCGCGCGCCGGACCGCGCGGCTCTCGCGAGACTTGGCGGAGGCAGCGGCGGCGGTGGGAGGGGGGGAGCGGGGGAGCGAAGGCAACGAGCGGGGGAAGGCGGGGCCGGGGGCGGGGCCGGGGGCGGGGCCGGGGCGGCGTGAGGGGACTCCGCGCTGCGCTCCCGCATGTCGCTCCCCCCTGTCGCTCCCCCATGTCGCTCCCCCCTGTCGCTCCCCCATGTCGCTCCCTCATGTCGCTCCCCCGGCGCCCGGGGTTACCCAGCGCCTTTAAACGAAGCGTTCCCCTAGCCGGGACAGGACCCAGCGCTGCGTGCTAGAGGTGGCTGGCGACCCTCGTCCCAGGGTTCCCCTCTGGAGAAGCGTGGCTGGGCAGTGACGGGCACTGAGGTGTTTCTGAGTGTTGGCAGCAGCGGCACGGTGCGTGCCCGCAGTGGTTCCGGCACATTGACAGGATCGCAGAACGGGTCCGGCTGGGCCACAGTGGGACATCTGGCACAGCCCCTCGGCTCGGGCAAAGCCATCCCAGAGCACGCGGCTCGGGGCTGTGTCCAGACGGTGCTGGAATGTCTCCAGTGAGGGGGACTCTCCATGGACGATCTGTTCCAGCGCGTGTTCTTAGGTAGCACAGGACAGCTATGAGCAGAAAAACGCTGGTGTGCTGTGCTCCCACCCAAATGTCTCATGATCCTGTGCCAGTCCAAGTAATATTTTTGGTCCCCCTGCTTGCAGGATGGACTCGAGGCTGTTATGATTAATATGGATTGATCCAGTGTGAACTTTTAATTGACATCTCCGGAGGCTGAAATCTTCCTGTTGAGGCAGAGCCTTGCAGATGGTTTAGTGGGTGTACACTGATTTTTCATCCACATCCTGGGCCTTGAGATTACATTCGGTTTGTATGCCAGCATAAACTGGTTTAAAGCATCTTTTCACAAATCATAAAGACTATTATTTGTGTTCTTCAGGGTTTGTGTGTGTGTGTGTTTAGGTATTTTTCTTTGTTTAAACAGCATCTGTCTTGTGTAGTTTTTTCATCTTTTTTTACTTTTTTGTCTTTTTTTACAGTTTCAGAGCCACAGAAACGCCATTGCACTGATACTGATGGAGCAGATGCAGAGCCCTGTAACCACCTTCTGTCTCTCTCTGGTAGAGGGTTGGAGGTGCAGGGGGGACGTGTGTCTTGTATTGCCATCACTAACTCTCCACGTCATTTTCCGTGTGCAGAGGCCTCGGCTCCTGTGTCAGAGGTTGTGTGAAGTTAATTAAGGAATTCCTGTATTCTGATCCCCACATCGGAAACATGCCAAGCCTGACTAACATTTCTGGAGAAGCAAGATGCAAAACTGGAAGTAAACAGGATCTCGGTGCAACAATACTTTTATCTGAAAGAGTTTGATTCTTATCCTCTGATTGGAGCTATTATCAAGGTGCTGAAGTGCATATTCCTCAGCAAAAATCCATCATTTCCAAATATAAGTGTGTGTTGTTAATGCAAATGAATAGTTCCCATAGCTTTATGTAGTTTCACTTAAAATGTAAGAAGCAGCCCTTGGTACAGCTGTTGATGTTGTGCACATGGCAGTCTCTGTGGCCTGACTTACACATGCTGGCCCTGGCTTCTTCAGCATTTTTTGTGTTTTCCAGCTACTGTCTTAATTCATCCTGTCACTGCTGGTTCCAGATTTTCCAAATCAGCATCCGAGTCACTTTGTCACTGCCCCTCTGTGAAGTCCTCGTGCCACAGCTCCGGTGAGTCCTGGCAAACCACTGTGGCTTCATACAAGTGGGCTCCACGGCTCCTTTCCACTTCACAAGCAGCCAGTGCTTTGTTTTTGTTTGGAAATGATGCTTTTCCTCTGCAATTCTCTGCAAGGGACTAGCGGAGGACTGTAATCCAGCAACTGCCTGACTTTTATCCCGCTTTCAAAGCAGGAGTGTTCCAACAGAAATTGCAGGCACTCAGAATTTTTCATCTTCCCTTAGCTAGTTGTAGGCTTGAGAGCAGGATTGTGAGACTGGGAAATTAATCGGTCTTGAAACTTCACAATTAATCACAGCACAGCCAGGGCTGTGCTCAAGAATTTAAGGGAGAAAATCCTTATGGTTATTAGGTGCCTGATTACCCCAGAAATCAAAGGTTGTGTATGTTCTGACTCTGCTGAACACATCTCTGAAAGCAGTTAATTTTATTGCTGATCCAGCTTTTCTGTCTCTTAGCCATGTGACAACTACAAAAATTGATTATACGGAAAAGGAATGTTAGGAAAGCGCTTAATGCATTTTTAGCTGCTTCTAATGGGATTTAGCAGCTGGAAACAAGGAGAGCTGGCACTGAGTAATCAGGGCTGTTCTTAGACAGCTGTGTGGGAACCAGAGTATCAGGGCTCTGAAATAAATCACCCTTTTTCCCCCTGTATTTTAAAATATGCAATATATGCAAGGAAGAATTTGTAAGCTAGCTCTCAATACTTGCAGCTCAGACAGTTAACTCGAAGTCAAATGGAATTCATTGTTAAATCCAGTTCTGTAATAACTTCTAGATGAAAATGCCCCTGGGTTCTGTGTGATTTTTTTTTTTTTATTTAATGCTTATGGCAGTTAGTACTGCCCATTTTTGAAAGGCCTCAGGTTTGGATTTAAATTCCATGCTACATTCATTTTTAAGCAGAACAAAAATGGAGTTATTTCTGCTCCCCTTTTCTCTTTATGAGCAACAATCCAAGAGACCCATTTTCCTGTTTTGGAAGAAAGCAATTTTATGCATGTCTGTGCCTAGAAATTGCAGTCAGAAAAACATCTTGGTAAAATGGCCCTGCTGTACCTTTTCTCTCTGAACAGTTCCTATACTCACTCAGTTCCATTTACAAATCCAAAGCATGATTTTCAATGTAAGCACTCTAAACTGAGTCTTGAATCGCCCTGTTACACCATGGTCGGTGTTTTGTCACTGAAATGCACCAAATCAGTTTATTTGGTGATGCCTAAAGGGGAATACAGTCCTGCCATGTGTGAATGGAGTGCATCCATTTGTCAGAGTTTTAGTAAAAAAAAAGTTATATTTTTTGGTCCTAAAGTACTTTAAGTATTTAACACTATCATGAAAAAAAAAAACCAAAACAGCAAAAAAACCAAAACCCAGGAATGTGTGCCTAGAGTAAGAAGGTACCATTTTTTTCATACTATTTTCCTTATGGAAGGAAATCACCAAGGGGTAAAATCTAAGCAGTCATGTGTAGGTCTGTGGTAGTACTTTGTGTTGGTGTCAGGTCCTGCTGACCCCTGTGGTAATTTGTACTCAAGAAATTGCAGAATTGAGGGTCTAAGCAGGATTATGTAGGAGCCTATGGAACTGGAGCTGACAGTCAAGGATATCCTTTCTATGATAATTTTAATTCTGCCTGCTTATTCTTTAACAAGTCCCGTGCCATTGGTTTGTAAGTGTGCCTGAATTCTCTGTATTTCATTACATTTAAAGAATGTATCCTTGGCCTTTCCTCAACTTAAGGTGAATTCTATGCCCTAAAAACAATTTCTAGAGCACAATTCCTCTACAAGATTCCAAATTTAATCAAAACTTTTTGGAATTACACATCATCCTTTGTACTTTTCCTTCTGCTAAAGCTGTTTGCAAAGCTGTCACAACGCTGTTTTGACTCTGCTGGATACCCTGGTTTTTTTTTTCATTTCAGATTGGTGTCAGCCATGTCACTAAGGTAGCAGCAGAAAATGTTTGTTTTAATAGGATTCGTGGATCAAGAAGTTGAGCTCAAAGAAGATATCTTGGAACTTACTAGTAAGCACTGCAATATTGAAACTGAGAAGTCAAACCTCTGAGAAAATGGAAAATATTCCCAAGAGCAGTCAAAAATGTTATTGCTTTATCTTGAGGTGGAATCTTTTGCTGCCTTATGAAGTGGAGATCTAAATATCTGCATATTGTTAGACCCTAAGAAAGGTCACCTGGCATGCTTTGGGGAACCTGTTGGTGGATGTTTAAGTGTGCATGCGTGTCCAGGGAAGGATAAGGTATTATCCCCCACTATTCCCTTTTCCCCTTATTCTCCACTGCAGACATAAAGCACTGTGGTCACATCTCTTTTTGTACCAGAACATTTTCAAGGAATGCCTTTTTACTCTGCAGTTCTGTGAGTGACTCCAGCAGGCAGGGACAGAACTCTGCTGCTCTTTGGGAATGGTCTTCTGATCTGGAGAACAAGGCAGACACTGGGAAGAGCCATAGAGCTGCTCCCCCAGGGTGCAGCCCTCACCTCTTCTTTGGCTTGCAGTCATCACTTTTAGTTTGCAATTTCTGTAATTAAGTTTGCCGCTTTACAGATTAGTCTGTGACTTGGAAGAACTAGACTTTTCAAAGAACAGATTCTTCAAAAGCATGCTTAAGAACTTAGGAACATTTCAAGTGTTCCTTTTCAGAATCTCCTTACCAACTGCAGTCCTGGCATAGTTGTTGTCACTAGAGCTGTTAAGCTGGTGCTGAAAGACTGATGAATTAAATCAGTCATATAAGGGATTGGGGCATAAGTGTTTTCTCAGTGTTTGAATGGGATATGTAGTGTGGGGAAAGTGAAAAGACATCCTTGTGTGTATGCCTTTCATGAACATGCACTTTTGTTAGGGTTCAAAGGCTTTAGTAATAATTCAAACAGAATTTCTAATTTTTTTTCCCCTGAAGTGACATGAAGACTGCGTTTCTCTTTTGGATTAAATATATAAATATACTTGATTCCCTTGGGGGTGATTTTCATCGCTGTTAATTTCGGTCCTCTGGTCAGATGTAGTTTCTAAATACCTAGAGTTCCCCTGTGGTAGCAGAAATTTAGATGAGTGACATCATTTACTCCTTCTGTGCCAGTGCTATTGTGTGGGACTAGTGTATTCTATCAGATGAGCTTCCGGTTTTATCCTAGGTGTGGCTGTCCTTCCGCAGCGCACACAATGCCCCTGCTGTGAGTCCATTGTGCCCTTTATGTCTTACACAGATGCACCTAGACTGGGGAGTTTGATTTCTAAAATTGCTTTTAAGGATTTTTAAATTCTTGCCAATAAAAGAAACACATTTGCAGATTACCATAATAGAAGACTCTCTGTTCGTTCCTTAACTTAGGATGCTTTGGTGGTTTGCAATTCCCTCAGGATGAGAGCAACATTTTTGCCTCAGTTCTTGTGATCAGATCTAACAGTATCAGGGTGTTTTTTTTTCCAGTTCCTAGATTTTTCACCCAAGTGTGACATTTGAAAAGGAGATCATGCTTTTGAGTTGTACTGACTGCTTGTCCAAACTCATCATCACATACTGTCCGTGGCGCAGCCATTGCTCAGTGCTGGCTGATCCTGTGAACAGGAACGGGGGCAGATAGCAGAGCACCACATCACATCAGATATGGTTGCTAGTGAAAGCAGTCAGAATGATCGGGGCAGAAAAAAACTGTGTGTAGAAACAAAATACTCCTCCTTATGGGAGTGCAAGAGAATTCTGCAAGAAAGCATTACTGCCTAAGGATCAAGTGTTCTTTGCATTCTTTCTTGCTTTCCTACTCATTTGTTGGGTAAGAGAGACACAAGGGGTGTTACAGCCCTGTAAGTTGTTCCAGAGGGAAGGAGCAGTGTGTTTTGACTGTGAAGTGAATACTTCCTTTTATTCTCTGTTATATTCCTTGTGAAAGATGCACAAGTGTAATAGAAAATGATTTTCAAACCACGCTCTGTAATTCCACATAAAGGTGCAACCCTGCTGCGGGATATGAGTGAAAACCAGCTACTTACATGAGGTTTGGGCAAGATTCCTATTATAGAAAATACAACAGATCTCATTCTGTGATTGTTTTGGTTGTATTTTATAGCCTGCTATGCTAAGTTAATTTCAGCCACACTGAAATATTTTGGGCCAGCAGAAAGAGCGTAAGTTGTGTGAAAAACACTTTCAGCATCAGTCTATTGAGTCAGCACTCGGAGTATCTTTACTCAGTAAATGATGGGCATAACCACACCAAGTTTAATCCAGCTAGCATGCAGTTTGACAATCATTCAAATGCAGCACTGTAGGTTCTAGTGAGGGCTCACAGACTTCATATATATATATTATATATCCATATATTTAGGGTTTTCTGCAGGTTTGTAGAGTCAGTGATGTAGTGTGTGCTGCTGTTTCTAAGTAAATGAAAGTTCATGTGAGTGTGCCCATTACACCAGAACCAGCTCTTGTGGCAGTGGCATCTGCGGAGAGGCTGCAGTGGTGTCATAGTACAGACTGGATTAGTAGCCAGAGATTAATGTAATTTATGACCTACGTATGTTCCTAAATAGTAATGGAGAATTTTGTCTCAAATCACTGGGCAAAGCATGTAACTTCTTGGAGAAGAAGCTTTAAGGTAGAGCCCTATAATTAAATATTTTAAAGTGTCTTGGCTCTTGATTTGCAGCTTATGACATCTTGCAGTAGTGCAGAACAGCCTACAACAGTTCTGTAACTCAGCTGCACCACTTTTGGAGGAAGACTGAGGTGGCTGAAGAGCACTGGTACTTCAGGGAATAGCTGAGGTCAAGAAGTTTTCTAAAACACAGCTTGTGCTGCAACACTTTATTGAAACAGTTCCCCTCAATTCTTGAGAAACTAACAATTCTGAAGGCATCTGTGACTCCTGTTCCAAACTCACATGCCAGGACAATAATCAGTAAAGTACTGAACTTCCAGCAGCCTGGGCCATGTTTTACAGGTGTAAGGATAATGTAAGGCCAGGGCAGAGCACAAGACAGTGTTGGTGCTGCACAAGGACTGTGCACAGCATGACCTCGGTGATTTTGCAGCTGGAACGCCCTGGACTGGTGTGTGCAGCAAGGAGAGTTGCAGAGTCACTCGCAGGCACTTCTCACGGGAGCGCTGGGGACAAACAGCTTCTGTTTCCAAAGTGACACCAGGTCATGTGTGGGGTTTTTGCTGCTAGGTTAACTTGCTTGCTGGGGGCACTAGTTTATAAGCAAGGGACTTCTCTTGTCTCCAGCCAGCTGAAAAGCACTGGCCCTTCTTTTTGTGTGGTGCTGGTGTCAATAGTAGCAGGTGCTTCCAACATTTCTGGTGAGGTGAGCCATAATTGAAGTGGAATGGGAAGTCAACTGATGAAAAAAAAACTTCTTACATCTGTCTTTTTGCTGAGGTCCTTTTGCTAGCTGCCATTGATTCCTTGGTAGTAACTTTAAATCCATTAAGTATTAAGCCACACAGTATCAATACTATGATTGTCTTTTGATCCACAGACCATTGGCTTTTTCCAGTTACAGGACCTACTATAAAGCATATGAAAACAGAAAACAAATCCTGCTGTCATCAGGTGAAATTAGATTAATGTTTCCTTTTTAGGAAATTCCAGATGGTCTGCAGAAAGGTTGTCCCTGAGACACTAATAATAAAGATTCAACACCTTCTGCTCTCTTTGAAAATACACGCTCCTGAAATTCATTCCACCATTTTTCTCCTTAATGAATAGAAGTAAATTTTCTGAAGACAAGGAAGAACTTCTTGCTGCCAGTTTTGTATGGAATATTTAAATTTTATAAAATTGGGCAACTATTCTAACATGCATAGCTTCAAATACATTTGTTCTGTACTAATCAAGACTTTCATAGTCCAGCCTTCTGTATTTTTTTCTACTCGGGTTATCAGAGCATGAAAACAAGTTCTGATTAACCTTCTGTCAGGTACTGCAAGAATAAGAACAAGCAAAAAAAGGGGCAGAAAATTCCAGCAATTCTCCTGAGTTATATGACCAGGCAAAATCTGGATGGGTGGGTTTTCTTCAAGCCAGTAGTTTGAAAAGATAGGCAAAGTTCACAGGGGGCAGAGGAAAAAATCAACCAGAAAAAAAGAAAAAAAGAAAACAATATGAATGCTGACTTTCAGAGAGAAATACCTCAGGGAACCAACACCTTTTAAATAGGCCTTTAACTGGACATGCAGCTTTCCACCACAGAAACTGAACATCTTTTCCAAGCAATGTATTTTCCTTTGTGTCAAATCTGTGCCAACACAATAGTAAACACAGTGAATGCAATTTAAAAAGAATAAAAGTCTTCATTATTACGATGAAATTAATGGAGAAGAGAAAGTAAATACTTCATATTTCAGTCAAATAATATCAGGGAATGAAGTGAATCAGTAAACGAATTTAACTTAGCAGTAAGTATTTAACTTTTCACTAATAATAGCGTGACTTTAAAAAATCATATTTTTCAACATCTGCAAGAATTGTTTTCTTAACAAACACTTCCAATTATATGTGAAACAAGGCAGCCGCTCATTTCCAAAGACAGATAACTATGTATTTTTAATTTATGTTGTCACACAATCCTTTATTGCAATAAAACACAAAGCTTGTTCTTGACTTTTTCCACATCAGACAGCAGCTGACGGCCACTACTATTGTAGGTTTCAAAACTTACCTTTTTGTCTGTCTTGTCCCCAAGGAAATGCTTTGTTTCAGAATCTGCATATGCCTTTGAACACGTACCTTCAGCAATATAAGAGCTGGAACGGTGTTATTCATGCTTGGGTTCAAGGATTCCACTCCAAAACTGTTACCAGAGTTACCAGACTATATTGCACGTGGTTTCCAGTGAAAGCCATTCAGTTTTCCCCTAATTGGAAAGTACAGTGGAGTTTAAAGAAACAGCTGCCTGTAAAAAATGACTTTTCAAACCTCACTCGCGCAGGGTCTGCTACTTGTTAACATTCAAGTCAAGGCGAAATTATCAGCGCTTCCTTTGGCACGGAAGCTAATCCTCATGCACGGTTTGCATGGGAAGGCAGCCAGCCCCCAGGCGCAGACGGAGCTCCGCGAGTGTCCCCGGACAGGGCTCCAGTGCGCCTGGCCCCGCGCCTTGCCCAGCAGCGCCAGCAATCTTCTGGAAGCCAGCAGCACGGGGGAGCCTGGGGCTGGGCGTTACTGCTTCTGTTTCGTATCTCATTGCAGTCCTTCAGCCAGAAGATGTGTCTGCCAAGGTGCACGTAGAGGGAGCTGGTGTAGTTCCAGGAGTGAGTTTGTGCTATTGAATTCTGTCAGCGCTGCAGCTTCAGTCAGATAAAAATGTTACCAAAGACAATAAGCCTGCAAGGACTTGTAAAAGCTGTGTGGTTTGCTGTTTGGTTTGGTTTTGTGTGAGGATGAGGCAGGTTTGAAGACAATATTCAAATGGGACCAGCATTAATTATTTTTCAAGTAACTGTAGAAAAATCACATTGTGGACAGAAATTAACTCTTTAAGTCCATCACAGCTGGTTTTATTTTTGGATTTTTTTTAATGAGCACATTTAAACCTAACACAGCTAGAAGATTTTCCACTGATTTGATGTGCACTCAGACCCTTAATATCTGAGAAGAGAATCAAGAGAAAGATATACTCAGTTGAAAGAGAATTAATCATGCAAAATCTTTCTTCCTAAAAGTAATTTTTTTTTCTGGGCTTTCTTCTCTGTGAGTTAAGAACATGTGCAGCTTTTCCTTGCTGTGTGAGTTTTGGTTGTTAATGACAGGAGCCACAGACACCAGAGAAACTTGTACTGCCAATTTGTATTTCCATTTCAGCCCTCTCAGTTGTCATTGAAAGCTGAGAGTCTTATCTAGATTTTACTATGGCAGTCTAATACCCTGAAACCAAGTGAGGAGGAAAGAGCAGGGTCAAAGTGTGTATGGGGCTGGAATAGAAAAATTTCATAGCCATTTAACACTGGCAAAAAAGAATACACAGGATGGTTTTTCCTTAAATAGGGTGAAAAGTACCTGCACCAGTTCCACCATAGCATTTGTAATCCTTGTCACCAAATCCTGAAACTGGCTTAGAAATTGTGAGGAAGTTTAATTTTTTTTGCTTGTGATTTTGCCTGTACAGTTAAATAGTTTTATTGAGACATTTGCTTTCCAAAATACAAAACACCTTTTTTTTTTGTTTGCTTTTTGTTTTCTAAGTGTTCATTTAAAGCAGACAGTTTAGTTTATATACAACAATTGCTTCCTAAACAATAAGCAGCAGAAATGTACTTCCTAGCGGATCTCCTATTCATCCTTCCCAAAGTATTTTAAGTAGATAATTAACACTGGGTAATTAAAAGTATCTTCAGTCTCTGTAATTGTACAGCCTATAATTTTTCATAGTAATGTGATTCATTTTATCTGAAGTTGTTCAACACACATCTTTGGAACAATTTAATTTGCATGCCTGGTTGGTACCGCCTTCCCTCGGTTTCCCTCATTTTGTGAGATGCTCAATTAGTCACAAGTCTGAACAGACAGATTCAGGCAGACTCGTGGTTTGGAGTACCCTTGCTCACTGGAATCCTTCATAAGGACTTAGAAAGCACAGTATCCTTAGGGCTAAACCTCCAGCGCAGCAACACAGCCCTCAATTTATAGATAGCACACCAAAAGGGAGCAATTCCACGGTCATTACTTTCCAGCAAAAGGGGGCAAGCATCTGTGAAGATGGAGGGATCTGTTAGCCATGTGTATCTTTTTCCACAGCTTTACAGAAGGCTCAGGATATTGACATCCCTGTTCTCCCCATCACAGGCTTCTCTGTGTTCTCTGGAAAAGTCCAGCCTCTCCCTCCTGCTGGTTAGCTGTGGTGATTTTATGGCCATGGTGCTGCAGGAATCTGAAACTGCGGGTTTGGCTCAGCAGAATTGACTTCTGAGTAACTGCTGTATTCTAATGTGTTACATGAAAAGATGCAGTTTGATAATTTTCATTCAATAAAATGTTTTATGGGTAAGCTGTTTAGAGATTAGCACCCTTTTCCTGATAAAATTGCTAAGTGAATGCAGATGAAAAGCATTTCATTTGCTAATCTATCTACATTGTTGATGTCTAAATGTTTTAACAGAAATACTCTCAATAAGAACATATTTCCTAAGTGACTGTCAGTTTGGTAACGATTCTAATTCAGATCATATAGAACAATGGACCATTTGTGTTTAGCCTGGCACAAGGCTCCAGCAGAGAATAAGGTGGACAGAAGTATTTTCATGTTGTCGCTGTGCTATGTGAATTCTGGGCTAGATTGGGTCTCCTTGCTCCAGGCCTCAAAGCTCAAGAGTCTAAAGTCATAACTGTATCAAATTTAGAATCCGTGTAAGAAAAATAAAACTTATCAGAGCTTGGCACTAATGTACAATGCTTTTGTCATGGGGTCAACAGTCACTTTTGATTATATTTTTGATAACTCTTTGTGATGAACTGTGTTGCCCAAAGAGAAGAAAAGTCTATTTGTGCATGGGAAAACAAATTGTTCCAGCCATGACTCTTCAGAAACGTCTTATATTCTGTGCCAGCTCCTGCATTCCCCAGGCCTTTGATACTCATGAATCATTACAGTAAACCTGATTCCTTCTGGCTTTATTTGATTTCTCTGTGTTTGCAGGTATCATAGTGGATAAATGTTGTGCCATTTCTTTGTCCAGTGGTCATTTTCTCTCTGCTTAAAAAAATTCAGTGAATTTGGTTTTCCTCTTCCTTTAGGTCATGTAGTGAAGATTTTGAATCTTTCTTAAGCATCATAATTACATTTTTTTAAAGTTCCTTTGTCACATTAGTTGCTACACATACATGTTCCTTTCCATGGTATTTCTAATCCACCCTATCAGAATGACCCAAGCTCAAAGTATCGATGAAGGACATGCTGAGGAGGATTGAGAGGAACAGTAGCCAAGAAACTAGCCAGGCTTCCAGTGAAGAGACTGAAATACCAGCCTTCAGTATAGAGAGACACTTCTCTTGGACATTTTTAATATTTGCAGGGAGCAAAGACTGGAGTATTTTATTTGTCATCTCCAAAAGTCTCTTGGCAACTAGATTCGTTCTTTTAATTACAACAGTTCATGACTATTCTGATGAAGACTGAAGATGTAATAAAGAAAAAAAATGTAAGGTTCTTTTTTACAGTGTATTTTGTTCACAAGAAAGGGTGCCACGGATTGCACACCCTAGGGCACCCTATAACAAATTGTATAAGAAATCTGTGGCGTGGACAAGAAGCAAATTGAATACATTGTTTCTGTGGCTTTCTCTTCCTTTTGGCAAGGTATGTGTGAAATTCTCACCTGGTAGAGATCCAAAAGGTGACCATTGTTAGCAAAAAGGTAGATGTAAATAGCTGAAGCCTTCATTTCCCAACCCAGGTTGTGCAACTTTGCAAAGTTAGGGACTGAGTTTGTGTGAGGTCTATGATGTAGAGAGAATTATTGGAAATTTTTTACTTTCAAATGCTGATAATACTTTAGAGCCCAACACCAAATTCAGAAGGTGTTCTGATACATCACCACCACCAAAATAACCCAAACTTCCAAGAGAATGCATCTGAGTGCCACTGTGACTTGCACACGAATGGCTGTCAGCAGATTTGAGTCAAATTTCGTGCTCAATTACCCAGCTGAACTTAGAGATCCATCACCACTTGGACACACACCCTTCTGGGCTGGTTCCCGCTGGCAGTCCCTCCTAGTTCCAGAGGTACATATTGGGATTGCCTGTTGCCCTAGGTAGACTCAGGCTGTGGATGTGGGGTGGTTTCAGGGACTGAATCTGTAGCGATCAGCTGACTCCTTTCTGATCCTTTCATTGATACTGCGGCCCACTGCACGTGGCATCACGTCCACATGACAAATCTGGAACAGGGCTGGCTTCCCTGCTATCATTAACTTCGGTTCATCACGATGCTTCAGCGGCCTGCCAAGCTCTCCAGTAGTAATGGGATAAATATAACTGGCTGAAGCAACAACACGAGGGTAAGCAGACACTTCATCTTGCCATTTCAACTTTACACTTTGGAAAAGGAATGACTGTTCTGAACAACTATCACGGCAGTTGCTGATATTAGCCTGAGCTGTTGATGGTGACAGGGTTTCCAAAGGAGACTTACGGCATCCCAGTGGATTCACATTTTATATACGTCAGCTTGTAAATGGTTGCAACTTCCTTTTGGCATTACAAGGGATCAGCAGTAAAGAAGCTACATAAGCCAATTTCTCTCTTGTAGTTGATGCAATTGACTTTTCAGACAATCAGGCCCAAAGTACAAATACAATGCTTTCAGTGCTAGGTTTTTTAATTCATTTTAATGGAACAGCTTCCTTGGGTTTGCCCAGGATTAAAATTGATATAAATAAAGGATACCAAATCAGGTTCCTAAAAGTGACCATGAAAGAACTCAATGCTGTGGGAGAAGGGCTAAATACTTATCTCCACTGCTGTGAACCCAAACTCATAACAACTAATCAAAATAATTTAGTTTGACAGGAATCTATGATACCTAACAGAATATATATAGCCTCCAGCACCCACTGTGGGAAGTCTCTAGAGACTGTGCTTGTGACACTGAGAGAAAATGTGTCCCCTATATCTTTAAGAGACCAGCAGCCTTGGAACAACAAATTATCCTCAGTCTGCAGTCTGTATGTTAAATGAATGATGTTTTATCATACTTCCTCCAAGAGTGCAGATGGCACGGGTGCGTATATGGTGTACCTGTGCTTCTCGTTAGTCGCGCAAGGATGACACCTTCTATGTTATGCTTGCTGCCATTGTGCATTAATCTACTTTACACTTTTATGTCAAATGCTTTTTTGAAATCCAAGTAGATTATGTCCATTAATCATTTTGCCCAGTCTGTGTTCCTTGTGATCTCATCTCTTATTAACATCTTTAGGATCTTGCCTACCACCAAGGTCAAACTGGCCTATAATTTCCTAGCTCCACCCCAGGGCTTTTTAAAGAGGGTTGTGTTTGTGTTATGGTGTCCTTCAGTAGCTGCTTCATTTTCAGAAGGCCACTAAGAATCTTTCACCTGTTTTGTATGGTTTTGATTTCCAAAGTTTTCTAGAAGTACTGAAAATGTTGCTTTTAGTTGCTTTAGTGTGAAACTTGGACTCTTCACTGCAAGAATCTTTCCATATTTGGCACCATCTCATCTTCTTTATACACAAATAGTAGCTCACTTTCCTTTTCATTTACCTCTTTGTAGTGTAAGGTTTCTAACTGCAAATCAAAAAGCCTTAATCCTTTTTTTTTCCCGCTTCTGTGAACATGGTGATTCTTTTTATGGTCAAAGTGTGGGCAACATACAAGATTGCTTGGGCTATACCAATATCCTTGATTATATTCTGTTTTTCAGTGGTGGAAATAAAAAAAAAAAAACAACAAAAACAACCAACCTAACTTGTATTAATAACTGTCTGGCTCTCGTTGTATCCTGTCTTCTCTTTATATACCCATCAAGTTTGAAAGAAGTTCATTACAGGCCAGAACATTTTACTCTGAAGCCTTCAACACATCCCAAGCATGGCAAAGGAATTTAAAAACCAAAAAGAAGGAAAAATTGCAGCACAGTAAACAACTATATACAGATTACCAGCTAAAGCTGATTGAGATGAGGAAAAGTTATCAGACAGAAATAATTTTTAGTACATTCTGTAGGTAAAGTCTTTGTCTAGATTGGAGTAATTACAGTTGAGTCATTGAAAGTGGTGTCCAGAAAGTTAATTAAATAAATCCTTGCCACTGGCTTTAACAGAAATCCAGATGGACTAAAAGAGCTATCAGCAGCAAGTACTGTACCTGTCATAATTAGAACCAAGGCTTGGCTACTGTAATGAGTCGCAGAGAGAAATCTTGACTTCTTGTCACATAAGAGCAAACAGGAGATTTCATTGAAAAGCCTTATTAGAAGTCCTTCAAGAGAACGAAAATATGTTAAAAGTAAACCATGGAAATTTGCTTTATTTATTTTGAAGGAAGACATCTTGCTGTTCTAAACTTTCTTACCCTGGTAATTTCCATCAGGGATATGAGTAAATATATATATTTGACTTGGCTTAGATTTGGATTCTGTCCACGCTGAGCAACACTGCCCATTGATGCTGTGTGCAGGGCAGTGCAGATGAGGGCACAGAACATGCCACGTATATGGTGTCAGCATTCTCAGCATGTAGCATAGCTTCAAAGGCATGTCACAAATTAAGATCATGTTTAACGTACAGTTGTCTTTGCTGATGCTTATGAAATTTGCCACTAGCGTTACAGCTTTTTTTTTTTTTTTGGGGCTTTGGCACCCAGTCTTTTCATGAAGGAGTTTATATACATGACTTGGTCAAGGATGCAGCATAAAGTCTGTAGCTTTTGAAAAAAAAAAAGAAAAGTGGTTTTTTACCAGCAGTAACTACCAATATGGTGCAGGAGGGGGCATGAGTGGAGTTCTCAGCCCTTTCAGGGAGAGGGAAATGTTTGGGCAGGAGTGGGAGCCTTCAGTGGATCAACACTTGGTGCAAGGCTCGTGTTGCAGACAGGAGTTTGGCCCCTACAACACATGCAATTAGGAGGAGCAAGGACTTTAAAACAGGAGCAAGATCCATTTGAAAAAGTGTGGCAAAAAAGAGTGTCTTTGGGAGGCTTCAAACCTAACAAGGGCAGCTTGAAACTGCTAAGTTACTCTGTGATGGAGAGCAAGCATACAGTGTTTAATCTTATGGTGCACCATGTTTAGACTGATTTCAGAGAGGCCACACACTGAAGCTGAAGTATAAGTAAGAGCCATGCCAAAACTGAAACCTAAAATCCCCTATTTTTACTTTTCTTCTCTTAAAGAAACAAATGGCTATATTTTCTTTTCCTTTCCTTTACCCAAATACAAATGACCACCTGAGAAAGAGAGGACACAAACAGCAACTCTTGTATTCCCTTGTATTTGCTTAGTATTCACTTGAGGAGCAGAAAAAGGGGCTTCAATCCCTCACGTTGAGCTAACTCAACGCAGTAAAATCAGTAAAAAGGAGTTCCCAAAGCTGCTCTATCACTGCACCCATCAGAGGGCAGCAGATACTGCAGAACGGGCCGCAGATGCTGCTTCCTTGCTTTTAATTTCCCACTCAGGAAGAACCAGAAGAGAAAAGAAACAATTTACAAAAAGAAAAAAAAAGAAACACTTCAGAAGCACTTCTGGTAAAAGCTAGATTGATGCCTCGTTTTAAGGGTTTTGAAGTGGTCTAGTGCAATTCTGAGCACAACAATTTCCAACGAAGCAGTGTAACTACCTGTTGGTGAGAGCAGCTATTCTGCATGTGGTAGCTGGAGCATTAGCAGTGAGGATATGAGGCCATGTTAGTAAATGGTAATTAGGGCAAGGATATGAGTATTCATTACAATGACTAAACAAAACATTGTGGTAGAAGAAAACCGGACTGGTTTTGTAACAAATTAATGTTTGGTAGCATGGAATTTTGGATAAATACCTTCAAATAATGAGAAAAAATATGTTGCAGTTTGCAACAGGGATATAGAGGTTTGTAATGACATTCAAATAACACCTGTTGGAAAAAAAAGGGTTATTTTCTAATTTACAACAATCTAGGGATTTCCAACACAAATGCATTTTCAGAAACTGCATCCACAGTAATAAATGAATGGCATTCAGAAGCAATGAAAAGCCAGAATTAACATGGGATACAGAGACTGGCAGCCTAATGATCTCTCCAAATGTCTACCATGTCATACAGAAGGTATGATATTAGTGACAGTGGTTTTTATCTGTAGATGACACCTTGAAATAAGTTGGAGTAGCAAGTGAATATAAATAAATGATGCATTTCTCTTGCTACTTATCTGAGTTATTAAAACTGTTTTGAAGCCCCTGAAGTAATTGTCCAAAAGTAAGTAAATCCAGTAAGGTTACTCTGAAATAAACATTGAAAGTATTTCTGTGAGTAAAATTTTATTACTGTGCCAAAGAGGCACCCATGAAGAGAGGGCTTTAAAAAGATGGAAACAGGAGCAGAGCCAAATGCCTGAATAACCAGTGGATTGCACACTCATGTGGACAGCTTGTTCATCTGCTTTAGGATCTTCATGCAAACTCTCACCCAAATCTGATCTGCTTTCCCATCTGAAGAATTTTTGGTGTAAAATATGTACAGGCAGAGTCCTGGAAATGGCACAGAAGCCTGTTCTAGCAGCTCTAAAGGCATGGAAACCAGTTTGTTGAAATGATTCAAGCAGCCTCTCTTCACTTCTTCCCTCAAGCAAAACCACAAATCAGAGCTCAAGGAGAAAAGAGCAAGAGATCCTTCCTCGGAGACAAGGAAGGTCTGTTTTGCAGAGGATTTCCAATCCTTACTGCTTCAGGAGTGTACCACTCACTCGTGGCTTAGCTGACCTTGTTTTTCCTTCAAAAATCACACCCATCATCATAGAGCCTTCATGCTCTTTGTGTTGGATCAGGCAGGTGAATTCACCTCTCCATCCAAGGCAGCACCACAGTGATCTTCCAAACTAAGAAAAATGCACAATATTATCACAAGGGGCAAGGATTTGAGGAAAAAAAAAAACAAACCCACTAAGGCATGCCAACTGCGGAGTTTCTGAACTGTGCTTTTTCTTTGAATTTTTAAAAATGTATTGAGAATGTGTAGTACATGGGGTTGAGGCAGAAGTGCATCTAAAACCCAACTTAGCAGAAACTGTGTTTCCACAAGAAATATTGTTCATTCTTACAGAATCTGTCCAGATCCTGTGCATTTAGGAGGGAGACTCCTCTGTGTGATTTTGCTTCTGGTGAAAGGCAGGAGCTGGCAGTTCGCTCTTCCATCTGATTGCTGACATCAGTGAGAACTAGGTGGCAAGTGACATTATTTCTCATAAAAGCCAGATGCAGTTCGAAGACGCTGCCAATAAACAGTTAATTCAGTTTGCTGAGGTGTTTTTTTCCCCTCACACAGTGGGACATCACACTGCTTTGAATATTCATTCCCTTCATTTTCAGCTTTGAGTAAATGAGTACACCGGTTTTCACTGTCTGTAATTTATGTTATTACCTTTGTCATTTGGATAAGATTTAAGCAGATGAAAGGATTGAAGAGAGGATAAGGGTTTTTTTCCTGAAGTTTTAACAGTAAAGGTAAACCTGTGATTTTAGTAAAGGAAAACAACAGACATTCTTTGTCATCACACTCAAGGGTAGCCCTTGGAGGCTGCAAGAACTAGCAAGGATGATGTTTTCAGTGCTATCATGAGTGGCAGAAGGAGAAGCATGTAGAATTATTATTTCCCCTGAAGGACACAAAATAGTTTAGAGCTAATTATGCTTTAGTGTTTTTCTCAAAAGTGTCTGAACGACAGATAGAAATCAGGCCTTGGGCAGCAGCATTTGCTCCATAAATGACACTTATAGATATTGGTAAAGTATCTTGCAAATGTCTTGTATTGGACTAGCACCCTGTGCATCCAGTGCTGATTTTGCATACTGCTAGGTCCATCTAAAGTCATGTTTGTGTCATTTTAAATATTATTTTCATAAAAACTGAAATAGCCCTGCTAGGTAGGCCCTGGTGTAAATACTGTTGTAAATGATTAACAGTGATTAGATTAGCATGAACAGTTTTTTCATGGAAGGATATTGTTAACTCAGCACAGCTCAACTAATAGGAATTTTCTGTATTGGAAAAACTTTTGAGAAGTGTGAGGAGGTCCTGGAGGCAAATGTACCTTCAGTCCTTTTACAGTCCCTATCAGGGACAAGTATTTTACTGCCAATCGTCACTCAGTGTTTTGTCAGCATTTCCTCATTACTGTTAAACCTGTTGACTTCACTGACCCAGGAACTCTTGGCAAAGAATCCAGCAAGCAATTTGCTTTATCCAGTCTCAATGAAGCTGTTTGTGAAATGGTCATCATTTGTACTGCCTCTCTCTTAGCATCTTTGATTAGACTCATCTGATCAGTCTGTAACTGGACGTATGCACAAGGCTAAACCTTAGGTCATCGCTGAGGCTGACACAGGCAACATAAGGCAAAGAAGAGTGGGGAAAGGGATGAAACAGAGCTACAGGGAGGAGTTGAGAAGGAAGAAGAGGAACGACTGAAGTTTGTGAATTTGTAAACTTTCTTGCCTCAACCTTAAAATTTAAAATTGAATGTATTTTAAATCCAATACATAACAAATATATTTCCATCAGTGCCTCATCATGTTTCCTCGATTCCTAGTAGGTCACAAAGTTTTGTTTCTGAAGAAGCTTGTCTCTCTCTTTCAAATAAATTTGTACACCACTAAGTACTTCATAGATCAGAAGTCAGTAGGAGTTAGGAAAATGTATACCAGGGCCTTTAATTTCTTCATGGTTAAATGAACAGTAATGAATTCAGAGGCTAAAAAAGCAAAATAAAAGGAATTATCACTTGAGGTGGAAGAGGTTTTAGTCATGCAATAGATACACAGGTACAAAGACTATGACAATCTTTTCTCTTAGCCTCTCAGAAAAAGTGTTTTAAAAGTGAATACTGTTTGTGACAGAAAAATGGACAGGCTAGTTCTTTTTTTTTTTTTTTCATAATATCTATTATCTTCTTCCAACATGGGCAAATATTGCTGTTGATCCTGTAGTTCTGAGTTCACTAGGCAAGGTAATACCAGTGAATTAACCCGTGAGACCCACAGGCATAGATTTTCTGGCTTTTTAGTAATTTTCCAACTGAAAAGTTTTCTGGAGTTGTTCTATAAAATTGCGCTGTCTCCCTCTAGTGACTGCTTCTGTCTGTCATCTCAGGTTTAACAGGAATTCTCAGAGACAAGGCGTTCTTTACAGCTTGTATTGCAGTCTGGTACCCCCCCATCAATGCCCCAGCACTTGGCTGCTTTTATTGTGCCTGTTGGTTTAGGTTTGCAGTGTTGGTACTGCAGCTGTTAGTGGGGCTAAATCAGGTTTAGGAATTCTGTCTTGCACCACAACAAAATCCAGCACTGTGATGCACCCACAGTCCTTGAACCAGAGAGTACAGGCACCCCATGGAGCAGGTGCACTGCAGCCTCTGGATTTCTTTTAGTGTCAGAGTTAACACCAAGCTGAAGGACCACACACTGCTGTCCAGCAGATGCCAGGCTCCATAGTTCAGAACACTGAAACCCAGTGTTTTCATTGTGATCTTGAATTGCAAAGTGGGTGGCAGACATCTGCTCTCACCCAGGAGCCCTAAGTTTGCAGTTCATCAGGTGACTCCTGCTCCCTTGACTCCAGGGATTTTAACTCTTTGCTATCTGGGTCATACACCCAACTTCTCAGCATCCTGCTGCATTAAGTGCTGTTCTGCTATATCTGTTGTTAGAAATTTTATTGTTGACAGGAACCAATTGGAATCTGAATGTATGGGCTGTTATTATGTCTGCATTGATAGGATTCCATTTGCTGGATTTTAGTCCTGGCTGACTTAGGGCTCCTGCAAATCAGCCACCTGAATTGGGTAATTTCCTGGTGTCCCCATCCACCCCAAGATTTTGTAGTGGATCTGGCTTCATGCATGTGGCAGGGGGGATTTGAAAGAGATAAAGGATCATTTTCCCCTAGTTCCTTATCACAGGCATCACTCTCTGTATTTCCCTTTCCATTTCCTTCAGGAGATGTAATTAGTTTTTTAATCCAGACAGTGCTGTGGGATTATCTGTCTGCTTCAGCATCATCTCTACCTTTTTTCTCAATTTTTGTTTTTTCTCAATTTCTTCCTGTAACTGTTTCTGCACCTGCCTCAGTAACAGTAATAATTCAGCTGCTTTCCTTCCTTTCCTGGCCTCATAGAAAAATGCTGCCCTATCTCTGCACACTCCTCCTCTGCAGCCACATTTTGTTCTAATTTGTCCATTTTTAATTGGTCCTCGAGACTCAGCAGATAATTAACTCCTTGTCGACAGAGTAGAAGTCAAAGATTGCCTAACCTAACCCCACCTTCTTGACTAGACACCATGGCACTAAGTGCCACATCCAGTCTTTTCTTAAACACCTCCAGGGATGGTGACTCCCCCACCTCCTTGGGAAGCCCACCCTGACGCCCAATGACTCTTTCTGTGAAGAACTTTTTCTTAATGTCGAGCCTAAACCTCCCCTGGTGCACCTTAGGAATATGTCCTCTTGTCCTCTCGCGGGTTGCCTGGGAGAAGAGACTGACCCCCACCTGGCTACACCCTCCTTTCCAGGAAAGAAGTGTGAGGAACAGCCCTGCCAACAGCAACCTGAGAGCAGGACGAGGAGGAGGAGCAGGAGGAGGAGGAGGAAGATGAGGTAGAGTATGATGAGGTCTCCCGTGAGTCTCCTTTTCTCCAGGCTGAACACCCTCAGCTCCCTCACCTTGTGTGTGTTCCAGACCCTTCACCAGCCTCGTTGCCCTTCTCTGGATATGCTCCAGCTGCTGTAATTGGCTGTTCCATCATGGGGATCCCCTGTTTCCCTTCAGACTGCTCCTTTTAGGAGGCTGGTCCCATAAACTGGAACACCCAAAGGCCTGCAGAGACCATTGTGTCACCTGTTTCCGATCATCAGATCTTGACCCACAGCTGAAGCTTCAGCCACCTCTGGACACGGTTTGATGGGTGCTGGGTGACCCCCTTGTGCACACAGACCTTCTGCTTTTCTCCCTGCACTCCCCTTCCAAAGTGGGAGCCCTGCCTGTGTCTCCCAGGCCTCTGGGAAGTCACTCTTGGCACAGGCAGAGAGCTTTGACCAAGAGTGTCTTTGGCCCAGGTGTCCAAGCCTGGCAGAGGTGGAGCTGCAGGAGAGGCTGGGAGAAGAGGGAAAATGCTGTAAGGGGGAGTGAGGAGGGAGGAAAGAAGTGTAAGGAGCAGCCCTGCCAACAGCAACCTGAGAGCAGGAGGAGGAGGAGGAGCAGGAAGATGAGGTGTTCCCTGCACCAGAGTAGGGATCTGTGTATCTGTCACAGAGCTCCTGTGCTGGAGCACATGGACATTTCCTGAAGAACGTGTGGCCCATGCAGTGCCCCTGCAGCAGCAGGTTTTCCTGAAGCACTACAGCCGTTGGAAGGGGCCCCATGCCAGAGCAGGGGACAAGTATGATGAAGATGGAGCAGCAGAGAGGAACAGGTGGAGTGTTCCCCTGCATCCTGGGTCCCAGGGAAAAGAGATCAGCACCTCCCTCTCCACCTCCCCTCCTCAGCAAGATGTAAAGAGCAGTGAGATCATCCCTGAGCTTGTTCTTCTCCAGATTAAACCCCTTGTGCTCCCTCAGTCACTCCTCATAAAACAGCCCCAATGCTGAGCCCTGGGGAGCACTGCTGGTGTCTGTCCCAGCTGGATGTGACTCCATTCCCCACCACACTCTGGGCCCAGCCCATGGCCAGTGTTTTACCCAGCAAAGAGCACCGCCATGAGCAGTCAGCTCCTCCAGGAGGTTGCTGTTAAAAGCAGTGTTTAAGACTTGACTAAACTCCAGGGAATCGAGACTCTCAGCCTTTCTCTCATCTGCTGAGTGGGTCATCTTGTTTTGGGAGGAGATCAGGGTACTGTAGCAGGCCTTACATTAAGTACCTCACTGCCTTCCTCGTCCTCCTTTCTCACTGTCACTTTTCCCCCACCCAGTAAAGGCTGAAGGTTCTCCTGAGCCCTCCTTTGGTTGCTATTGTAGTTATGGAAAGAGTTTTTATTGTTTTTTTAGGTCACTGGCCAAATTAACTTCCAGTCTGACATTGGCCCTTCTGATTTCCTCTCTGCCCAACACCACAAAGGCTGTGTAGTCTTCCCAAGTGGCTGTCCCTTCTTCCAAAGGTTATAAACTATCTGGTTCTATGTGAGTTCCACCTGAGTTCCATCCAGAGCCCAAGCTGTCACTGGGAGGCTCTGGTGACATCAGAGGGGACAAGTGCCCAGCTGCCCCATGCAGCTGCAATGTCGCTCACATTTGCCCATTTTCAACCTGCGCTCAGCACTCCAAACCTGCCTGGTTCTGAAGAGCAAAAGGAGTGTGCAGTGCTCATGAGCTGACCTTTTTGAGTTCAGGCGTGTGCAAAAACGAATTAGAAAACGAAGAACACGGCAGAAAATGCTGGGTTATCCAGTTGTGTATTGTTGTGATCTCCACTGAGAGATTACTTCAGTGTATTGGAAGAGGAGAAGAGTAAATGTCAGATCTTGAAAAAGAATATCCTCACCCTGTCTTCGGAAAGTTCATTTTAGTGAAGGAGTCATGAACTGAAAAGCATTAGAAACAATGGAGAGTCCAGTAGTTGGTCTCATTAACCAAATCCTCCTCTCAGTGGCAGTGGCAGTAAGCCTGCAGTGACCTTCAGCACTAGCTGTGCCAGCCCTGCTGGAAACTCTCCTGCTGGGCTGGGGCTGAGCAGTCACTGCTCACCAGGGACTCAGTGGCACGGGGTGTGAAAATGCATCAGCACCGCTGAGAGACAGGAAATGAAATGTGGGGACTCTGTTCTTGCGCCTTACAAACTTTATTAGAAAATAAAAATATTCTTCAATAACGGGACCAGTGTCACGACATTATAATGTATTGTAATTACAACACATTGCTTATTCATAGACTGTAATGTAAATATGCAATATGGAATAAAAATAAACTATTTGTTAGTTTTACTAATTCATTAAATTTTCTCTTCATTTTTCTATTCTTAAATTCTTCTTCTTCTTACTAGTCTTCTCGGCTGCTTCTAAGTAGTTTTAAATTCTTATTCTTATTCCTTCAGCCGTGCACAAAGCACCTGTCCTTTCCCAGGCTGCATGGCGGCACACAAGGAGTAAAACCAGAGCTCCTCCTGATTTCCTCGGCTTGCCCTGCATCAATTATCCAGAGCCTCCTCCAAGTGCGATGAGTGAGAGGAGACAGATCAAGGGTGGTTCTGGAGAATCTGTTTTCTCTCCAATTTTCCCCTCTTGGCACAGCTTTTCCCCTCTTGGCACAGTTTTGAAGTGCCAAGCTGCAGGTGGGACCACACCTGATGGCCCCCAGGCCTCTCCTCTGGGCAGGAAGGTTATCCTAAAGCAACAAAAACCAGGGATGGGGCTTGGAGCCACCTGGGATAGTGGAAGGTGTCCCTGCCCACGTGTCACGATGCACGATGCCATGAGGGAGAGATGGCTCTGCCCCAGTTAAGGGGCAACTGAGACCATGGGGTGGCAACAGAGGGATTTTGTTCACCCATACGGATTTGACTGCCCAAGAAGTGTGAGGAAGGGAGAGAGAAAGAAAGAGGAAGCTCCTGTCAGAGAGAGGAGACACGGAGCTGGAGATAATCAGCTGGAACTCCATGAGCTGCAAGGTCCCTGCCGACCCCAGCCGCTGAGTTGTGTAGAAGTTGTAGGGACTCCAGAAGTGACTGCACAGCTGCTTTCTGCTGAGCGGGCCCTGGGCAGGGACAGGGCAGCAGAGGGGGCAAGGCTTCAGCCACAGGGGCAGCCGCAAGTTCCTTCTGGGCGATGTTCTGTGTGCAAACTAGAAGTGAGAATGGGGAGAAGAGCCTTGGCAGCACCTTGACAGGCCCAGCAAGCGCGGCAAGGAGCAGCCCTTGCTCCTGGCCCACGCCAAAGCCGCGCTGCCTTTCTGAGCCAGCCCGGCTGCCGGGCCACGGGCAGCGCCCGGCGGGGCTGTGCTGGCTGCGCTGCGGCGGCTGCACGGCCCTGCTGCAAAGGGCTCTGTCCAGCACAGCTCTCTCTCACCTGGGCTCAACCTGCGCCTTCAGTTCTCCTGGAGAGAGCAGCGACAGCCTTTTCAGTCATGAAAAACACTGTTTTTCACTGTCATGAAAACATCAGTATAGGATGACTCCTTTAGCTGCTTTTATACATTTTATCTTGTTTTAAGAGGCACACGGATCTCTAATTACTAAATGAAAAACATTAAGTAAAAAAAGAATTTTCCGTATTACCTGCCTTCACTCTACCTTTTTTTGATTATTTTTTTTTCTATTTAGCTGTCTTATTCATAGTCTCACCTGAAAACTGTATTAGAAGACAGTTTTAACATCTTTTGTTAAACTGATGTTTGTGCTATGTACTTTGCAATCTGTGTCAGTACATTACATAAATCATCCAATCTCTGCTCCCTGGGTGCTTCTGACAGAATTGGTGGCATGCAGTGACATTTTTCAGACACTTTCAATAAGGTGCATAAATTCATTTCGTATATCTGTTCTTTCAGAACAATATTAAGGAAAATGCCTAACATGGGAAAGCATTTTTACTTTTAGATTCTTATTTATCTATTTTAACAGTGGAAAGTCTACACAACTTGCATTTCTAGCATGTGTCCAATTCTGAGCATTTGGAGACAGATTGGTACTCTTGGAGAAGTTCCATTCATTTATAGAAATTCAGTTCTAAAAAATGTCTCAATTATCAGGGAGGAAGGCTGAGGCCAGTTGCTACACAGACTCATCTGAAACTGGATGAGTGTGTTTGGCCACATCTTCCAAGCCCCACATCAGGAGTGGAGGTCCAAACAGGGTGAAGTTTAGCTTTCTCCTTGGCCACACATCCATGTGCTCATTTCTCAGGTTCCCCAATTACGTGTATCAACTGTGAGTAGCAATAAATAATAATCACTTGCTCTTTGGCAGCACTTTCACATGGAAAGCACATTGCCAAAAGGCAGCATTGCCTCAGTTTCACAGGTGAGAAGCCACTGAGGGCAGAGAGCAGTCAGTGAGAGTACAGTCTGGATTTCCTGAGCCGGACAAGAGGATCATTCCCCAGTCCTAATGTGCTTTTCTGTCTGTGTTTTCCTGTGAAAAGGTGCTGGCAGTGCTTTTTGTGCAGTGCACCTCTGAAGAGCTTCATGTGTGCTCACCCCTAATTTAATCAGTCTCTTGACAGAAACCAGAGTGCCAAACTCTGAAAAGCTTCATAAGCTGCCAGTGCTGTCTGGCTGCCTCGTCCTGCTGGACCACATCAGTATACTGGATCAGCTTCTGGAGCAAGAATTCTTCCTTTTGTGAGGAATCATACGTGTAGTTGCAGAGTTTGTTCCCTTTTCCCTGACACCTTGAGGCTGTAGCACGGTTTCCCATGAATTGAAGTGGAATCCAAGGCAAGACATAAAGCATTAATGCACGCTGTATGTTCCCCAACTCCCTTCTGTGTTTTATTTCTCTTTCAGTTTTACTTGACGTTTCTGACTCCTTGCAAAAAATAGTTTGTCTTCAATAAAAGAAAATCTGATAGTAGACTGACACTCAGCAGTTCTCAGCTGTATGGTGTCAAGTGAAACTGGGCATACTGGGTCGTCGTGGATGTGCTATTTGTGAGAGACTGAAAACCTGAAAGAGTTAATGTAAACTTGAAGGAATTAATGCCTCAAACACTTCATAGAAGAGAAAGGGAATGTTATCACACCAATCAGACAAAGTGGGGTTAGAAAAGAGAGTCTTGTGGAGGTAGGGATAGCATTTTTTGGGGACCAACTTCCTTGGTAACTATCACCAAAAACAAGTTTGAGACAGCATTGCATCTGCCTCCCCGACAGGAAGGGGGGGAATTTAAACCACAGCAGCTCCCAACCCCCTTCCAGGTTCAAGAATAACAAAATGTGCATATGCTGAAAATAGCAGAAGGGGGTTATTTGGGGGGGCTGTGTGTGTACCCACCATCCAGAGGAAGTGGACCAGAGACAGCACTGGAACCCTGGGGGTGACCAGGATCTTTCTTCTCTACCTCTGTTTTTCTATCTTTCCTTCTTCCCTTCTTCCACTTAAAAGTTTAATTTGTTGCTGCCATGGACTGTTCAGAAATGTTTAAATCATGTTTGGAAAATTCACTGTTAACCTCCTAATGAGTCTTCATCAGCTATAAACAAACTCTGCTGTTTTAATGCTCACCACTTACAACACTTGAGTGGGTAGATTTTCCTGACAGTGATCAGGACACGCTGCTGACACCAGAATGACCCTTTCTGTCATACTTCATTTTTTTTTTACAACCAACACTTTCCCTTAATTCCCTGAAACAGCTGGATCGCAGTGACTTAAGCTTAAAATCAACAATAATGACAACTCAAAGCAAGCCTTGAGTCTTGAAATTTTTGGTTCAAATGCTAAAGCTTACTAAATGCATCTGAAAAAGACATTTAAGTCTGGCAACATTACCTAGAGGAAGGACTGCTGGGCACAATGATGACCTTGGGTTTCAGTGACCAATTCATACTTAAAAACAGCAGTTGCAAGGAAATTAAACTAAAACTAAAATCAATTGGCCTGTCCATTACACCACTAGGGAAAACAGCTGGGGGAGGATGAAATGGGAAAGACCAAAGGAGGGTGTCAAGCCTGACAGCTCAGTAGTATTTGTTGGTTTGGGTGCTGCTGGGTGATCTTCTCACAGGGACAAGTTTCCTTTGAAAAAAATGTATTAAAAATAGAGGAGAAATGGGGTTGGCCATTTTGTATCAGGGAGCATATTCCTGGATAATAAGTTAAACCAAATGCAGATAACTGATGAGAAAGACCTGTGGCCAAACCTGTTGTTATTCTGTGAGCAAAAGGAGAATAAATTAAGCTTCCTTAGACAGCTATAGTAAATATGAAGTTATTGCATAGATTAATGTGCTAATGATTTATGCACCTGCCCTTTACCTGTGACTCCTTTTCTCTGGAATTAACTCTAATTTTCAAGGATTCAGCACATTGAAACAGCCTCTTTTTTCATTACTGATTTTATATTTTTTTTTCCTCTTTCTCTCATATCACTTTCTTTCCCCACATTTAAAAAAGCAATATTCATTCTGTTGCAATAAAAAAAAAGGTTTAAAAATGCACAAGGTTTCAAGTACAACTACCACAGATATTTTCAGTTTCTCTATGTAATATATAGCATTTATTCCTCATTCTAAAAATGTCTGTGTAACTGTTAAAGTCAGGATGTTCTCATGCTCAAAAACTTCTGTTTCCATCCCTTTAAGGCTAATAAAGGGTTGTTAGGATTACCGTGGGTCTTCAGGGCAGTCAGGACTTGGTGAAGGGAAGGAGAGATCTTGACTCCATTTCAGAAGGCTGGTTTATTATATTATGATATATATTACATTAAAAAGACCACACTATAACTATACTACAAAGAGCAGAGAGAGAGATTCATCAGAAGGTGAGATAGGAATAGAAAGGAATGAATAACAAAGTTCTGTGACTCCAGAGAGTCCGGGAGCTGCTGCCCCCTGGATTGGCCACCAAGCAGAAACATCCCACACTGACCAATGGAGGAAGCACCTGCTGCATCCCACAGCAGCAGATCACAAATTGTTCACACTTGGAGCTGAGGCCCTTCAGCTTCTCAGGAGAAGAAAATCCTAGCAAAGGGATTTTCACAAAATATCACAACCACGTTGCTAGGATTATGTCTGAATATCCAGTGTCAGAGGGACACTGCTGCCTGTGGCCTCCCCAGACTCCTTGCTCCTGGTGAGGCATCTCTGAGCAGCAGCAGGGCAGAACTGGTGCCATGGGTTTGCAGGTGGGCTGAGGTAAGGCTGCCCCTCGATGTCAGTCTGTCCCAGTGCCACTCACAACTATGTAGTAAAGCACCATTGCATGTTCTGCAGTGGAAAAAAGAGATTTCCTCTCCACCCCTGGAAAATAGAGATTTTCTTTATTGGAGATCCTCTTCAGCGTTTCACACGATTGGGATAACATGGCCTGGGACAAATAAAAACTTTTTTTTTTTTTTTAAGCAGAGAGATAAAAAAAAATGCCTTCAATAATAACTTCAAAATAGTCATAGCTCCATGCATTTTGATTTGGCACATAAGTTTTGTGGCTTCTGGGTAGTAGTAACCAAAACATCTGAAACAGAGACAGAATCATGTCAGTATGATGTAGGCACTTGATGCTACAAGGTTCTCCACTAGCACTGACATGAGAGCATCATATAAGCCTCAGAGAAAGTACATAAAAGTTTTATTTGCACTAATTTGAGATGGATGACCTGAGTGCTGTATTCCCTTGGCATGCCATACCGTGTGAGCTCAAATCAAAACTTTATATCCTATTATCCCCTCAAGCCTCAGATGCATATTTGCAGTTAGAGGTGAGGAACCAAGTGTCAACAGAATAAACAGAGCAAGGGTCACATTGTCAAGTATTCCTAAGATGCTGATTTATTCTGTCTTTCTGGTCATATTCCATCTCTTCTTTTAGCCCAGACAATGTTTACCCCACAGAGATTTTCTCTATAATAAGTATCAATGAGACTGGGCTTCGCATCTCTGACCTGCAATTCCTCTGCTGCACTAAGGGTTATATTATGTTTTTCTTACTGTTTTGAGCATCAATAGTGCAGTAAAAAGTTTGCGTTTGAATGAGCATAGCTTTGCACAGGATGTGCCAAAAGGCAAGATCATAAAGTTTAGCTTCTGCAAGGAAATATTTTGAGGAATGCAGGTTCAGAAGGGAGCACACGACCCCAGCAAACTATTCAAGGAGTGCTGATTGTTTAATGTGAATGGGGTCTGCATTATACTGCAAACACTTAAACGTTGCAGGGCAAAGAGTGTTTGCCAGTACTTTCTATACTGAAGCAAAATATAACCAAAGCTGGTGTAATGTGGCTCAGAAAAAGAGGAGGTTACCACACTGACACGACAAGGGATGTGTTAGATGGCACAGAAAACCCACAGGGGTGGGCAACTCCCCATGCAACACAGAAAGAAAAAAATCATCATATAAAAGCCCTTTCAGTGTTGCTGTTGTTGTTTAACTGGAATCTGTTTTACCTACATCTAATTGAAATCTCTTCTTTTTTTACCTACATCTAAACCGATCCATTTTCTGCATTTTGAGGCGTTTGATCTGATCTCTCAGGAGAGATTTGGCCAGTTAGTGCCTGGTCCTGCTACTGCTATAACCACCAGGGGACACCTCGGAGCTGCCATAAAGCAGCAGGGCTGCGTGGACAGCTGCAGAGCAGCACTGCCTCCCGGCTTCCCTCATTTCAGCCAGTCTTTTGAAATGCTTTTTATTTATGGGAACTTTGATAAATAGGGATTCAACAGGAATTGTTTCTAATGCCCTAAATTGATTAATATGAAGTTTATGCAATGCTCAGTGCAAAGTAATTATTTGGCTCATAATTAAACATAAGGTTATGACAAAGAGTGATCAGGTCAGTCAGAAGGGGTTAGAACACAACAGCTGTAAGGGAGTCAAGATTTCCCCTAGGCTTTATTTACTTAGTCTGTGAGTCCAGTGCTCAAAGTTTTATTTTCATGCCTTCAGAATTGTCAAATATTGGGGAAACAAAGTAGGAAAATTTTCATCTTATCACTGTGTATACATGTGTGAAGAATTTGAGTGCTGTCCTGAGCCAAGAATACAGTTGTTGGACTCATTTATCTGCAGAGAAATTGTTTTCAACAAACATTAATATATTTATATAGTATAAGTAACAATTCATCACAAGTTTTATTAAAGACTGGTCTTTTCCTATGGCTTTTCAGTGAAAGCAAAAAAAGAGCAGAGACTAAAATAAAGGAACACAGGTTAATTCACATTAAAAAGAGGACATGTTATAATTCACAACATGTCTGTCTTTTCTACCTTAGAGTTTTGAACAAGACTTTATCACAAACCAGTTAATCTCCCTAAGACACTTTCAGTTCCTTCAAGAACGTGCAGGAAATGGGTATGGCTGGACTTTGCTGTGGGAAAAGTTGGGGTTTTTTCTTACATTAAGTGGATAAATAAACATCAGTATGGCCTCATGTCATCCTATTTTCAAAACACACATGGAGGTTGTAAATGAATTTATTATTCAGATGTATTCAACTGCTGAAAGCCCCTAATTGGCGTGCCATGTGCCTTGGGGATTTTTCAATGTTCTGAAGTCGCAATGTGTTAAAGGACAAAAGTAACAGCATTTGGCATGCTTTTCCAATCTGAACCTTGTTTTAAGAACAAGTTGAGTAAACAGGGCCTAAATTCACAAAATTCACAATCGTCAAGTATTTTTATTCACAGGTTCCCCCATCAATGTCAATAGTTCAGAGCTTGGACAGCTTTGTGTGTCACAGCAGAGTCACCTGTGAGTTCAGTGCTGCACCTCCTTGCACTGCTGGGAGGGCTGCTGTCAGTCCTGCCACATCCTTGGGGGGCTGCCATGGGCTTCACGTGGTTTTGCAGCTGGTGAGACATGCACTTGCAGAGAGAAAGGAATTCCAGCCTTTCAATTCACAGAGTCAACTCAACTTCTTGCCTCACAGTGAAGAACCTGGCTGAATAAGGAAAAAATGTGAAACCAAGGCAACTTACCTGAATTTTAGAGAGAAAGAAAAGCACAAAGTCTATTATCTTAACATTCTAGTGTTGCATATCAAAAGTCAGATTAAATCTAAGTGACTGCAGCCCCCCCCAATTCTTCTTCCCCAAGTTCCTTCTTAATCTCAAAGCAGCTGAGTAGCCCAACTGCAGAGCTACCGCGTGGAAAGGGATGGAAGCTCTGCCACACTCTTACCTCCTCCAACACTGCAGTGGTTCAGCAGGACTTTGGTGTCTCTGCTTGAAAAGGAGATCTTTATTTCGGTGCTTTAAGCATCAGGATTTGATGTGCAGCTCACACATTTTGATGTTATACCTCCCCCAATTAGTGTGTCATCACAGAGGTGCAGAAGGGGAGCCAGCAAAGTGATGCTCAGCTCAGTGTGTGAGTGTCAGGGGGATGGCAACATTTAAATGCCTGGTGCTGAGTCACTTGTTCTGCTCACAGTGCTCACATTCAGGACCCTTTTCATAAAAAACAGTGTTAATTAAAATTGGGCTGAACCTTATCAAAACTGCTGTCCTTTTAAAGCAGCAAGACCTTTGGCTTATTTCTGCTTGTGCCCTCTCATGAAGGGGATCACTTGTCTGGATGAAGAACAAGTCTAACAGTACTAAAAATCCTTGAAAATTATAAATCTTGACAGAAGGGCACTTACAGCCATTTGGAAGTGGGACTTGTGTGACACAGTTGCTTTTCAGATTAAAATGGTTTCTTTCTAAAGGTTTTCTCCCTGTATTAAGTTCATATAACTGGATTGTGTTTATACAAGACGTATAATGAGTGAGTTTTTTCCTAGCAAACTGCTGCTATAGCTCCTGTTGTCATTTTGATTAGCCTGCCTGCTTGTTTGAAGTAATGTCAAGGAGTTTTAGTCTTAAACATCACTATAAATAGCTTAAGAAATGTTGCCATTGATGTGGGCATAAAAATGTGGACTCATACTTTCTCTATATCTTTTCCATATTCTTTGCCTGCTTTTTAATAAGTTTTTTTTTTTAATTTAAATAACTGCTGAGCATCCAATATTTCACTTCCATTCTTCTTTCAGCATACATTATTCAGCACCCCATCATCCATCCCTGTGTTGTTCAGCTGCTGGCTCCAGCTGAAAATGCTCTGTGCTTTCCTTGTGTTCAGACTCTGGCCAATCAAACTGCCCACAAACACAGAGCAAGGTTGGGAAAGATTTGATTTCTGTGGGGCAGAAATATTCCCTCCCTGTTTGTTTTACTAGGGTACAGAATAGGTCAAAATTAAGGGCATACATAGGCACTTTGTTGAATCTGGATCGTTGAAATCAATGGAGGTTTTGTGGAAAACTGAGTATTTTTTTTTTTTTTCAGTGCTGGCTCTGTAGAAAAACGTTTCTGAAAAAACACTGTCACAATTCCTACAATTTCCATAGCCACAGGCTGCTGAGGGAGGATGCAGACCTATTGCTTTGGGAAAGATTCTGTTTTCTTTATGCTTTCTGTTTCAGCTGGTCGGTGCCATGAGTGTTCCTGCTGCAGTGAGAGGCAGGGATAAGGATGAAATTTGGGAAGTTTATTCCAGACCAGCCCTGCTCAGAGCCCTCCTCCTGCCCCCTCCTGTGCAGCAGCCACTGGTGGAAGGAGACTGTTGATGCTCACAAGTCTCATCCTTGACTTATTGATTTGGGCTCATCTGGGAATTTACCTCCATCAGGTATTCACTGTTAGCACAGGGGTTGCCGTGATACTTAAGACAAAGCCCTTTTTGGAGATTTACTGCTTGGCTTCCGCTCATCTGAGTTCTCTTTGAAGCAGAGAGAAAAAACCAGCAGCTTTTCAAACTTCTTAATGAAAACAGTGTCAGCTGATGGCTGGTGTTCTTGTGACAGTGTGTGCACAGATACAGAATGTCTGCAGAGCTGCTTCAGCAGCAGGCCAGTTCAGAAGGACTGAAACGTGTCTCTAATGATTTTCAGTAAAACACAATGCAACCATTTGAAAGTGTTGTGGGTTTTTTCCTAAATGCTAGTTTTGAAGGTATGCACCACCTCAGAAAGCAGAGAAGCTGTCTTTTGATTAAGAATCACAGAAGGCAGTAAGATAAAATAAAATGTATTCAATTAAATTAATTAAAGTCTGAGACAACTTGTGTTGAATGAGCTAGTGATGGGCCCTCTGTGGAGAAGGCAAACCCTTAATCAAGATGAGTGCAAGGTGCTGCAGAGCACCTGAAGGCTTCCATTTCTGCAAATAGCAGCAGAGGAGAAAAGGGTGCACGTGATGCTGTGTTTGCTGTAAGCAACTAGAACAAACTGAAAAACAAAGGACTTCTTGCTGCTGGAAAGCGTGATGGGGCATGTACCCATTGCTGTTGCTTTCCTTCAGTATATTACAATTTTTCTGCCCATTGCCCCCCAGCAGCAGAGAAATGGCTGGCACAGGCTCTGGCCCTGCCTCTTGCCAGCTCTGTGGTGACGCCTCTGTGCACACAAGGGTACAAGGGAACAGAAGGACAATTTGTACTGAACAGGATAAAATTATAGGAGCCATGTGAGTGTGCACGTGCTAATGAACGAGCTGGAGGTGAGACAGCCACGTGTCCACGGGCATTACCAGTCACAAGCACAGACAGGGTGTCAGCAGGGGCCCTGTGCTCTTGCTGCTGTATTTTAATAATTTTGCCATGGTTTTGGTGCCCTCCTGCTATATCCTGGCTCGGTTTTAGATCTTTGGAAAAGTATCAGTACCCTTGTGTATGTAGGTGTTTAAGAAATGTTCTATCCCTTACCTGGGAATTCGTTCACCTCAGGATTTAGTGAATATTGCATCCAAACGTGCTGCATGGTGAGTTACTTCAACTGCTAAACATTGTCTTCACCGTATGAGAAAGAAAAGAGCCCATTCAGCAAAGAGCCGAGGCAGAGAGAATAGTTACAGAGCCCCTTTTTAAAGGCAAAAGTGCTCTCTTTTGGGCAATTCCAAGTGTGATACTTTAAAGTAGTCAAATGACATGAGTAGTATGTGCTTCAGGGTGAATACTGTAAAACCTGCTACAGCTGAATGGCATTACAGGCCTGGGACTGCCTCATCCAGCCTTGGCAATTTCTGCAAACTGGGATAGCAAAATAACGCAAACTTGGCTTCCCTAGATAAAAGAATCTCATTTGTAAAATACACTAAAAATAAAGTCAAATTAAGGAAACATAAAACCTAAAAGATTAATTAGGTTTAGGTTTTTATTCAAATCCTCTTACTCTTTCCCAGGATGAGGTTTAAACAAAGCAAAAGCTAAATGTAATAATTCCCATCACCAGTTGATTTTGAGAAGTGATTACTCTGAGGCAGGCTGCTGCATATCTGCAGGAAAAGAGGCTCTTAAACATCTTGTTATATTTTCCTGCTTAACCACAAGATTCATTCATGCTGATGTCCCAAAGCAATGCCTTTAGAGCCTGTGTTGTCAGAAATTGCAGGCATCTGTGAAGACATTGGCGATGTCTGATCTCACCCTCAGCCTCTGGCATCCCTCAAAAGACTGCCTAGACACACCAATCCAGCTGATTAGAGCTTCTGGCTTCTACTGCTCCGTTGGGGTGGCACATGTGATGGGGAGCTGAGCCTGTCCTGGTGCGTGTGATGGGGAGCTGAGCCTGTCCTGGTGTGTGTGATGGGGAGCTGAGCCTGTCCTGGTGCGTGTGATGGGGAGCTGAGCCTGTCCTGGTGCGTGTGATGGGGAGCTGAGCCTGTCCTGGTGCGTGTGATGGGGAGCTGAGCCTGTCCTGGTGCGTGTGATGGGGAGCTGAGCCTGTCCTGGTGCGTGTGATGGGGAGCTGAGCCTGTCCTGGTGCGTGTGATGGGGAGCTGAGCCTGTCCTGGTGCGTGTGATGGGGAGCTGAGCCTGTCCTGGTGTGTGTGATGGGGAGCTGAGCCTGTCCTGGTGTGTGTGATGGGGAGCTGAGCCTGTCCTGGTGTGTGTGATGGGCTGCTGATTCTTATTGGTGCTTCCCACCCCTGGCTGCCAAGGGGCTCAGTACAGTTAGAATATTCTCAGTGAGAGACTGTCTTTCAGCTGTCATTATATATTTGAATATAGCAAGAAGTTAGAATGGCATGTATATTTATCAGAAATTTTTTTTTTGTTGCTCTGCAGGATTTGCTACAGATGCCATAAATATACTGGAATTCATTTTGTCCTCCCTTTAGCTGGGTCAGGACAGAAAAACAAGTTAGGGCAACATGGCCTCAGAAATTTATTCCTCCGAATTAGATGATTTTAAGGAAGTTTTGAAGGAAGTGGCATGAAGAAAGTCCATATTCAGTTACAGTAAAAGGACATTCTGGCCATTTTGACTTCTAAATTATTTTTTTTTATGGGAAGAGAGCAGAGGGCCAGGAAAGGAAGATCCCTTTATAAACTAGAAGGTTAGTAAATACTCATCCTGATCAGATGATCAGATACCTGGGAAGCTTGGCTGCTGATGCACATAAAAACTGACCAGCACAGAAATCAGAAATGTTAGGGTTTATTCCTCCTGCTTCTGTGTACACTGCCAGCTTAAGACTACTTTTAACCACATTAAAATATTATATCTAAGGTACTTTTTTCTTTTTGCATTCATCAAATTCTGCCACCTCACAGTCTATTATATTCTCCTGCTGTGCAGAAAAAACAGAGATTTTCTCTAGATGTCCCAGTGCATTTCCAGTGCTGAAGAACAAGAAGCTGCTCAGCAAGGGCTTTGGTTGACACTCCAAAATGCTCAGAACAATACCCCTGTTAACTGGTTATCAGAAGCAAAATCTAGTGACTGATTGCAAAGCCTGAAGATAATATTTATGCCTCTTGTTACTTGGCTGCTACACTGAATTCTGTCAGGGCACTGTACCTAAAAGTCTGAGGGGGTAAAACCCAAGCAGCTCCTGAGGAGTACTGAGGTGCCTCAGTCAGAAGCCATGGAATGAGAAAATATTTGGGGGTTTTGAGTCAGCGCTCACTAACTTTCAAAAGCAGGCTCTGAGCAGGTTACCAGACCCATTCAGGTCTCCTTTTTTCAATTAAAAGAGCCCTGTACTGAATGTGAGAAGGGGACAATGGTGACACTGCCTTTGGTGCAGCTTCTTGGTCCTCCTGCACTCAGTCACACTTGATGCTTCTTGGAAAGGCTCTCTGACCCACCTATACAGAAAGAAAAGTAAGTAAAGAAAGTAAGTGGGTGGGGGAGAGAAAAGAAAATTAGAGAATTACAGAAAGAAAAGAAAATTAAATTAGAGAATTACAGAATCATCAGACGGTTTGAGTTGGAAGGGACCTGGAAGATCATCCAGTTCCAAACTGCCTGCCATGGGCAAGGGCATCTTCCACTGACCAGGTTGCTCAGAGCCCCATCCAGCTTGGCCTTAAGCACTTCTAGGTATGGGGCAGCCATGGCTTTTCTGGGCAACCTTAAAAGCTTCAGTCTTCCACTACCCTATGAGTAAAGAATTTCTTCCTCACATCTAATCTAAATCTCTCTTCCTTTAGTTTAAAACCATTCCCCCTTGTCCTATCACTATTTACTCATGTAAAAAGTCACTCTCCATCTTTTTTACAAGCCCTTTCAAGTACTGGAAGGCTGCTGTGAGGTCTCTGTGGCGCTTTCTCTTGTCCAGCTCCCAGCCATCTCTGAAAGCTCTCACTGTACAGCCCAGGGTGCAAGTCAGCCCCACGCTGTTCCTCTTGTTTCTTGTAGTGATTCTTTGTGATAGAATTGCCCTTTGCTTTCCTCAAGAGGATGATGAACCTGAAGCTGATGAGGTCATAAACCAGAGCTGCAGTCCTGGAATAGTGCGAGTGAGAGGATATTGCATTGCAGCTTCAGGCACACTGGGATGGAACCCCATCAAATCTCATTAGATGTAAAAATGCACCAGAGCTCCACAATCAGGAGCGTTATTAACAAATAAAAAAACCCCATCTGTGATCCTCAGGAAACACAAACAAAAGCAACACAAGCAGCAGTTTGTTGTTAACATTTTCCTTGGCCCATGTTCCCTGAAGCCAGCCTCTTTTCACACTGTGTGTCTGATGTGGGGATCTTAGTCCCAAAAACTTGAAATGCAAGTGAGTACGTGCAAGCTGCACCAAGTTTCAGGGTCTTTAGAAGGACCATGAAAGTGCCCTTTTGGGGTGCAAATAAAGGCTCATTTGCCAAATCCATTAGCAGGAATGGATTAGCTCATAGAGGAGGCAGGATGCCTCTTTGGGGAGAGACAGCTTTTAAGTATCTGTCTACCAAGATATGCTTCCCAGCTATTAATTTGGGTATTAAAGATCATCATGGACGTGACAAGGATTCCATCAGCCATTTTAATTTCTTCTCAGGGATTTGCTGTGTACTATTGTTATACATGGCACTGCTCAAGTACATGGAAAAGGCTGGAAAAAGCACAGTTCTTCTGATTTCAATTCTTTCCCTCCTCAGTTCCTTTCAGCTTTCTGCAACTGCTGAATCTGTTTTGCAGTCAGTGCATGCTGCTGGGGACATTAGCAATCTGTCCCTCTAGCTCCTGTGTCCTGTGTTAGATCCATTGAGAGTTTGGTGTTGGGCTGCTGCTCAAGAAGCAGAGATCCCTGTGTTCCACATGTGTCTCTCCCAGCACAGCAGCTGTCCCAGGGGTCCTGGAGGGGGTGTGTAATAGTTTCTCACCCTCTGTGGATAAAGGAAGGGAGCAGAGAAGGGATGCACATTGAAACAGGGGCTGGGGATTTTATATATGTAAATATCTTTCACACAAAAAGAGGGAACTCAATGACTTTGTTACACCAATGTAGCAGGTGCTTTCTGGGGTTGCACAAAAGGCTTTTGGAAGTCAGCAGAGCACTGGAACAGAGAGAGCAGCCTTTTATGTCTAAAGGAGGGTGGAAATTGCACCTAGCACGTTTGGACTTTTTTTCTTTCAGAATTGTTGTCTCCTCTGCATAAAATACTTTTTGCTAATATCAGCTGCAGAGTGGTTTTTTTTGGTTTTTTTAAAATAACATTTTAATGAAGCTGCTGCTAATGAGAGCTCTGTCAAAAACTTCCAATTATTACCACAATATCCCCTTGATGTTTGTGGGGAAATGGAGCATTGGAGTATTAATTGACCTCCTGATAGTAAAGAAGACCCCTCTAGCAGAACAAGAATTAAAACTGAGAAGCTTTTGGAGTCCGGTGCTGCAATATAGGAAAAAAAGAGCTCTGAAGGTGTTGAGAAGGTCATCATGATGATCCAAAAAAAAAAAAAAAAAAATTCTCTGCAGGGAAGTGAAAGCAGCTGGATTAGCAAAATACCTGCATACAAAATGCAGAGTTTATCCGTAAGTCAAAAGGAGTTGTCCTCCACACATAGAAATTTGAAACCTGGGTAAAGAAGGGAAGACTGCTTCTTGCTTGCCATAAATGCATGTAGGTCACATCGATGCAGTTGTAGGCTGTAGCCTACTGTATACCATATTGCCAAGAAAAGATTATTGAGAGCTGTTTTCAGTCAGTTTCATTTTTGTTAAAAACACAACCAAGCAATCAAACCAACTCAGACAGCACCGGCATCAGTACTCGCAGTGGCTGCTGCCCTCATACCCTTCAGTCTTCCCCAGGAGGAGTAAATCATCGGAGAAAAAGGAAAAGAAATCACATAGGAAAACAGAAGAAACATTGATCTGAAAAAAGTAAATGACAAAGTAATGTTTCCCTTACAGATTTAGATTAAATACCCATGCCTGGAAAAAGTGTGTGACAGGGAGTTCATAAAACTGTGCAACCAAGCAGTTGTTGATGTGCTTTATCTACACATGCCAAGTCTAATTAATCTATTTCACACAGTTAAGGGCTTACATACACTATGGTCATTGCATATCAAGCTTGCCACGTGGCAAGGAGCTGTGAAATACACTATGCGCTTTAAGAAGTGAAGGAAAGCTCCCAGCAAGGTGTGAATTAGACTTCCCTCTTGTCTGGGAAAGGGTTAAGCTTTTAGCAGAATCCCAGGAAAACGTGCTGAAATGAACCTTCACCACTGGCTTGCTTTCTCCAAAGGCAAGGGCAGTCCCAGTGCCCACCCTACCCCACCAGTGGTCACAAAACAGTCCCTGGGTGTAGGGGCTGCCTTTGCTTGACTGTGGCTCCAGAGGTGGGATGAGCTGCATCACTCTGGTTTGCAGCATTTTGGGTGAGGGCTGGAATCCAATTCAGACAGTCCTCTCCAAACTTTTGGAAGGTTTCGTGATCTGTGTGAGTTTCATGAATAGAACTCTAGGATTGCTAGTCTCATAGAGAAAAAAGATTGGTTTTCCTCATTGCTTTACTTGTCCATAGCTTTCTGCCTGCAAGACCTGATTCATCTCTCACTGAAGCTGATGGGAATGGTCTTTTCACATTCTGGCTGGAAAACAGGCTGTCTCTGAGCTTCTGCAGAAAACATTAAAGGAATGATGGGCAAAAACGACCATCATTTCAACGGGACTAGCTGGCTTCATCTCTGTGAGTAAATTCAGTGTGCTGAGAACCAAAGTCCTTTGAAAGAAGAGTCTACACCCACACTGCTGTGCGGGGTCTCAGCCCCGGATTGGAGTGACCCCAAAAGATGGAAAAGTCCCTCCTCCAACCTGTGCCTTCAAAGAAAGACTCAGCAGTCCTCTGTTGTCTGTTCTCAAGGTTGTTTATTGTTGGTTATCTAAAAGATTCTTCTCCTGAGCTGCTGTGGCCCGTTCAGCAGGTCAGACAAAGGCACACTGCCCTCCCAGGGGCTGCTGCCATCTTTTATATCACACATTACGTGTTCCATGTTTATACTTTTCCCCAATGCCTACTATCTATATTGAATGGTGACTTTCTACTCTAAACCAATCTGTGAGTGCCAACATCACCAAAGACATGGAGGCTAGGGAGGAGAAAGAAGGAGGACAGGGCACACCCAAATCCCTCCATCTTAGAACCCCTGACCCCCATGTACAAAACTTGGACCCCTGCGTACAAGGCTTAAAACCCCCCTGTACAGCACTCAAAAATCCTTCCTTTCACTCCGTGACTGCTTCTACTGCAACACCTAAACTTGTGTGTGTGGCTTGTAATTCTTCATACAGAGTTGGTAATTTGCTCCACGGGCTAAGATCCAAACCCCACGTGTGTCTTTGGCTGCTGCCAGGGTCTCAGAGCCCCTGCCAGCAGCTCTGGCCATCCAGGGCACCCAGAGGGATGTCCTGGGTTCCCACACTGCTGGACTTTCTTGGCCTCCCAAATAGGGTAGTCACATGCAAGATGCGTCATGAGCATATGGAGAGTATGAGTTACCCAAGGCCAAAATTGTCCCAGAGGCTGTTGTCATATTTTAAAAGCCTACCTGCTCAAGTGCAATGCCCAGGATTTTCTTATGGTATCAAATAGTAAAGATAAAATCTCTGCTTGAGACCCAAGCATAAGTACTGAATACAGGCTTAATTGGTTACCTTTTTCAGCTTTATACCAGTGGAAATTCTTACTCGATATTTCCTCATAGTCTTTTGAAGTAAGGTCTTATCCTGAAAGAAAGCTCAGCCCACATGTTAATCAGAAGCTTTCCATTTACTGTGTTTCACTGTAAACCCTCTTCCTTAGTTGTGTTTTTTTATTTTTTTTTTTTAAAGCAAGGTGCCTGTGTTTTTTGCTAATCTTTAATTCCTTTTAACCTGGAACATGGCACAGAAAACTGCAAATTTGTCCATGATGAATAGAAACAGAGATAGTGTAGCTGACAAACTCAGTCTGTTAAGTCATGCAGGGTGTTGCTAGAAAGGATGTGGTTATGATAAAATTGTTTGCAGTTCTGTTGAGGATGTAGGAGACACAAAGGCATATGAAACAAATACTGGGAAAAACACAACAGACTGTAAGTAAGCCCCAAAACTTGCTAAGAGTAAATTCTAAAAGCATCCTAACAGTTATTCTATCATTATTCATGGAAATAGCAAAGCTGAAGTCATTCAGACTCTTTAGATTGGCTAAAACTTTGTTTGACACAGCCAGTGACAGTAACCAGATGAGATACATCGCTCTGTGTCACCACGGGTTCAGTGATGTGCAGGAGCATTGTTGGAACAGCAGATTATTAGGGAAGTTAGAAGCACTATAAAAGACAGTAGGGTAATGCCAGATTTGTGTTCCCAAGTTACATGACAGAATGAGTGCAATTTTGAAAGCTTCAACTTCAGCCAGAATAGAAACATAGCTTTTAGTATTTTAGTAATAGTGTTGTTAACAAACTATCTCCAACCCATGTCAAAGTACTTAATGTGCTATAATAACATCAATTAAAATACAATAATGGACTTAATAATGTGGCTCATAATGGGAAAAAATATTCATGTGGATTATGTCCTCATACCCAAGAGACAAATTCTAATGAAAGATGCTATAATGAACATAACACTAAACAGTTTTAATATAATATGAGTTAGAAACATATAGGGATAGGAATTAGTGTGGGTAAAGTCAAAACCATGTCCAGAATGTTCATTGGCTACTTTGCTTGTTGTTTTGAATTCATAAATCTTCAAATGACCACTAGAAAAAGCTGGTCATTGGCCCAGGTAAGTTTGATCTGCACTTTGGAGCCGAAATTACATTTAAATTCCACCTTGGTGTCCTCTTCCAGGACTTGCCTCTCCCAATGGCTGCACTCATATCACTGGGTGCTGGTGCAGCAGTGACAGCAGTTACCATTCTGGGTGGCCAAGAGACCCTGGCCCAGCAGAGGCACTGCAGGATGAGGTTGCTCGCTAGTGGCTGCACCCAACAGCTCTGGTTTGTCTCATCCCAGCACTTTACAGCCCAAGTCCATTTTGTTTAGCCTTGGGCACAGAGCTTGGCTTTCTGCTGGAGACACCTCTTCATAAGCAGGACGCAGGAGGTGGTGGCACATTTGGGATCCAGCAGCCTGGTGTCCTGTTGGACAGGCTGGGGCTGTCTGTGTATGTCAGCCCTGTGCAGGGCGTGCTGTTGGCTGGGGACAGCTGCTCTGCCTGGAGTTCCCCATTTGGAAAGTGCCAGGAGGCTGTGTCTGCACCACACAACACCAGAGTGCTCCTGTTAGTCAGCCCTCTCGTGGACTTCTGGTACCTGATTCATTAATCCCTTATGTTAAAACACATGCAAGCAGCTCGTTTATCTGTTGGGCATCATCCAGTTAGTTAGCCATTTACTTTTGCTTACTGACCTTTCCTCAGCACATTTGACAATCCAGCTGCACGCAAATGGTGATGCAGAGGATGGCTCAACTCGCTTTTACCAGGTCCATTTCGCCCAGCAGGACCATGATCCTGACGTGGGAAGCAGTGACAGTGCCTGTCACCTGCCTCCTGTGGCCAGGCACCTGAGTGGGGATCAGCCAGAGGCAGCAGGAGGAGATTCAGGCTTTCCCTGGGGAAGGCAGGAGAGGGGACTGTGAGTTTGAGACCTGGCAGGTCCATCCTTCACTCTCTGCCTCCAGGGCACTTAAATTAGGCCCCATGAAATGTCTTAAGGCTTTCACCTGCAGCTCCTGGCTTCCGCTGAGGGATTGATTACGTGGCTGAGCTGTATAAATTGCATCCAGAGACTTCTGGAAACTGAGCCTGGAACAGGAGAATGCTCTTAAAACTATGCTTACAATGAACTCAGTTCTAATGAAACTTCATTCTGCAGTTTTTATGAGTTAAATTTAGTTTTATATTCAAGAACTCATTTCTACATTGTAGAATGCATCAAAAGGTTACTTTTTTCCCCATAACCTGCTTATTCCAGCAGTGTAAATTCTTTTTATATTTTACTGATTCTGAGACAAAGTAACATCAGAATTCATGAACAATAACAGACAGCTAAGTAATTACTCCAGAAAGCAAATCTACTGAAAAACTGTTTTGAAGAGGAGCTCAGATCATTAAAAAACAGTGGTGCAGAATGAACCATGCAATGACCTAAACAAGAAAATACATAGCAGAGAAAGTAAAGAAAATGGAATATAATTGGAGTTCATTAATTTCCTAGCTACATGCTACCTCTCTTAAAACCTGCTGCTACACTCTTCTCACTCCTCTCTTTTCTGTATGTCTCAGTGTACCTTTCCAGCAATGTGATTTAAGTGTTTATACCCACTGTACACCCTTGTTATGTTTATTATCCACAATGTAATTTGTATAAACAAATAAGCAGAGAGGCTTTACTGGGCTTGCAATCAAAGAGCTCTAGTGAGAGATGCATTTAAGTAATTCTCCAGTACAAAGGCACAAACTAAAAAGAACTCAGAGGAATACAATAAAAATGTCACAAAGAATACACTGAACAGGACATTCCAGGTGTGTTTTTGTGCCGTTCCAGAAGCAGCACAATCCCTGATCACTCTGGTTCAGCCCAGAACCTTCTACATTTGTCTCACCTCAGGATCTGCTTGATTTAAATAGTTTTAGCATAAGCATGTTTTCTAAATGTACAGTAAAAACAGCCCCACCTCCAAGTTGAGCAGCTAAGAACACTGTAGGTTAATATGAACAACTGCCTTTGGTACAATTAACATTCATTGCCAGGACCCCAGCTTTGGTGAAATAACAAAGTAGGCAAGGTCTGTGTCTTACCAAGCAGACACTGTAACTGGTGAGTTACTGACTGTAGAAACCAAGTGGCTAGACATAAAACCTGCTGGGGAAATGACAGGAAGGAAAGTGATGGAAAGAGGAACATGGTGCTGTTTACTGGGTGAAAGCACAAAAAAACTGGTTGGAAAGGAGCAGTTTGAAACTGTCACCCTTTGGATCACATTTCTGCTAGGTGTGGAGTACCCTCTGCATGGGGAACCTTGTTTCTCTCTTTGCTGAGCATCATGCCAGGGTCACTCAGCACCTTGCCAGGTACCAAACCCACTGGGGACTTTCTGGTGTCAAAGAGGCATCAGGATTTAAGGTTTAAGTGGAGTAATGGATGATCCAAGGGGATGAGACAGAGAAGTTTGTCTGATCAGGTCGTGATCTCAAAGACAAGGTGCTGGGGAGGAGGGAATAGATCAAATGAGAACTAACTGGTTATTGAAGCACCCATGGCCACATGTGTACTGCAAGCTGAGGCATAACTAACTCAGACAAGATAATTGCCTAAGCTCTCTGCTCCCTCCTCTCCTCCCCTGGCTGCTTTCCTGTTAGATGATTTGGGAAATCAAAAATCTCAGCAGCTAATCTATACCACCAGATTTCTGTCACCCCAGCAGTTCTGTTTTCTAATGAATAATGAATATCTGCTGACCCTGAGATGATAACGGTGCAGAATATTTTCAGGCTCTTGAAGGTCACAATAAATTTTGGGAAGCATTGTCAGCATTAAAAGGCTTTGGTGTTCTTTCACCTAAAGCTAGATATAGATGTGCTATGACCTTTATTTGACTCATATCAATGTTTGTGAACGATGCACAGCTCAAATGATGAAGAGACCAGCACCAGCCTCTTTTGCTCAGTTTGCTGCTGTGTTACAGTTGGTTGGCTGATACTTGTACAGCTGCTGCTGGGCAGAAAGCCTCTATAAACAGGCTGTCAAGTTTAATTGGACTACCAGGTAAATATATTGATAGTAAATAAGATGTGCTTTTGCTGAACTATTCTCCTTGGATTTACTGAGGGCTGCAGCAGCTCAGTACTTCCCAGGATGAGACCCAAGGTGCCTGCTGTTGCTCGCATCAAACACAATTGCAATTTCATCATTGATGTTATTACCAGCAGGACTAAGCCTCCAAACTTGTTGGAAGCTTTTGGACTTCTTTTGATGTGACGTAGCAGCGAGGCTCTCCAACGCTGTTCAGTGCGTGTTGAAAGAGACTGAAAGAGCCAATACAAGTTGTGACAATGCAGCCAAATGAGTGGCGTTCCTGAGAGTTTGTTTGCTCAGAGCCCTGGAGACGGGAGTCACGGGAAAATCTTGAGTTCATTAAAATCAAAGGAGCTCCTGGTGTGCGTGACTGCTGAGAAAGGTGCCAGGGAGTGTTCCCTGGACAGAGAACGATGTGCGTGTGCAAGTGCGTGTGCCTGTGTGATAATATGCCCATTGTGCTTTTTGAGTCAATTTAATGAATTCTAATAGCCCGACTTAATGCTTTCTGAATGCTGCACAGCAGTGGGATGTGGTTGTTTGTTAGCAGGTAAAATATTTTGCTGATGGCTGAAGTGGGAATTTTTAGCAGACTTATTTATTTAATGATAAAAAATGCTATTGAGTCAAATGTGCTGATTCTACTTCTGTAAGCTAGCCTGCCTGCTCGGTCTGATAGCCCGACTGCACATACAGGAATGATGCCAGCCTCAAGAAAAAGGAGCGTCAGCATCCCTTCCTGGTGATGACAAATGCTGTTTGCTCCAGAAAGGCAGTTCTTAGTGAGCAGAAGGAGTAATGCCAGGTTTACACAAGGCAGCAGGGGAGAGGGAGCCCCTCTCTCCTGGAATCACTCACACAGTCCCATTCCTGCTCCCGAGCCCTCTTGGTCAAACGAGCCTGAGGCTGTTCATTTCACAGTCCTCTGGTTCAGATAAGTTAAGCAATCAGAAAAGCGTCTGATTTCTACCCTTAAAATTGCATTTCGTGTTGCTTTTTCTTCAAATGTTAGTTTGAAAAGCTGCCTAAAAAAAAAATAGCTGACTTTGTGGTCTGCTTATCATTATACCTCTTTGGGACTGAAGACAGCCCAAAACCAGTCAAAATAAGCAAAGCCACTGGAGTTTGTCTCTTTCAGGGCTCGCAGATGCCCCTGGGCTGTTCAGGATAAGTGTTCACAGATGCCAGGACTGGAAAAATGTACAGATTTACTGCAAAAGGCCAGAGCAGGAGGAACATGGAAAATGTTCCCTGTAGCCGATTATCACCCTCCTCCCGAGGGGTGAGTGAGGGACGGGCAGTGCTTCAGGCAAAGCCCGTCTCATGCCGGGGCTTTCTGGGTTTCAGTGCTGCTCCTGTACTGCAGTTTCCAGGTAAGGACACTTCCAGCATCTTGCCCGAAGGGAAGCACATATCCGTAGTAATGACACAAACAAACAAACCCAACCTGGTTTTACCTTTCAAACATACCTGGAAACCACTCCATTAATCAACTTAATGTGGATGACCCATCCCTGGAAGTGTTCAGAGCCAGGTTGTATAGAAGTTGCAGGCGACCCCAACGTCTGGGAAGGATTGGCATCTGACTCCAAGGCTTTGGAATGCTGAACACTCGCTTTATTAAAACTATACCATATTACATTACAACTATATTAATGAGATACATGCTATACTCTATCATACTTACTTCTAAGAATACTAAAGAATACTAAAGAAAACTTGTGACTGTCTCCCAACAGTCAGGACACAGCTTTGCATGATTGGCCAAGGAAACAAAACAATCCTCAGCAGAACCCAATTACCAGTTCCCTTCAGGTAAATAATCTTCCAACACATTCCACATGTTCACAAACACAGGAGCAGCAAATGAGATAAGAATTGATCATTCTTTTCTCTGCTTCTCTCACTGCTCCTCTCTGTTCCGAGGGCATGTGAACACCTCAAAGCTGGATGGGGCTTTGAGCAACCAGGTTGGAATGAGATGATCTTTAGGGTCCCTTCCAACCCAAGCCATTCTATGGTTCTATGATGATACTTGAGGAGAAAAATATTTTACTGTTTTACCTAATGCAAGACACTCCATGGCGCATTTGACATGGTCTCCCAGCTAAGGAAAGCAAACACAGTAGTTGTCTTTTCAAGAAATGCATCTTTGCTAGTACAAAGTAGCTACTTCAGCTGGAAGAGCTCAGATTCAGGCATCATCAGTTTGCAGTGCTGCAGGTAATCTTTCAAACCCTCGCTTCTGGACAGGCAGCTTCTTGCTGACCGCAGCCAGAGCAACAAGGAAAATAACTTGACAACTTTATGCCTTCTTCTGTCACTCTGAATGCTGGAGCCACTTGTCCCTGCGTTACAAAACATCAAACACCTTCTCTCCATCATCTGACGGTGAGATAAATCTTACCTGCTGACGTGATTGCTGCTTCCTGGCCAAGAATATTCTCCTTTGCCAAATTCATCACGTTCAAAACTGACTGAGTCCTGAAATAAATCTCTCACCTCTTTATGTCTCCCGTGTTGGAGTTTGGGAAGAATAGACAGAATCACATGCTGGAGTAAAAGAACACAATCAACTTACCATATAGCAACCAAGAAAAAGCTAAAATAGCAACATGGTGCTGTTTCATTCTGGTGCTGGAGCACAGCCAGTTTGCAGTCTCCTTTTCTCTGCTGCACCCTTTCTCTGATAAAAAATTTGTTATCCAAGGGTACCTTGGAAAAACACCTATAATGGACTCCCAAGGTGTAGAAAAGAGGAATCAATTACATGGAAAGGCTGATTTTACATACATGCGGCAGGCCAAATGTTTGTCACTGGAGAAAATGTATTTAATTGATCATGCTTAAAAGCCAGCCATATTTTCAAGCTGAGCTTATTTTATGAGTCTTATAAATACCAGTAATAATAATTGTTACTCATGGAAAAACAAAATTATTTTCTTTATTGTATAAAACATAAAAGGAGATACCATCTCCTCCAGTTCGAGAGCACTCAAATCTGCTGAACTCTTGAAAATTTTGGACACAGAAATAGTGCATAGAGTGGCTGCCAAGATACCTCAGTGGGATCACTCTTCATAGAAATCCCCTTTTCCTGGAGTGCAGAGCTGATTCCTGTCTCTTGCCTTGAGGGTCTGCTTTGCTCAGGCACTGGTTAGCAAAAGTCGGACAGGATTCAGGCACTTCTCAACCCCAATGAACTTTATGACCTGCACTGCCAGAATAAAAAAACAGAAAAGCAAGTGAAAAGCAATCCTGCCCAAACCCCTAAATCTAGTTCAAATAAGTATTAATAGAACTAATTAGTTTGGTTTGATTTGCTGAATCCAATCCAGTAAACATGTTTCAGGATCAGACAAGCATCCATCATGCAGACCAGCTGCTCTCAGACAGGTCATTATATGTGAACAATGGCTATTGATTAGCAAAACCCTTGGCCCAGAGTTGCAAAACTATGAAATGTATCACCTGGCCTTCAGAGGCACCAGATATTCAGTGCTGTTCACCTCAGGAGAAGCTGGCAGTGACTTGGCACTTCTGAGATTAGGGGCGTTTACTTGGCTGGATAAGTGTGGATTTATAAACCTAGACTTCCTTTTCAAATTTTCAGGGGTTTATATGCTTGCTAAATCAATGCCATTTCATGAAAATAAGAGAATGAAATCATAAGATAGGCCAATGTACTTTAGAGAGCTGTGCTCAACACTCTTTCTCCTGGTTGTGCCAGTCCTGGTCCCCCTTTATGCAGCCCATCTATCTCAGCGGGGCAGAAGAAGACATCACTGACAGAGGTGAATGGACCTGCTGGTGATGGCTTCAGTCCTTTGTGAATTAATTTTAGGAAGGGTTGTGGGTCTTGCTGAGGCCCTCCCTCCCTGCCCAGCAGCAGTGCTGGCTGGGTGCAGCATGTCCCTGCAGTCCCCCCCAGCCCCCGGGCACTCTGCACCACAGCTGGGTGCCACGGTCCAGCAATGACCTGATCCCTCCATAAATTACATAAACACTTTCTCTCCCACAAAGGGAAGGAGGCAAACCGTGTGCTTTCTTCACTGAAGAATGGAAAGGGAGGCTGTATCAGAATCACTAATTATTTTTGCTAATAAAATCGGACAAAGAGTGTGACTGTCTCTCTTGAGCAAATATTATCTCCCGCTGACAGAGGAAGATGAATTGTGCTAACTCTACTGGCACCAGCACTCGTTTGGAGCACCCTGTCAGGGTGGCAGTGCTGCAGCAGTGTTGCTGGCCATGCTCTCTTCTGCTTGCAAATCACTCTGCTTTCAGAAAAGGCTGCCAGCACTGGAGCTGTCAAAACCAACTCTGCGTTACAGGGTTTTTCCCCTTTTCTGTGACCTTGGTGGTAATTAAGTGTCTCTTTCTCACAGGGAAAAATATGTGAAGCATGAATTGGACCTGTTGGCCTGGCTGCTGATTTATGGGTCAAGTCTCTAGCTGTTACAGACAAAATTTTTAAGTCTGATTAAGAAACCCTGCTGATTTAAGGATCTCACAAGAAATGTGTGCATAATGAATTATCTACGGATGATAATTCAAATTATTCCTTGATGATTCATATCACCTTCTTCTATTAAATTATCATTTTAGAAGTTTAACAAGGGCAAAGCAAATGGACATGTGGTGAGATTACAACACACATAACAGGTCAGCAGAGCAGCATTCTGCAAATTTGGGTAAGTGGCATTTGGTCCCAATCAGAGATGTCAATCAGAAAGCAGTGGCTTAAGGAAAAAGCCTAACTGGTATCATTACAGGGTAAATATTTGCCTCTTGTGTGTCTGAACCTGTGGTAAGTTTTTTCCTCTCTTGAGCAAAGTTTCCTGTGAGCAGTGTGCAGTCAAGTCCTGTTCCAGGATTACTTGCCACATTAGCATTAGGTCTTAATTGCAGTGTTATTTGCCAGTAGCAAATGGCACTGTCTGTTCTTGCTTAGGAAACACTGAGAGCTACCAGGCATCACCAAAATAGATATGTACATGGGTAACAGGTTACAAAGACATGTAGAAATGTGTGGTAGAATGAACATTCTCTTTCCTTTTTTGGGTTCAGCTTGTTGGATCTGAAACCCACATGCCTGGGAACCTGGAAACACCTGCAGTGCCCTGTGTTCCCTGGAAGGGTGTGTAGCAAATCAGTCTCATATCTTGTGATGGTGGAAGGAAACAGTGAGCTTGAGTAGTGGGAACTGGGAAGTGCAAACACACTGGTTCTGATGTTGTTTTAGTGCCATGCATTATTTTTCTCCAAGCAAATGCCTGATACCAATCTCTGCCTCTCCATCTGGCAAGATGTCAAGAAAGTCCTAGAAAATGCAATGAGCCACTGTTAGTCTTAACCATGACACGTCCCAGTAAGAAGGCTCCACTTACTTCTGTCTGTGTTTCACGAGCTGATGTGGGCAAGGTCTGAAAAGGAGCTCTGCACCTCCCACCTTCTCCAGCAGTGCCATTTTCCCATGGCTGGGTGTTAACCAGAGGATGCAGAGCAGGTGGCAGGGGGCTGCCTGGACCACAGCACTCGTGTCACTGCAGCTCTAGCAGGGGCTAAGGATCTGCTCCCAGCCACCATGTGAGCTCCATCCCAGGTGGGGATCAGCTAAGCACACCAGGGAAATCAGAAAATGGGGTCTGTGTTCTGAAGGCACTGCGTAAGTGGCAAAGGCAAAGGGCACAGTTCCACATCTGCAGCAGTTTCACAAAGAGATTGTCCCATTCCTGAGAAACATTAGCTCTGCAATTGCTTAAACCCTGGGGTTTTGTATTATCTAGCCAATACATGGGCTAAAAATGAACAAAACCATATTCTGGACTCCAATGATTTTTACATTCCATTGCCTGTAACAAGCATCTTCCTGGCAATAACTTAGTATGCCCAGCGAAACAAGGCTTCAGCAAATGCACTTAAAATGTAATTAATGTACAGAAAGCCAGAGCCTGAACAGCTTGTTCAAGAAAAATTACTTTCAGCAGGAAGATTTCCATATTTTCCACAGGGAAATCCTGGAAAACTTCTGTGTATATACTTATGCAGTGCATGCACAATAAAATCCAGTGTGTTCTGAACACCCGGGGCTTTGCTGAGCTTCCTGAAATGCTGCTCAGCACACAGAGCCCAACCTGATGCTTGGCACACAGAAGTCAGTGCACCTTCACTGCACAGCATGCCAGCTCTGGCTTGGCATCTCTGGGGTCCCAGGGCAGAGCCACTGCCCCAGGTGAGCCCTCAGATGCCCTGAAATCCTCAATGACTGCCCCAAGAAGCCTTTTTAGCATTTTTGGATGGGAAAAAAAAGTGCTGTTGGGGCAGTGGAGGTGGTGGCTCCTCGGGATGTTCGAGGCCACACAGTTCAAAACAGCCAAATCAAACCCCAGTGACGCCTGTCTTCAGAGGGTGTTGGAAAGTGTTTGTGAATTGCAATTTCTTAATTTATGAACCAATTTTTCTTAATTTATGAACCAATTGCTTTACAGCCCATCTGAGAGCACTGTTGAACCACAAAATCATATTAGCACGTCTCTGTGCTGGGGAGGGGGGGCATAGTTTATCTATGAGACTGGTTTTTCCATAGCCAAAAGCCTCCTGTAACACTAACTCTTTCAGTCACAGCAATGAAACAGCACTTCTCACCATCCAATCTCATTAGGCTCCCCTTCACTTGATCCTAAGTACTCTGCTATATGCTCACCTCAAAAATCTTCTCCAGTGAGTCCTGACCTCTCCTCAAGGACCATTTCTATTTCAAAAGCCTCTCCAGTTTAATTCTGGACCTCACTTCTTCCATAAACCTCTTTATGCCTCCAGACCTCTTAACACCCTTCCAGTGTCACCCCATCTGCCTCTCTTATCTTTACTCCATTACCAGGGGCATTTCTGTATCTGCATGTGTGGAACCATGAAGGGGGTCACCATGATCCTTCTCAAAATCTTTCATGCATTTTCAACAGCTCTGGGCTTACTTCTGGGATATTATTGAGGCAAAATACATAGGTGATTTCTAGAGCTCCCAGAAGCACCCAAAGCAGTCAGTTGTGCCAGGCCATTGAGGTTGAAATTGCTAAAGACAAAAAAGAAAATGCTTGTTTCAGACTGCAGGTGAACTGACGGGCTGATGCCAGGGCAAGCCCTAACAAGAGGTTTTATGACAAAGCCAGTCAAAGAAAAAGACCTAAAGCCACTGGAAAATTTCCAAAGGTGCCAGAAAAAGCAGGTAAATGCATGGAACAGAGAAATAGTGAGTGCAGCTCCAGCTGGGGGCAGGCTTGTGGAGGAATTGTGGTGCCAAGAGCCAGGCACAGGCAGAGCTGTGTGCACATGGTTTAGAGAGAGGCTTTAAATCACGCTGAGTGAGGCTGTGGGTCCAAACAGCTCACCAGAAGAAATGAAGTGTGGGAATTGAAGCCATGATGGTAGCATTTCCTGAAGTGTTTTTAAGGATGAATTGCACTGTGGTCCTTTGCTTACTTAAAAAAAAAGTAAATAAATAAAAAATCCTTCCATTAGCCTTCAGCACAATCTTAGTGCCTTCAGACAGTTTTACCTAGTCAGACACTTTTTGCAGCCTATAAACACTAGCATCTAATTTTTACTTTTTTTCTGCACTTCCAGGGGTGAAATTAACACAAATCAGTCTTGTAATTAGTGATATCTCTCTCTATGAATGTAAGCTCTTTTGCACTCACTTCACTAAACTTCTAACGCAGATCCTTTAGCATCTACTTCTCTTCTTAATGTCTGTCCTAAAAATGTAGTATTCTTGTAACAAAACTGTTAGTATTTCTCTAATAGGTCTCTTAAATTCTCTCTCAGCAGGAGTATCATCTCCTAGTCTATCATGCTTTTCTTTTTACCTCTCAAAGTCTGTTATGAAAATTACTCAGTCATAAGTTGAGCTTCTCTCTTTTTTTTTAGTGAGCTCTGAAGGATAAGATGAGAGCGAATTATTTTCAAGAGTACAGCTGGAAAAATGAAAATAAAAGCAAAGAGCTAAAAAATTCATGTTACTGATTGAAAAGCCTAAATGCTAGGACCCAGGCTATGAAGTGCAGAGAATGGTTAATTACCAGCTCTTCATTTTAATAGCTGCCAAAGATTAAAGTGGGTAACCAAGTGAAGTTTCAGAGCACAAAGAGCAATGCTCCATCCCCAGAAGCGTTCCAGGCCGGGCTGGATGGGGCTTTGAGCAACCTCATGTGGTTGAAGAGATCCCTGTTCCTGGCAGAGGGGTTGGAGCTAGCTGGTATTTGAAGGTCCTTTCTGACCCAAACATCCTGTGACTCCACCATTACAGGATTCTCATGCAAGTATTTCGTGCTGGTAATTGAAATGGTCTCAGTGCCTCAATGGTGCTGCTGTGGCAGATGTAGGCAGGGCACAGGCTGGCCCATGGGGCTTCCCAGCCACCTGCCTGTCAGAACCCAGGACATCCCTCTGGGTGCCCTGGATGGCCAGAGCCGCTGGCAGGGGGCTCTGAGACCCTGGCAGCAGCCAAAGACACACGTGGGGTTTGGATCTTAGCCCGTGGAGCAAATTACCAACTCTGTATGAAGAATTAAAAGCCACACAAGTTTAGGTAGCATGGTAGGGATAATCAACAAGGTGAAGAGAAAAATATTCAGGTATTGTTCATGGGGGTTTTGTCCTCTGTACAACAGGGTTTGAGTTTTGTACATGAGGGTCAGAAGTTCTAAGATGGAAGAATCAGGGCATGCCATGCCTTGTCATCCTTCCTTCTTCTTCCTAGCCTCCATGATTTGGGTGATGTTGGCACTTTTAGATTGGTTTAGAATAGAAGCTGACAGTCTAACATAGGTGACAGCTATTGGAACAGAAGTGTAAATATAGTACACATAGTTTTTAGTATAAAAGACAGCACCAGCCTGGGGGGCGGGGAGAGTGCAGAGAGTGTGCAGAGTGTGCCTCTGGCTGAGCTGCTGAGTAACTGCAGCAGCTCAGGAAGAAAATCTTCTAGATAACCAACAATAAACAACCTTGAGACCGGACAACAGGAGACTACAGAGTCTTTCTTTGAAGGCACGGGTTGGAGCAGAGACTTTTCCACCTTTCGGGGTCACCCTGACCTGAGGGAGATTCTGACACCTGCCCCCCTTCCTGTACCAGTCACTGTTTTGAAAGAGGAGCAGAGCCAGGGGAGGGTACCTTGCCCTGCTCGTTGGTGGCAGAGCTCCTGGCTGCACAACCTTAAGCATTTCTGCAGCTATTTCTACCAAACCCTACAGTGTAGATATAATATTGAACCTCTTGCAGAAAATTTTCCTCCTACACAACTGTTGTGGTGTAGGAATGGTGCTCCCCAGTTTAGTGTTTGCACTGAGACTCTCCAAGCTGTGTGCTGCTCCCTCAGTTCCCCTCCTCCTTTTGTGGCAGGCTGGGGAGAACTGGAGGCACAAATGGTGAAAATAGCAGGTTGAGGTAAAGCAATTTATTGAAAATAGCAACGGGTTAAGCAAGATAACAGTAACAGGAGCCATATTAATAAAAAAGTGCACAGGAGAGAGAAATGATTCACATGTGATTGCTCAGTACTGGTGTTACCTGACAACTGCCTCCACCACACTTTAGCAGAAGAAACCCCTTCTTCCCAGAAGACATTTCCTTCCCCTGCTCCCTACAACTACATCAGTTGGCATAGAATAACCTCTGGGTCCCAGCCATCTCCCTCCTGCCTACTGCAAATATTACCCTGTCCTGGCTGGAACCAAGACAATTATTTACAGAAAAAGGTTACTTTTCACTTCACACTCAGCAAAGCAGAGTCACACTGAGGTTTTCATAAGTTATGCCTCTTTAGGTACATTTCTAGCTGCCTCTGAAATCCTGGAAAATTTACTTTGGTGTAATCAGATTATTTGACACAGGTCCTCTCAGTTCTGCCCTGGTTCATTTTCACATTTGAATGCACCAGCTCATTTAAAACGTATTTCTTTTTCCATTTTCTTATTTTCCACCTTCTCCTTCACTGCACGTATCCATGTATTTGCAGATGGAAAATTAGCCTTGCAGACCACGTTGTTCTCCTTGTCAGAAGATTTGCTCTGCTCCTGTAGCGCTGCACCGTCCTTTCTTTGCCCTGTCCTCATCCTCTGCCTTCCTCCTGCAGGCAGCAGATCGAGGCCAGCCTGCCTCCCAGCTTGTCTCTGCCTTATACTGTCTCTCCTTGCTCCCCTTTCATCCCTTCTCTTGTGCTCTAGAAGTCTAAAGCAGGTATGTGTGTGTGTGCCTGCAGGGCACGCTGGTGGCAGGTGTGGCAGCTGCCGAAGGTGATGGCACTTCCCCTCAACATGTCACCCCCTTCCATTAGAGCACCATTGTGCTCATTGCTGTTTCCAAAATCTCCCGTGAACTTCAGAGCCCCTGGGCACGTTGAGCTCTGCAGGATTAGGGAGAGCAGGGTGGTGCTGCTGGCAGGACTGGCGTTCTCATGCATGGAAGGGGAGCAGGGACACCAGGCTAGGGGAGGGGGACATGGCCCTGCTCCTGCCCCTCCCAGGACTGACACTGGAGGTGACCAGCCCTGTGGCCACAGGGGACTTTATTTGCAATGGGGTCAGCAAAAGGCACTGGGATGCCTTTGACTTGCCCCCCATCACATGGGGATGAGACTTTATGGGGTGCAGGGTTGAGCATCTTGGGACGGTGTGTGACTTACAGGATGTTTCAGGGTGGGGAAAGAACACAGAATGGGAAAGGGGAGGAACAAGACATTTTTGGGAGGAACAAGCATGGAAAACATAAGGAATAAAGGTTAAAAGCAGGTGATAGTGTACATAAGTTGCTGGTCACTGTGCTCATCTGGCCCTGCTCTGCACCTGGCCAGTGCTGTCTGTCCTTTTTTCCTCATTAAAAACCATTTCTGCTATTTTTGTGTGTGTGTATGTGCAGTTCTCAGTGGCAGCAGATGGAATGGGACCCAGAGGGGCGTGTGTAGGTATGTGTGTGTCAGCCTGTGCCACCAGTGAGCATCAGGCTGGGCTGCCCAGAGAGTAAATGGAGTGCTCTGGAAGCCAGGGAGAGAGCAGGGGATCTGCCTCATGGGGGGAGCACAAAGTTCAAGCCGAGGACTGTGCAGAGTGCAGGGGCTGCAGGTGCCCTGAGGTCTCGTGTCTGTGTCTGTACATGTCCACGTGTGCCTGCCAGCAGCACGCAGCTGGATCCAGGGCGCTCAGCAGCCCCTCGTGGGTGTGGGCTGCACAGACCCTGAGCAGTGCTGTGACTCTGTCTCCTCTCAACATCACCTGGTGGGATGGGAGCAGAGCTGGGCTGATGATGGCAGCCTTCAAAGCTCTGCTCATGCTGTCTAAACTGGAGGAAGACTTTGATACAGACTGTCAAACCTCAAATCCCTCCTGCTTCAGCTCACCTGGAAAACAGTTCTGTACCATAAAGGTGTAATCCCTAGGGAAGCCTCTTCAGAAAGGAATAAAAAGAGAAGAAGCTGTAACACAAGTTAGGGCACTGTTTCTCAGTGTTTTGTATTGACTTTGTAGATAAAAGTGTTTACAATCAATAGCTTTGAATTCTATTTCTGCCCAGGTCCTTTTTTTGTGACAAATAACTAAGTTCACAATTTTGGACCAAAGCCTTGAGACAGACTCATGAATAGTTCATAATACTCAATGTCTGTGCCCCTGGATTACAGTTTTAATTCAGCACGTGTGGTTGCTGGGTGCAACTCACATGTCATCATTCCACCATTCCACACGTATGGCAGAACAGGGAGGTATTTCCCCTTCTCAAAAGAGTTGAAAGAAAATAGATATCCTGGAGGCCTGGAGACTGGTCACACAGAAAGGCCACCAGAGTGTGCACCTTCAATAAAGTGAGGAGAAAATAAAGCTAAATGCACTTGGAATAATCCCTCTGAAGTAAAAGGCATGTTGGAAATGGTTGCATAGCCACCTTTTGTGAGGCTTCCTACATGCCCGACTACTAGGAGAAGGCAGGGAATGGGTAAAGTCCCCATAAAGGAGGATAGGAAGGCTAAAACTGAACGGTGAGCTGGAGGAAAAGCAGAATCTGTATTTAATTTTACTCGGATTACAGGAGGAAAGATGAATTTGGGCGGTGGCAGCTTCATTTTCAGTAGCTCCTGACCCCTCACACGCTCAGTCAGACGCAGCGAGTCACTCCAGCCACTTGCTCCTGCCTGCCTGCTTGTCACAGGTGTGCCACAAGGTGTCAGAACACCTTCTCTTCCTCTCTCTGTGCTATTCTTGCTCTTTTCTTCATGTACCTTTACTTTTGAAGTTTTCATTCTTTCCCCCTCCTCATTGTTTTACATCCCTCCTGTCCTTCGTCGCTTGCCTCTCCAGTGTCTCTCTGCCCTCAGCTGCACCCTTGGTCCCTGGTACCTCTCCTGTAATTCCCTGGCTGACCTTGTCATCTCTTTATCCTCCCTACCTCCTTTTTTTGGGAACAGGCTATATGAGGTATGGCAGAGCAGTTTTTTGGCTGGAAGTTTGGTGTCTTCCCAAGCAAGTCTCTTTCCCTGGGCCCCTCTGTGCTCCTTTGTGCGAGGAGCTCAATGTCAATCAGAAACAGTGACTTTGCACATGCACTCTTTCTCTCTCTCTCTTCCCCACTTCTCTTCTCCTTCTTTCTCCTGTATCCTTCATATTTTGTGTGCACTTGAGCAGTGCCACAGCCTCAATCTGGTTACAAATTAGTGCATCTCTGTCAAAGCCAGCAGGCAGGGTTGAATTGAAGGCTCGTATCACGCAAAGTGAAAAAGGAAGCGCCTTCTTTTCCGTAGGAGCCGGACCTGATACAGAATGATGAAAAAGTAGAGTGGATTAATAATGAGGACAAGGAAATGGTAACAGGAGTGCACTTCATAAGCCTACCACTCTTCCGTGGCTTTTATGAATTTCTGCAATTTTTTCCAGAATAATAGAGAGAAGCAGCTGCAGACAAAGGCAGAGACAAATTACAACCCACTGGCAGTATCTGTATTCAGGACAGGTCTGAAATATACTCAGGTGATGTCCTGTGAGATACTAAATGATAGTGTTATTGCATTAACCTGTGGTTAGTTACTGCTCTGTCACAAACACACTGCACTGTCTCGGAACTGCTTTGCACAAGGCTTTCAAGGACAGCAGCGATCTGCACAGCTTCAGGCAGGTCTACATGGCTGGATATGGATGGACCTGTGCTCACTCCAGCCACGCTCAAAGTTGTTTGGGCAGAGAAAGAGAAAGCCCGGGGCCATATATTCTCATTAGCATGACACTGTAGCAGAGGGAATGTGCAACTGGACAGTGTAAGGGCAGGGATACCTGACTGTGTGCATCACAGCCATGTGCTTAAACACCTTAAAAAGTAGATCTGGGCAGAAATGATCTCCCTGACCCCTGTGTGAGGGCATCAGTATATTTATGCATGTACATATATATGAGTTTATGCATGCATATATGTACTATATATATAAAGATGTATAAATTTCAACACAGACAAAAATATTCTTCTTCAGGACAGACCTTCTAAAGGTTCAGTGTGTTTTGTTTTTTTCTTATGAGAAAACAAGCACTGAGTAAATTATCTCTTTCACACCTCAGAGCATTGCATAAGTCCTGTTTCACAAACAGTTTTTTCTCTTTGGATTTTGAGTGATGTTTGCAGTTTACCTTTTCTCTCCTCCCCTGACTGTGTCCTGTGCACAAACCCTTTGGCTGATGGAGACACAAGGAGAGTCTTTCCTCCCTGTCCCTCTCTGAGCAGCAGTTCCACCCTGGATGTGACAAACACTAGACCTGGCTCTCACATTAAAAAAACCCCAGAAGATCATACTAAGAATTGGATTTTCAATCAGCTTAATGACACTTAAATGTCTACATATCTGTTTTGAAGCTGTCATGGTGACTCTGACACTGAGTACTCCTGAATGTGATACCTTCAGTTTGCTTTGTGTCCCTGCCTCCTCCCTTTCACTGGCGACATTGCAGGGCTGAAGATCCCATGAGGTGAGATACACCCTGTGGGGACAACAGCTGCTCGCAGGCTTCACTGACCTGAATGGAAAAGGAGTCCTAGGCTGGAGAAGGAGATTAGTAGAAGCAAGGTTTAGCTGTCTATAAAAGCCCAGCAGCAAGAGGCACATGTCTGTCCATTCCACACTGCAGCGGCAGTAGGAGCTGTGGCAGCAGCCTTGGCCCCAGAGAGCAGCAGGCACAACTTTCCCAGGCATTGTCCTGGGGAAGGCTGTGAGAAGATCAGAGAAAAGAATGAGAAACAATTCTTCTCTTCACTTGCAGGTGGAGAGAAAAGAATGAGAAACAATTCTTCTCTTCACTTGCAGGTGGAGAGAAAAGAATGAGAAACAATTCTTCTCTTCACTTGCTGCACCTGTTGTTGTGAACATGTGGGACGTGTGATGGAGATTTGTTTACCAAAGGGGGGTTTCTTACTTGGCCGCTGGTGATGGTGTTTAGATTGAAGGACATTTGGGTCCAGCTGTGTCACGACTGTCTGGGAGGGCGATGGGTTTCTTGAAAAGTGTAGTATAAGAACGTGATTGATCAGCCTTCTGAAAATCATGGAGTCAATGCTGATTGTTACCTGGCTGGGGGCCTGCAGCGACAGGAGCAGCTCTGGTTATTGGGAGAGGGGCTGCAGGAGACACAGGGGGAGGCAGGATCCCTGGGAAGTTTGTCCCTCTGCCCTGCCCAACCCCAAAACCTTGGAGATGAAGGTGCCAGCAGACAAAGGGAATGTGACCTTGGTTGTCTTAGGGATAAACCCCATTGTCATCAACCAGAAATGTAGCACGCACACAACTGTCCTCTTTTGGGAGCTTTGAAATAAATCAAAATTTCTTTACATGGGCAAGCTTGCTGCAAGCTTACATCTTCTTCATCAGCTTCTTCAGCTGATGTAAGATGCATATGCTTGAAGCATCTCTTTTTTAAATCGAAAGAGCTCTGTCTTCTTTTCTTTCTTTCCCTCCTGCCATGCAGCTCTGATCATCTCTCACGCTCCTTTCTTCTTCACATCCATTTTTCCTTTCTTCTTTCCCCTGGCTCCCTTCCAAATGTAAAAATGGAGAGGACAGCAGCACGAAGCTCCCGGTGAGGAAGCCGCCTCCTGCGCCGGCTCGCTCCGTGGCCAGTGGACAGCAGGTGGAGCACATCCACTGTTTTAAGTACCGGTGCGTTTCATAATGTTTTTTCTCCTTTCTCTTCCTCCTGTAGAACAATCTATCATTTCTACTGCAGTGAATCAGTAGCTGCAAGGTAGTGCAGGCCGTAGGAAGCAGCCAGTCCTGGCTGGCCCTCAGCAAGGAGCATCGTGACTCACGCCGAGCCACGCGGGGCCAAACGCCGGCTGATCCAGACCGGAGATTAAAATCTGGGAAAAAAGCAGTCCCTTTACAGTTCCTAGTTCTGGGCACAGCTCTTCTTTTTGTTTTGTTTTGTGTTGTTTTGCTTTAATTTTTTTTTCCCTCAAGAAGGATCTTATGGGCGAGCACAGGTTTGGGTCCATCCTCATCCCCAGCTCTCCTGCCATTCTGTGCCAGCTCTGCATCTTCACGATGCTTTTGCACCACGGCAGCAGCTGAGGCTTCTGAAGGGCCCTGGAGGGGCTGGAGCAGCAGCTGAGGGCTCAGCATCGGACTCCCCATAAGCACAGGGGACCTCCCTTCCACACGAGCACTGGGCTAATGGGAAATCTCTGGGCAGCCATTATTTCTGTCTGATATTTCACTTTTTGCCTCCTGTGTATTTTTCATGGGTCTGGGGAAAACATGAACAGTGACAACAGGCACAGACTAGCTTTTAGTCCAACAAGTCTAAAAGTCCTGTGCACCTGAATTCTTCTGGGTTTTTTTTCCCAACTAGATCAGCTGCTGTAATGAGAGAGATTGCAAATCTTGATCCATTCTCATGCTCGAATCACCCTTGTCACACCACAGGTTGTCCCACCACTGCAGGATTCTGCATTTCCCTGTGAGCCCTGGGCCCTGCCTTGCTCCATGTGACCTGCTGTGACACAGCTCTTTCAGAAAAGCAAAACCAGCCCTTCCAACAGCTCAGCTGCAGATGTTCATGTTGGGATGGTCTCAGCAGCCTTCCTGGCATTGTCACTGGCCTGCCAAACCAGCACCTCCTCCCCAGCAATATCCCACTCCCTCTGCTCTCCACTGAGCTTTGGGGAATGTTGGCATTTGAAGCAGATGTTCATCTTTGATTTTCAGAGTGTTTTCCTATTAATGGGGAGAGGTGAGATGGTGACCTTTCCAAATCTGGCTACCTTAAATTTGGCACCTCCAGTGGACCACCCCTCCCCTCCGCCCCCTTTTGTGGGCACCACACAAATGTCCACTGGTGGCTCAGAAAAGGAGTGAGGAAAGCACAAAGTAGGACAGGCAGCCCTGGGTTGAACTCGCTGGACTGAGCTATTCCTGCTGTGTTCAATGGAGACAAGGCACCATCTGCCTGATTGGTCTCCTCCTTTGAACAGACTGATTTTGTCTCCACCTCTCCTTGTGTCAGAGCCATTTTCTTGGCCCCCAGCATTCCCCAAGAATGAAATTCCCCAAGAAGAACTTCCCCAGCAATGGCAAGGACAGCTTCACCAGCCTCCCCTCCGCCGCATCTTGGCTGCACTTGCAGCACATTCCTTCCTCTGGGGGCTCTCAGCAAGCTGGGTGTGTGCCCCCAGAGATGGGATTTCAGGGACCTCCCTCCAACAGTTGTGTAATAGTGGCGTAGACAAGGGGACAGTTTTACTCTCTGTTATGCTGGCAAACCCCAGGAGGCTTTTTGCTAAATGCATCTTCTTTGCCCTCTTCTCCCTCCTTGCCAAGATCCCCTCAAGGTTTCTCACTCTGCCTTCTCCTCACAGTTGCTGTGGAGGGACACAGATGCTTCATCTCATGCCTTGGTCTGCCAGAGAATGCCTCATCATGGCTGGTTTTGAGACGGGACATTGAGGTACCACTGCTGCCGCTCTCGAGGGGGTGTACCCAGGAGCTGCATCAAATCCGGATCAAAGCTCAGCTCTGAGGGGGGCTAGACAGCCCAAGCTCTGGCAGTGCCTCCAGCCTGCACCTTAGCCAGCCTTCAGTGATATTCAGCTTTAGTGATTCTCAGCTCATCAGTGATTCCAGCTCTTGGGCTCACTAGGCTCGACTGGGGCATGCAGCAGGCACTCGGAAGACCAGGAAAGAGAGCAGAGAGGCTGTGTGAAATATTCTGCAGCCATGTCCTTTATTATCTTCTTTCTGCAAAGGGGTTCAGTGACAGCTCTTCTCTGGTGAGCCGGGCAGAAACAGGGGTTTATATAGGGCAAGAGGGGATCAAGAATTGTCCAATGGTAAGGGTTAAAGGAAAGTGACCTACAGCCTTACAGAGAGATAAGCAAGGGTCTGAGAGTGGGACAGAGGGGCTCCTAACATCCAGTCCTCATGACTCAGCATTTTGCCTCAGAATGCCAAGGCAGGTTTGCAGGGCCTGCGCCTGCTACAACTCCACTTTCTGTATTTAGAAAACAGGCGTTCCCTGTAGCTCTTTTGAAGCAATGAACGAGGCATGAGAACATGGCTAATACAATGACAATCACAAGGAAAATCCACAACATTCCCTTAACCAAAGATGCAACCCCTCCTGTTAGAGCAGGGTTTCCGGAGAGCGGCCGAGCCTGGCTGCTGGTGCCCCAGTGCCAGTGCCCCTCCTCAGTGTCCTGTCCCTGCCAGCTGTGCCGGAGCGGGAGAGGGGAGCCAGGGCTGCACCGTGCAGGATGCTCCGTGCCTGGCGGGCAGCCTGCCCTCCCTGTCTTCTGGTGGGGCTGCTGGGGCTCGTCCCACTCTCCACATGCAAGAGCACTGGTTTTCCTCTGCCCTGCAGCTCAGCAGCCAGCGGGGAAAACAACACGCACGCCTGAAGGTAATGGATTGCGACCAGCGGTCACTGCTGTGTGCTTTCCAGGGCTCTTTTATTCCCTGCCGCAGTCCCTCAAATTAACAGTGGTCTGGTTATTTACATTTGAAAATTGGATGATATGCTGGACTGCTATTTCTCTATTGACTCTGCGCCGCTAATACATTTGGAAATTGTCTGCCTGCTGCAGATAGGCACTGCCTGCTTGGAAACATTTGGAGTCCCTCTATCAGCGTCGCAGAGGGAGACACAGAAAATAGGAAAGGACATCTGATTGTTTGTGCTTGCCTTCCCCCAGCGGTAATAGAACAACGTTTGTGTTTGATACATCCCCCTGCTGAGCACCAGCAACCTGTGCTCTGCCTGCCTGCCTGAAGAAGGCAAATGCTGGCTGGCATTTCCACCCCTTCCTTTTTGGAGCTGCCGAGGCTGGAACCAGCTCACCAATGCTGTATGTGTCCAGAGGGACCATTTGCTGGGAAATTTGGGTGGTGCACAAGCTGCACCATGGGCTGTGAGCCAGTGGGACCTTGTGCTGCCCCCAAAGCCAATGCCAGCAGCAGAGACAGTCCTGCTTCCCATGTCCCTTCCTGCTGTGTCAGTGGTGCCTCCTCTCTGCCCACTGGGTGATCAGGGCAGGTCTCCTCGAGGTGAGTTTCTGGGGTGGAAAGCAGAACAGGAGCTGCTTCCCCGTGGGCTTGACAGCTGTAGGTGCTGGGGACAGAGGGGCCGAGAGCTGGCAGGGCTGGGTGGGTGGATTCCTGCTCTTCCCAGGTATCAAAGGTGTGTGGGGACAGCAGGAGGCAGCAGGGGAGGGGGCAGAACCCCCAAGAACATTTAAAAAGGCAAAGAAACAGAAGATTTGCTGACAAAATGGAGGGAGGACAAGGCAGCCAGAGAGGGAGAGCAGGGTAAAAGCCTTCTGGAAAAGGCAGGCAGCCAGGAGGAGCACAGCACAAAGGGCAGCAAGCAGTGGTGACTGGGAGGGCCAGGCTGTGGCTGAAGTGCAAACTGCTGCAGAAAGGTTTCTGCTCCTCTGTGAGCCACCACTTTTGAGGGAATAGTGTGCCACGAGCTGCCACAAGCTCACCTCTAAGCAGGGCTGAAATTGAATTAAGCTCTCACTTTCTCTTTGCCCTTCATCCCGGTTTTGCTGCCTCACAGACAAGACTCTAGCTGCTGCTTTGAGCAGGATGGCTGAGAATGTCTTCTCCAGGTGCTTGACCCTTTCCTCCCCTTCTGCCCCACCGGAATAAACCTTCCTGTGGTCCTTTTGGTGCTCAGCTCCTTCATTCCCTGCTGTCATGGCCATGGTGGCTCGTGTCTGCCCCTGTCCCTGCTGTCTCCAGGGAAGCCACTGTTCCTTGGGCAGCAGAGCTGCTGTGCCATGCCCTTCAGGAGAGGCTGAGGAGGCTCCTGCCCTCCCTGTGGCACCCCAGTGGCACCTTGTGGTGCTGGCAGAGGGGAAAGAAATCCTGGAGTGAGGACACCCCCAGAGCTCCAGGACAGAGAGGGGGAGCTGGGGGTGAATAAGAAGCATCTCTGGAGCAGGTGGGAATGGGCTGGGATGGGGTGAATGAGGGGTGGTTTGCAGAGCAGTTGGAGCAGCTTTAGGGGATCCTGTAGGAACTACTAAAGAATAAAGAACAGAATCCTTTTGGAAATCTGAGAGTATCAGGATTTTTGCACAGATGGATAATATTTGGGGCAAAGAGTTCCTTGTTACTGGCTTGTTTAAGAAAGAAAAGGCTTCTCTATGTCTGTTGTCCCCACTGGGATGTTGAATCCAGCACTCCAGCCTGGCAGCAGGAGCAATGAGCCCTGACTCCAGGGGACACTCCCATTCCAAGCTGCTGTGAGGGTGCCACAGGCTGCAAGGGGTCAGGGACTGCCCACCCATGGCTGGGGACCTCACTGAGCTGAAACGGAACAAAAAGCCACACAAGCAACCCAAAATGAGGACTCCCCAGCTGAAGCATCCTCGTGTCAGCTCTCTGTGAGAGACACTGTCCTGCCCTGCTGGAGGGGCCCTGTCTGGGCAGTGAAGGTGCTGCACAGCCCTGGACACCCAGTCCCAGTGCCCCCCCCGGGCAACCCCTCAGGTCAGCAAAGCATGAGCAGCCCTCAGAGCTGCCCAAGGGCCCCTGGCAAATGCTGGCACATAATGAAACCCTTCACAGAAAATCAGAAGTAGTTTGCAAATGATTTTCCACTCAGTCAGGAGGCTGAAGCCGTCACAAATCATGGCTGCTTTCACCGTGCCTTTTTTGAGCTGGAAGGCCACGGGTTAATAAAAGTTTGATTAGATATATATATTTCTATATAACCCCTGCTGCTTGCAGACACATCTGTGCCCCCAGCTGCTTTGCAGACTGCAGTGCAATCACCAAAGGGGAGCACAGGCACTGGGGCTGGCTGCACAAGAGAAAGATTTGTTGTTTGCTTAGCTGTGACTGAAGAGAATATTCCCTGTGTGCAGGCAGGTCTGATTGCCACGTATGGCTGCGTTTCGCCGTGTACAGCTGCATTTTGTGTGCTCAGTCAGGGACTCACCCCTCAGACTGGTATACAGCATCCTACCTACACATCATATTAAATATTAACTGGGGGGAAGCAGAAATATTTTATAGCTATTTTGTTAGCTCCTACAGTTTTAGAGCTTCTCTTCTTCCCCCTCTCTCTCTCCCCCTCTTCCCCCCTCTCCCCCCACACCCCCTTTCTCCCTTTCTCTCTTTATTTCCCTTAGATTACAGGAGAAATGTCAAGCTCCAAGTAATTTGCTCCTTGTGTTGCTGTTTGCTGCCTTTGCTGGAGTGCAGCTCAAAACCCGGGGTCTTCTGCATGTAAGAACAACTAAAGTGAAACCCATGACACTGTCAAGTGCTTAAAATTAAAATGCTGGTTTGTGCTTACAGAAATGATGTGCACCAGAGCTTAGCAGAGGGCTGTGGAGTTCAGGGAAGGATGGGGAAATCGCCTGTTAATGGATGACTGCCTTGGAAAACATCAGTTGCCTTGTGCTCCTGCCTCAGCCAGGAAAGCTCCACGTGAGCCGTTCAGAAATTAAACTATTTCTGCCTTAAAGAGGCCTCTGCTGCCAGGATACTGCTGGACAAGGCGCCCCACAGCCTGTGCCACCTCAAAATCATCCTCTGAAACATCTGGAGCCATGTGTAAACCAAAGCACCTCAACCAATGAGTTGCCCTCTTGCCACTTGGCTTCCCCTGTGCGTCCTCCTTATCCCCCACTTCCACCACCAGGAAGAACGGATTTAGATTCCTCTGTGGAAATGCCTGGTCTGGCTCCGGGGATTCCCAAATTCTCATCCCTCTTAGGAAGCGGCCTCAGCCCTTCTGTTCCAGCTCCCTGAGGTGTGTGGTAATTTGGAGGCACCCTCTGCAGGGGGCTTCCCAAAGTTGGACACGTGCTGGCAGTGGCATTCACCTGTTTGCTCCTTCCTGCCCTGATATCCACGAGGCACGGGAGGATGGAGACTGCGGCGTGCAAATATCCTGGTGCTGAGGGAAAAGCCCAGCCTGGGGGAAACGTGGGGTGGCTTTGAGGCTGCTGTCTCCCTCGCGCTTCTGCAAACCGCGCTTTGATACAACCCCTTCCCCGGAGCTGTCCCGAGGGCTGCAGCTGCATCAATATTTCTGATGGCATTGTGCACGTGCTCCCCTAAGTAGGTTATCCTCCACGCCGCGCGGCTTCCAACCTGCTGGCTGCAATTTATCAGTGGGGAAGGATATTTTGGGAACGATCCCGCGTCTCTTCTCCGTGTCGCAGGGTAACATGCTGCACGTAATGGATCCAACCTGCAGGATTTCTCAGTTTCTCATGCAGTAATGACACAAAAAAATGCACGCAGCTCTCTGTCTCTCTAGATCTTACAGCTCTTGAAGTGACCGTCCAGCTCAGAGCGCTGAGCACTGCCCTCAGTGCTTGTTATGCCCACACAGCCCATTAAAGAGCTCAGCAGAGCCACGTGGAATCGCAGACGGGAGCTGCAGGTCACCAGGACAGATGGACAGACACCGCTGCTGCGCTCTGCACTGGAGCTGTGTCTGCCTGTGCGCTTGGGGACATCATCTGTGACCTGGCAGAGGCACAGCTCGGTCACAGCGGCACTCCGTGCCTCACAGAAGAAATTTTATGGAGCTGAGCTGATTTGGTGTCACACAGCACTTGTGACAGCACCAAGAAAGCCAGGGCGGGGTCAGGGGTGGGGGTGATGCTGCTGCTGCCAGCTCAGGACCACTGCTCCCACAGCTCCAGAGGGAAGGAGGCATCAGGGAGGGGGAGGGAAAAAGGGAAAGGCGTAAGGCCAGGAGCATTAACTTCAACAGTTTTCCTTTTATAGGGGAGACTATGAGGCGCCCAGACTTTGGAAATGCCAAATTTAGGTGGCATCATTGGCTTAGGTCAAAACTCCTGCCCCGCAAGGAAGGAGCAAGGCTTCTCTGTGCCAGCAGCCTCACAATGCCCAGAGGCTGCAGGACCCCCATCACTCACACAGACCATCCTTTAAAGTGTTATAGGGAAAGGCAGAAGAGCCCCGGGCACATGGAAAGTCTTGCCTCTGGACTGTGGCGTGTGAAGGATGAGGGAAGTGAAGGCATTTCCCCTGGTCCACAGGGTCTTTTGGGATGACTCCCTTCCGTGCTGTTCTTTTCTTAAATAACTCAAATCAGCCTGAAGAGGGTGAGGGAGGGGAAGGTGGCTCCTGACCCCACCAAAAGGCTCCTCTGGTGTTCACATTCCCAAGGGATGGAGCACGGGCGTGGCCCTCGCTGGGCACAGCAGCTGCAGCCAGGGCACTGTGGTGACTCCCAGGAGAAGAGAAGCTGTAGGAAAAGCAAGATCCCAGCCAGCAACGCTGTCACCTGGCCTGGGCAGCCAGGAAGCTGTGGGGCTATGAGTGTCCTTGTCAATGAAAACCCTGCCTCAACAGGCATCCCTGCTCTGCTCCTTCTTGGGATGCTGGCAGCTGGCTCTCCTTGGCAGTCCAGTGCTTTGTGATTGAAGGCAAAGGGAAAAAGGTCAAGTAATTTGTATAAATGGGATGGAAATCAGGAAAGTTATTCTGCAGGTGCTAGGCAAGGATCAAAATTCTGGAATCATACACAGAGCCTAGCTGGAGAAAAACTCTGTGCACAGGAGCTGAGAAGATGTCACCTTTTCCATGGAAATGGAATCCTTCCATTGGGGCTGGGGGGAATGGGTGGGAAGGCCACCCGAGCACAGCAGTCAACAGTCTGGAAAATACAATACCCAGTAGTGCATGCAATAATGGAACAGCTGCCTTAGCAATAACTGATGTGAGCTACTTCATGGCTGTGATTTCTTTTCTCATACAAAAGCAAAAAGATGCCCTTTTACAGCAGGAGAAATCAGAAGTGTCTCTTGCAGCCCGCTGCTAAGGGAGTTTTCCCCTAAACTATGAAACCATCACTATTACTTTTTCACAGGTAATTACTCCCCGCAGTTAATTTGGAGCCCTGCTCAAAGTGAAACGGAGATATCTGCGTTGCCCTTTCCCCCTCAGTCCGCCTTGGCAGTGTTATCCTTCCCTGCTCTGGTGCCCGCAGCAGCAGCAGCCAGTGCCACCCCCAGCACCCTGAGCGCCGCTGGTGCCTGACACCGCCCGGCTGGCTTGTCACCAGGGCTGTGCCTGCGGGGACCTCGCCTCCCTGAGCCCCTCGCTGCCGAGGGCCGGCTGCAGGTGAGCAGCAGGACCTGCTGTGCCTGATTTCCTCAGAAACACGCCTCAGGTCTGGCTGCTGGGTCTGCAGGAAGCGGTTCTGTGAGGCGCAGGTATCCACGAGCACTGCGGATAATGACTTTGTGTGTTTATCTCTTTAAAAATAAAAAATAAAAATAAAAATAAAAATAAAAATAAATAAAAATAAAAATAAAAAATAAAATAAAAATAAAATAAAAATAAAAATAAAATAAAAATAAAAATAAAAATAAAAATAAAATAAAAATAAAAATAAAAATGAAAATAAGAACAAAAATAAAAAATAAAAATAAAAAATAAAAATTAAAAATAAAAATAAAAAAATAAAAATAAAAAAATAAAAATAAAAAGGAAAATAAAATAAAAATAAAATAAAAATAAAAATAAAATAAAAATAAAAATAAAATAAAAATAAAAATAAAAATAAAAATAAAAATTAAAATTAAAAAATAAAAATAAAAATAAAAATAAAAATAAAAATAATAAAAATAAAAAGGAAAACAAAATAGGGCACTTGAGTGAATTGCCTGCACAGGACACAAGCTGTGCAGTTTGCAGCCCCCTTTGGAAGCAGAGTCCTTTGGGCTGCCTTTGGCAGTCGTGGTTCACAGGGGGGTTTTGCAGCCTCATTGCTCATGTGGGCCAACACAAATTCCAGAAGCAAGGAAGGTGACAACCCCTGTTTTAAAACAAAACGAAACAAAAACCAACCAACCAACCAAAAAAACCCCAAACTCAAAGGCACAAAACAAGATAAAAATCCACCTATACTATCAAAGGAGAGCGAGCAGAGACTGGAATCACCTGCATCCGTACATTAAAAAAGAAGGAATCTCTCACTGGAACTCTTCAGTGCTAGAGACATTGAGAGTAAGACAAGCCAGAAAATCAAGCCCAAGGTTATGAGGGAGGAATGGGACCTCAGGCTGACATGTTCCTGAGTTCACAGAGAGCAAGGGGAGAGCCCAGCAGGAGCGGGAGATGGGGACCAGAGGGGCAGAGCTGCTCTGTAAGTAAAGCTATGTATTAGAAGTGGCACAAAGGAAAATGTTAATGAAGCACGAAGAAATGAGGCTCAGTAGGGAAATTAGTGGAGGGGAATAAAAACCTCAGCAGGAGGAAAGGCAACACGGAGTGTTAAGCAAATGAATTGCACTGGAAGGGATCCCTGGATCAGGTTTGTGGTGAGATGCTGTTCGTGGGGTTTGTTAAAAACATGAGCGCAGAGGGGGTAATGAGGCTGTGGTGAGCACAGCCCTGCAGGTTGGCCACGTGATGGAGAGCTCTGGGGGGCTTCAAAGTGGGGAATTTTGGCAGGAGCCTGTGCCAGAGTGGGGTGGGAATGGGACATCCTTGTCCCTGAGGGGTGGAGGATGGTGGGAGGTGGGGTCAGTTGGCGAAGGGGAAGCCTGGGGCACCATTGCATCCTGCTGCCCAGGAGGACAGCGTGGGATGGGGATGGCAGTGAGGTTGGGTGCAGGGACAGCCTGGCTGGGAGAGGGAAGTGCCTGCTGGTGATGGTAGCCAGGGCTGCCTTCAGCTGTCCAGCACTGCAGGGGACTGGGGGCAGCCAGGCCAGACACCAGAAGCAAAAAATGGCTGACTACACAGTAAAAGTAACACATTTTTTGTTGGGGGACATAGAGTATACTGAGGATTAGGGAACTTTTAAAGAAGTCCTTATATACTGAAAAAAGTGTTTGGGGGAGTAGAGACCCCCATGCTCCATGTTCTCAGCATTTGATACAAGCCTACAGTACTGCAGCTTTGCAGCATGAAAACAGGAAACTCTGGGGCATCCTGTGGGTGCCTGCAGCTAAAAGACCTCCAGATGCAAATGGTCTTTTCCCTTCATGCACTGTTTCGACTTACAATTTTTTATTAATGCAGAAGAGGAAGCTGACAAAAACAGGTAGAAAAAACCCCAGGCATGGCGGGTCAGTGAAAGGAGTTTGTCTGCCTGCAAGGTCTTGCTGAAGAAAGGCTTTGAGTTTATCAGGGAGGTTAAAAAAAGAGGGGGGGGAAAGAAAAGATGAAAGAAGCTAAGTTATAGGCTTGGTGCCTTTTATTATCTTCTGCCAAGGCTGGAAGACCATGCCAGCTCAGCCAGGTGTTTCAGAAGAATAACAAAAGCAGACATTACATTGAGCCAAGGTGCTTACAGCCACTTCCTTAGGAATCAAAATTCCTGAAGGAACTTCAGCAACCGCTTCATAAAATACTGCTCTGCTGCAAAACACAGGCTGTTATAATTCAACCTAAAGCTGAGCTAATGCACATTGTCAAGCTTTATCTATTTTGACACAAATGATTCCGGTTCATTTTTTTAAATGGAATGGCTCACAGGCTCAGCAGAGCAAAGGGGCTTGTGTGAGCATGTCTGGGGATGTGAGTGTGTTCATGAATGTGCACACACACAAGGAAGTCTTGTGTTTCATGCCTCTGTCTGTGTGCATGCTGCTATGTGTTCACGGATCTGGCATTTATTCTAGCATACCTAATATTTTCTAATTTCTAATCACATATTTGTGGTTGGTAGGAAAAACCCCAGCAGTTTCATGTCTTATCATCTGCAGCTGGTTGCAGCCTTTATCTAAACATTCACTGTGGGATGCAGCAGGGAATTATATTGGCAACTGCCATTAATCTTCTGTGCAAAAAGAAGCATCTCCTACATCAGTGTTAGAATAAACCCATTTGTCTGGTGAATGAGGCACAACTAAAAAGCACCCTGATGCAGTAGCGAAAATCCTCTCATGATGATATCCTTGATGATGTACTAGCCAACCCGAGGCCATCAGGAAGGGCATCTTTAGTGCAAGCTGAACAGCAAGGAGTTGGAACAGTTTTAATTGAGCAGTTTTAGTCTTATTTTGGGGCATGGTACCTGGTCTGAAGGAGCTCTAACCTCACACCGTGCCACAGCACCACCGGTGTGTGAAAACACCCCTGTGTAAATCTCCCTATACACACACCTGACTTCTGCTCCTCCAAACATTTTGGGGCTCCACTCTGCCTCTTTTGTCCCCTGAATGACCACGCGAGGCCTGACCTGGTGTGGTCCAGGTGTGGTCCCTGGCTGCCGTGCTCCCCAGCGGGACCGTGCTGCCCCACGGGTCAGCTGCTCGGCTGTTTGCTGGCTGCCTGTGAGTCTGAGGAGAAGGAGCACAGCTCTGGGGGTGAGCAGGGTCGTGGCTCTCTGCCTTACACGCAGCAGAGTGGAGGCAGTGAGCTGCAGCAGCCGGGAGGTGTGGAGAGGCTGCTGGCAGCTTCACGGCACACAGGCACGAGGAAGCGAGATCAGATGTGCCAAGGGAGCAAGCCATCTTCTGCAGCCATCTAACTGATGGATTTACTAAACTTGTCCTTGGCTTTATCCAACAATGTGTTCTTAAAGACTGTCATCCTATTTAGTAGTGTTGATAATGGTCTGAAAGAGATTACACCTCCAAAGTGGCACCACGTGTCATTGGTTTGGGTCACCGAGTAGGGCATGTGTGAAGGAAACAAATAAAGGAATGCTGAGTGAATTAACGTAATTTCTTGGTTTTCTGTTATAGAATTATATGTATATAAGGATCTCTTTTTTTTCTAATTCTTGCTGCAAATTTAGACACACCAATAGGTTGGTGTGAGGCTGCTGTTAATCCGGGAGATGATTTTTTTTTGGACAAAAAACCTCTTCCATTCAGCAAGAAAGACAATAACATACTGTACTCTTGTTTTTTCCTTTCCATGTATCTGTGCATGTGGGCACAGAGGGGCGTGAGGGAGAGTGAGAGAAAGAGGAAAGCCTTACAAGCAGTGGGTTGCTTATGTCAGCAAATAGGGAGAACTTGCTTGGACTCAGCTTTTTACAAGCATGTGCCAGCTATTAAATAAATGGCATATCCATTGTAATGCTCAGATAATAACAACAGAAAAGCAGTCTTTACATCTGGTAAACAATTTCCAAGCTGACTAATATGAGCCTTGGGTTGGCCAGCAGTAGGGGTTTAGAAGCAATAGGCTGAAAGAGCCCCTTGTATTTGTGAAGTCCCACGGTTCACTTCTACAGCTCCAAGATTTCCTTAACTCTCATCCCTCCCCTAACCACAGGCGATTTTATGCCAAGTTTTTGGCACTAGGAGCTACTCCTTATTTGCTGCAGTCATATTCCTCAGCTGCTGAGCAGCATTATCAGCTTATGGGCTTCATGTATGGAAATGTTACACCTTGGTTGGTCTCAGCAGGCCCATTTTTCTTGCACAGATTTATGGCACTTTCTAGCAAGTTGATATGCTTGCTCAGAGCCGAAACAAATTCCCAGTGAGCCCGAGTCAAGAAGAGGAAGATTGATTGTTTTTCAGCCTGACTGCACACATGTGCCCAGAGGCAGCCAGGATGGGTCACAGCCAGTGAAGAGCCCAAGCTGGGCTGGGCTGGGGCCCAGGTGGGTTCTGCTGCTCCTGCACCTTTGGAGGGGGGGAAAGATCCCCTGCATGCAGAGTGTCAGAACTCCAGCCCCAGCTGCACAAAGCTGGTAGCTGTCCTTCTCTGCAGGGCACCCTGGTGCAGAAGTGACTGTATGGAGCATCGCAATGGAAGCTGCCACCGGGCAAGGAGTGCAGGCAGCTGCTGCTGGTTGGATGTGGGTGGGTTTGGAAGCATTTGTGCTCCATGCAGCACAGCAGGCACTGTGCCTGCTACGTGTGCCCAGCCCAGCAAGGCTGGGGATGCTGTGCTGCAGGCACCACCATGGAGTGAATCACACGCCCTGGCAGCTGCAGACCTTTCATGCCTTCTGCACACCTTTGCTTTCTCTCTTTTTCCCTGTCCTCGCTGAAAAGAATGTTTTATCCTCTCAGCTTAGCTGTCCCCCTCCCTGGCTTCTCCTGCCCCACCACTGCAGCAGAGCAGAGCTGCCTACACAGCTCCACGGGGCTGGCAGGGTGAGCTGGGCTCACAGAGCGCAGCAGCGAGCCCAGGGCTGGGCTGGGCAGTGCTCCCTGGCTGAGCAGAGGGGAGCAGGGGCCGTGCAGCAGGAGACCAGCATGGGCTGCCCTGAGCTGTGCGATACCAGGCTGGGCAGTGGGGAGCAGAGAAAGCCTGGGGCTTCGTTGAGAAGGGAACCTCCAACCCCCCCAGTGCTGCTGACCTGGCTAGCAGGAGCAGGGCCTCAGGATTTGTGTCTATCATATCCATCCATCCATCTATCTATCTATCTATCATCTATCTATCTATCTATCTATCTATCTATCTATCTATCTATTTATCTATATCATCTATCTATATCTATCTCTCTATCTCTATAATCTATATCTATCATTTATCTATCTATCTATCTATCTATCTATCTATCTCTATCTATATCTATCTATATCTAACTATCTCTATAATCTATATCTATCATTTATCTATCTATCTATCTCTATCTATATCTATCTATCTCTATCATCTATCTCTATCATTTATCTATCTACCTATCTCTATCATCTATCTATCAATCATCTATCTATCATCTATTTATCTATCAATCATCTATCAATCATCTATCATCTATCTATCTATCTATCTATCTATCTATCATCTATCTATTTATCTATCTATTTATCTATATCATCTATCTAAATCTCTCTATCTCTATAATCTATGTATCATTTATCTATCTATCTATATCTATCTATCTATCTATCTATCTATATCTATCTATCTATCTATATCTATCTATCTCTATCATCTATCTCTATCATTTATCTATCTACCTATCTCTATTATGTATCTATCTATCTATCTATCTATCTATCATCTATCTATTCATCTATCTATCATCTATCTCTATCACCTATCTATCAATCAATCATCTATCTATTATCATCTATCTATCTATCTATCTATCTATCTATCTATCTATCTATCTATCATCTATCTATCTATCTATCTATCTATCTCTATCTATCCATCCATCCATCTATCCATCCATCCATCCATCCATCCATCCATCCATCCATCCATCCATTGAAAAGGCAGAGCAGACTGTGAGGTCAGGGAGTAAATGGCAGCATGCTAACAAGGCAGACAAAATCAAGGAGAAGTACTTTTCCCCTCCGCCCAGAAAGCAAAGGAAACACACTGACCAATCCTTGAGGAGGGTATCTTGCTGAACATACGTAAGGAAAACATTCCTGAGAGTCACTCAGGAACACCAGGTCTGATTGATGGGATGTCAGGAGTTGTAAATCATGGGGTCACAGGGAGAGAGAATGAGTGGAGCCATCCTCCCTCTTGCTGAATTGAATTCAAGAGTCACCATGGGACTGCTGTGCTTTGTGGATTGTACAGTCTTCAGGGAAGACTCCAGTACAGCAAAGCACGCGGTGATTGACTTATGTAGGAGTGAATCCAGAGCAACTTGAATCTGGGAGAGTGGATGTGGGATGTGTATTTATTTCCTCAAGCGAATGAAATGAGGAAATTCCCACCTTCTCCCTCACGGTATTATCGAAATCACAGGCAAACATATGCTGGTTTTGCCTTTGTATCTTATTATTTTTCATCACATTACTTCTACCACCAAAAGGTAGCTCAAAGGCAGCTGAGTGGAGTCTGGGTATCAAAGCCTACACATCTCCTTGATAAGGGAGATGTGTGGTCAGTCTCTCTGATGGGAACACACTTCCCAAAGCCCCAAAGAGGGTTTTCCTGACATTGTGCCTGGTGACAAGGAGACTCTGAGCCGCTGGACTGCATCAGTCTGGTCTGAAGGTCCTGTCAGGAATGAGGCAGGAAGCGTGGGGCTGGCAAACCCCCAAAAGCCTGGGGAGCACAGGAGTTTCACAACTTCAGCAGGGGAGAAAACCCCAAACCAGGGAGAGCCGAGGCACCGATGGGATGCCAGCAGGGAGTCTGGCCAATGCAGCAGGGCAAGGATTGCTGGGGGAGTGCTGAACCGGCACAGAAACTCCTGCACCTTTTATAGAACATAATTGCGTGCTTTATTGATATACACAGTAAAGCAGTATATAATACAATAGTAAGGCATATATTTGGTGAAATTTGGTATGTTGTGAAAAAAAAATGCAGTAAAACAGAAGTTTATAAAAATAATTAGTAAATGTTACAGTGTTGGTGTTAAAACACAATATATTATGATATCCAAGTAATAAACCAGTACTGAGTAACAATGAAATAACATGCCATATGGTATTTATGTATTCAACTACACTGATTATGTTTTACAGTTTAATACTTTGTCATTATAAGGAATATGAAATAATTCCCAAATTATGCTTAAAAAAGCAGCAATAAAGCTTTCAACTTTTTAAATACTTTTTGACAGACTCACTCCAAAACTAAGATCTAGAAAGTAAAACAAACAAAACAAAACCCTGATGAAAACAATCGTGCAATCTCTTTTTCCTCTGTAATTTTTCCGAAGAGAAGGTTTAATGTATAAGGGGGGGAAAAAAGAAGAAACCCATCTCTTTCTCAAATCGCATTTAAACCCTCTGATAAAAAAGGACATGAGAAACAGGGAGGGTTCCTATTGTAATCGAGTGTTAAGAAGCTCTTCGTTAGGAAAGCAGAGGTTTGAGGGGGATTGTACTTTTTTTTGGTAAATGATTAACGTTGTTATTACTTAAACAATGAGACCTGGTCACACAATGGACACGTGGTGATGATGTAACATTGTCATACGGAACCGTCAGGAACACCACAAAACCAAAGTGAGGTAGAAATAGCATGACTAGCCATGTTCAATGTTAACTAGCATTCAAAATAAAATCTTTCCCAAGTTTAACTACACTTCATACAAGAAGAGGTAACAGATTTTTTTTTTACTCTTGCAATATAAAGTCGGATGGTTGTGTTTCTATGTGTTTTATGGTAAAATTAAAACCTGGTTAAGAAAATGAAGTGGTAAAGCTTTTGCTGACAGCACCTCATACCCAAACCTCTCTCTCACAGAGCTGCAGTCAAGCTGGCTAATCTGTTTCTCTATCAGCTCCTCTCTCTCTCAGCTATTGTTAATTGTGCAGGGGTTACTGGTACAGAGAGGGGAAGGAGAAAGGAGCAGGGCCTTTGTTTTGGTGATAAATATTCATGGAGCAGTGTGACTACCTTCACCTGATGACCATCTGAGGCAAGAACAGCAGTAGCTCTTCCACAGCCTCTCCCAAAGGTGGCTTGCAGCACCGCAGCTCCTTGGGACGGGCTGCTGCAGCAGGATGAGACAGGACAGCGGGGAGCTCTGGGCTCCTCTCCCAGGGGCTCGAGGATCTCCGTGCTCGTTACCAGCCCTGGGAGCTGGGCAGAGCTCTCTGGGTACCCTACTTGTGCTTTGGGTCAGAAGCTGACCCCACAGGGGGCTGGGGGGAGCATCTCCCTCTTTTCTCCCTCTGCAGCAAAGGTGACAAAGGGGGGAAGGGCTGTCCCCAGGGTTCAAACCAGTAAGGCAATGTCTACGTTCCTTTACTAAAGTATCCAGGAATTTAATCAGCAGATTAATCACACTGGCACACGGGATGGTTGTTAACTTCTCTCCTTTCCTTCCTTCTTCTGAGTTTTTTCTTTTTTAATTGATTTTTTTTTGCAGGCTCTGTCATATAATGTGCTCTTTCATTTAATTATTGCAAACTAGCTTGTAATTGCTAGCTGCTGTCCAAAACCAGGACAGTAAGTCATGTAATTCTTAATTTTATTGGAAAGATAAAGTGTAACTACCTTCATTGGAAGTTCAGGTTTTTTGGTTATTTTTTCTAAGCCAGCCCTAGTCAGACAAAGCCAATGAGAAATGTAAGGTGGCCGTTCTGGTATCACTGCAGGAAATACTTTCCTTTTTTTTTTTCTTTTTGATAGGCAAGGAAAAGAACACAGGACATGAATCTCTCTGATACTGTTACAGAGCTGAAATGAAACTAAACAAATGCACTGCCTCAGTATATTTTTTTGTGGTTTTTTTTAAGGGGGTTTCTATAAACAATTATTTTTATAAAGCACACTTTAGTTTACAATCTTTCATTATAACTGTTATAAATTTTTTTTAAACAACCCGAAATGCGTTCCATATAAAGAAATGGCAAGTTATTTAGCTATCAAGATTTTACATGTAGTTCTCTTATAATTTTTGTACAATTGCATAGACGTGTAAAACCTGCCATTGTTAACAAAACAGTAACAGACTTAGGAAACTACTGAAATCTACAGTATAGTACCACTACCCTTCACAAAAATATAGATTTGTTTTCTTGTAAACTCTTACAGTCTAATCCTCTTTGTAGTATGAATATTATAAAAACCATGCGGAACGCCTGAAGTTGTAAAACACATCTTGCTATTCTAACACCTTGTCGTCGGTCATCACGGTCACTAAGGTTTCCATCGCTCTTCCCAGGTCATCTGCCATGTGGAAAAGGCTCCCTACATTGTGGCCTGAAAGAGAAAGTCAAAGAGGAAATTAAACAAAGAGGACGTGGCAGCACATGGACAGGGAAGCTTCACAGACCCGTCGTTCTCCAGGCGCGTCCTCGCCGCCATCCCCAGAGGAGACTGCCAGGAGTCCCCTGGATGAGTCCAGCAGGCTGTCATCAGCAAAAGCTGCCAGGTTTGTACAACGCTTTAGCAGCAACACTGGCTTGGATAGCTATGGCAAACCCCCCTGCAAAGCAGCCATCTTCCCCCTGGTGATGGAGCTTCATCATTACCAATGTTCACCAAAAGCAACAATTGAGTCCATTGACAGAAGAGATTCTGACTGATGCTGCAAGGTTTGAGCATCTAATGTTCTATCAAGGAGAAAAAGAGAAACAAACAGATCACCAGTAATTAACTAAATCATTAAAACCAAGAGATCTCAGCATGCCTTTGGATACCTGCAAAGACAGATACAATGATGGCCAAACGAAGCAACTCAGTTCATTCAATCATTCTTAAAATATCCTTTCCTTTTTGGACAGCGCTCCAGCCCAAACAAAGATACCACAATTATCAGCTAACTACTACGCAGGGGGTCACTTGAGCATTTCCCTTCAGCCATAACCACTCTGAAGTCCTAAGATGGAACAACCACAACCTCCTACACAGAAGTGATGAATAAACACACAGTGCAATTCTGGAGATGAAACCTGCAACTTCTCACACTTGTGTCACCAGTGCAGCAAATGGTGATGGGTGGTAAGAGCTGGCTTCATCACAATTAGAGATCAAATAAACTCAAGGATGGGGAGATTGAATTGCTAGAAGTTGCCATTCTAGCCCCTGGCACACCTTGTCTGGTCTCCCACTGCTGTTCAGAAAAGTGTCTCTCTCCTGCAAGTCCTGTGTGAGATTTCAGACCTCTATGACTGTCACAAATAATCCTCTGTCACCTCAAATGACAGAGACATCATGGCTTAAACAGCTGAACTGTATCTGGAGTCTCCCTCCTGAAAAAATATGACTGAAGACCGAGATCTAGGCAGCCTGCAAGGTGAGGATCCCAACCAAGGACTCAGTGTTCAAGATTTCTTGCAAGGACGAGGAGGAATGAGCAGACAGAAGGTCTTAAACCAAGCAGAAGGAAATTATACTCCACACAGCACATAATTGTATTACTGAACTCATCGCCACAGGCTGATGTGGAGGCCAAAGACATAAATGAGTTAAAAGAGGAGTTAGAAAATAATCGCTGTAGAAGGATTTATTTAGATGCAAAATCGTGCACGTGACCTCCAACTCAAGAAGTCTCCACGCTGCAGAGTGCCAGCAACTGAACATTTGTAAGTGAAGTATTACTCAATAAAACTGCATGTCACCCTGGCCTGAGGGGGTTTGATTTACTCTCTAGGAGCACTCGTGATAGAATATTTATCTGAGAAACACAGGAAGTGCAGTGCCATCTGCCCACAACTCTGGTTCCCAGAAATGCTTTGCATTAGTCTGGATGCTGAGTCCTCACCATGGTCCTCGAGGAAGAGCACCCAAATGAGGGAAGGATGTGACCAGGACATCCAGGATACACCTTCAATGCAGTCCCTGCCTGTAATTTGCTGGGGCCTGACTGACCACTGCACACCTACATGGTGGCTTCCCCTCCTGACACAACTGCAACAGGAATGAACCTTCCCTGTGGGGAAAATCAAACTCACCATCCTCCCCCCAGTGCTTGTCTATGGTGGTAGTCATGCACTGCTGACATTCCTACAGAAAATCAGAGCCTGGAGTGATCTCAGTTCAGCAGCTTTTATGGAATAGAAAATAATTACCTTAGAACTAATCAGAGAACCACAGAAGGGTTTGGGTTGGAAGGATCTTAGGAACCACCTAGCTCTAACCTCCCTGCCACAGGCAGGAATGCCACTCACTAGACCTGACTGCTCAGGACCCCATCCAACCTGGCCTCAAACACTTCCAGGGGTGGGGCATCCACAACTTTGGGTGACCTGTGCCAGTGTCTCATCACCATCAGCTAAGAATTGCTTTCTAACATCTGGTCTCCACTTGCTCTTTTCCAGTTTAAAACCCCTGCCCGTTGTCCTATAATTATCTGCCCACGTATCTGCCCTCTCCCTCCCTTTTGTAAGCCCTCTTAAGGTACTGGAAGATCTCCCCAAAGCCTCTTCTCCATGATGAACAACCAACCTCTACATTCAAATATTAGGGTTTTTTAAGGTTGTTAGAGTCCTTTTTTAATTTTTTTTTTTTATTTAGCACTGATGATACAAAACGAGGCAGGATCTAAACAAGAACTATTCAAGAAGCTGTCCACTGGACAGTGAGCTCTGCTGTGACACAGCTTGCCAGATGGCAATACAAAAAATACTTGGTTCTGGTATCTGGTGACAGTTTGCTAACTGCACTAATGTGCAAAGAAACAGATGCATCAATCAGCAGTTTCATCCATATATCATAAATGTATAGCCATCCTATTCATCTGAGGCAAAACCTTGTAATTTCCTCATCAGCATGACAAGTAACTGCGTGTGAAAGATTCCTGCCAAGTTTTGGTCAAAACATAGTTTCTTTTAAAATAAATGTATCCCACCACATTTATTTTAGCTGTAAGGGATAATCTCTGTCACTGGCATCTCAAACTGAGATCAGTCCTGCAACTTACACCATCACAAGTGAGAATCTGACAAAGCCATTTGAAATCAAGAACACATGGGGGATGCTGGTACAAACCAGCCGAGCTGCTCTACTCACCTGCAACTCTGAAACTCCATGACTTTTTGGGAACATTCCTCTCTGGTGTAACCAGAGCAATGCTGTGTCTGGGTAGGCAGCTGTGAGAGGCTGCCCACGGGGTGATGGGCTCGCATTTGCTGTGATTTGCTGTTTCTAGAAAACTCCAGGGCTCTTCAGGATTTCAACACTGCTCATTCCCAGGAGGCCTGATCACCCTTTTGTAGGCTTAGAACAACCCAGACTGCTAAACTGCATCCTGAGAAACTAATACTATTTTGTTCTGTTAAAAAGAGTTAGGTCTAGAAAGAATAACTTCAGCCAAAAACACACACAAAAAACCTTTCAGATATATGCCACAGTAGGTATAAACTGTTACACTGTTCAGGCAATTAGAAGTCCTTGTGGATCCATGAATCCCTAGGTACTTTTTGGTATTTAAAAATTACAGAAATGTCCCAATAGTACTCTTCTTCTTTATCTGTTAATTGGTGTCATATTTTTGAAATAACCATGCTTTGAATGTGATCCCCCTCCTCAAAAGCTGCCCAGATGCATGCAGCAGAGATTAAGGAGATACAGCTCCCTCTCCCCCACAACATCAACACTCCCTCTCCAGCTCAGGTCTTCATTTCCTCTGCATAAAAACACTCATGTCTGCTCCAGAGCCAGGTTAGAGCTCAGAGCACGACCACAAAGCACTGCTGCCTGCAGTCTGGACTGGCAGTGCAGCAGCAGCAGGGGGACCACGGTCTCCAGGACAGCCCTGGGGTGGCAGCAGGGGTCAGAGGAGCAGCTGGGGGCTGTGCTCCAGCCACACAACTGGCAGACCCTCGGCTGGGTGTCCCTGCACTGCCAGCAGCATTTGTGCCTCTCTTGGACATGGGAGTAACAGCCAGGTTCACTGAGACTGCAAAGAGCTGAGGGCAAAGGACATGATGATCTCCTGGTGCTGAACGTGCAATGAGTGCATGCTTCTGTCATGTCTGCACCTAAATGAGTGTTTGAATTCACTGCTTCCACAGGGCTCTGCTGCTGCCACTGAATGCTGCTCACTTGCCCTCTCTAGTACTGAAATGTAGGACGTTGACATTTTTAATTAAGAGGCAAATGAGAGAAATACTGTCCTAAAAGCACTTAGAAAAATAAGAATCAGAACTTTCCATTTTTATTCATATTTCTAAAGTAATGCCATCAAAGAAGGCATTAATTCCATTCTTCTTTTTTTTAACATTAAAGCTGAGAAAGTCTTATCCGTGCTTGAGGCACTGATGCTGCTATGTAAAAAAAAACCAACTAGTAGACACTTTGAAATGCAGCAATAAAGCTCAAAATGGACATGGACAGCATTAACTTCAACTTATAAAATCCACAGCTGCCATTTGCTTGGGAAGCAGAAGACACCTATTACTGCAGACACTACCTACCTCACTTCTGGTCACACAGACAAGGATGTGTTTCACATCTGCTGAATGTGCTTCAGAGACTCTAATGGAACCAAGGCCCATGGGTGTGGGCACAGTAACAGAACACCAATCTTATACTGCAGCTTGTCAGAAAAATAAATGTGCAACATTCAGACTTGAAAGAGTGGATGGAAAGTAAATTGAGAAATCCCAACACAATACAGGGCCCTTTCTAGCAGAAGAGATTTCTATCCCTTTCCTGACAAAAGAAAAATCCTTCCTGTTGGTGACTTGGGTTTTGATACCCTTATTAATATTGAGTAATGCCACAAAATCCATGGGATTACACACAAAGACAATACCAAATGTATTGTCCAAATACCAAAACAGCAAATACCAAATGGAATCAGAACCTGGCCAGGTGGGTTTTAAACCACAGGATCTGCCTTTTCATGTACAGACTCACACCTAAAGCAGAAGCTGTTCTGTACCTTAGCTCACACCCTTCATAAGCAAGGGGACAATTGCATTTTATATTCAGCTCTCCAAGTTACTGAGGTCCTTCTGGAACCATTAGTGAGCACAAACTCAGCCAGAGAGTGCAGAGCAGTTCACTGAAGTCAATTTTTTAGGGTTAAACTGCTGGAATCAGATCAGGTAGAACATGCCAATATTTTTTTTTTTTGGTTAATTACTTGTATCGAGTATGCCCTCTGCAGAAGAAGCTTTTTTTGGAGTAATATGCATAAATATGAATGAGGACAGTGGAAATCCATGACCTGTATTTGCTAAATGGGAGAACAGTTTTCAGAGTATATGAGCTGAGAACAAGCAGGGCTCAATGTGAAGCATCTTCCATTAAATTTCTGGATTTGTACAGTCTGCTGATGCCATCTCAAGCACCCTTTTTTGAACCATATGAGAGGACTTGCCATTGAATGACAGACTCAATCTGCACCACAGGTCTCATACCTTGAAGCAGCTGAACCTGCCCCAGCACCTTCAGCTGAAGCAGAGAGCCTCTGTATTTTAAAGCACCACATCAGGACAAATCCTGCCTTTCCCAGGGCACCCTGTCAGTGACTGGGGGTTCACAGCAGCTCTGTTAAGAATGTTTCCACCAGCCCCTCCCTCTGTGGCAGCAGAAGTTTGCAAACCAGGTTACCCTTCAATTCCTGCTTCATCCACACCGAGCGTCTTCTGTGCAGAAAAGGTCATTTCCCAGCTACTGCAACTGCACTCAGGCAGTCTCTGAATATTTCACCTTTAATAATAATTTTCACTAGAAATTCATCTTTCAAACGCTGTGTCTGGTTGGCAAGTGAGGAGCAGCTTCACAGAGGAAAAATCAAGGCTCTGGAAATGCTTTCAAAGGAGCTGTGACGACGCAGTGCAAAATGCTTTCCCCCATTAATGAGCAGCGACACACAAATTCCAAAACCTATTTTGCATTAAACCAACCATGTCCAAAGTGCACGGGGAAAACCACGGCCCATTTGCATTGCTGAATGCAACACTGTGGAGCTGGTGAATGTTAGTAGCGTTCTTCTCTCTGCAGTGGTACACCAGGAAATCAAACCACCTGAATCTCTTATACCTCTCAACTCTCATATTTCTAAAGAAATATAAAAAAAAAGCTGTTTAATCACTGAAGATGATGGTTGGTATACTGGCACACGTATGCTTGTAAGCAGAACAGCAAGAGAGGCCAGCCTCCCTGTTGTGCTTACACACAAGAGCAACACAACATAAATCAGTGACTGCAGCAGATTTACTGAAAACATTTATCATTTAGAGGCCTAATTTCAATGTATTATTTTCTCCTCCCCGTTCCTGATTTTCCACCTCTGGGAGCACGTAAGAAAATGCAGAGCCCTGAGCTGACATCGTCTCCACTGAAAGTTGAGAGGTACACCACTGTTACAGTACAAATGGGGAATGCACTCAGCAAAACCAAACAAAACCCAAAGCAAAATAAAACCACCCCCACCCTCCAGCAAACCCAAGCAACCCCGTGCTGTGTCACACACATGCTGGGCACAGAAAGCAAGCTGTGACAAACAGAAGCCATGGCAGTGAGCCTGCGTCTCACTAACCTCTCTCACTGGCTTTCCAGGGGCATTTCCTCCTTTAGGAACAGAGAGAGGAAGTGGAATCATTGTCAGAAAGAAAGGGAAAAAAAAACCAACCACACATGAACATGTATTTTATACTGTAAAAGACACTCCAATTTCCATTTAGAAATGTAACATTAACAAATGCATTTCTGCTTAACGAAGACCAAAAGTGCACTGAAATCCACTGATGATTCTGAGCTGATTTATTCAACAACAGTTCTGCAACCTGTGGCTTGGTTTAACCTCTCAAAAACACTTAATAAAACTACTTACACCAACTTACACACCTGTCAGTTGAGAGTAAGGACCGCAGACAAGATCTGAACTGACTTTCTGAGCATCCTAATTAGCAAATTTGAGTGCTTCTAGCAATCAGTGTTAGCGGTAAAAAACATCTTCCCCAGTGTCAAATTAATTTACCCAGACACTTTACATTGTATTGTGGCCTACATACACTGAGGTATGCACTGACATACATGTGAAATATGTATGTGTGAAATATGTATATTTCTGTAGGTGTGAAATATGTATATGTGTGTACACACATATTTCACACCTGCAGGAGTACACTGGAATGCAACATGCTCACTCTGAGGATAAATATATTGCAAAGTCTGTTTGCAATGTGCTGACCTGCAAGCATGGTAAAACTGAGGGGGCAGAGGGAAAAACAAGAGAAAAAAAAATGTTCAAATAAAAAAAGGGGAAAAAGAGAAAGTATCTTATCATGTTCAAGTGCTAACAAAACGGAGTCCATAATGGGTTTAGCTGCACAGATGCTCCTGGCAAGCCTTCACAGCAGCCATACTTTGACCATGCTGATTCTTCTCAAACACTTCTCACAGCATATTTTGGATTCAGAAAAGGGAAGCCAGGGTGTTACTCAAGAGCAGAAACACCCCTTTGTCCACCTTTCCACCACACAGGCAGTCCCAGCCTCGCTGTCTCCAGAAGCAGTGTCCCACTGCCACTGTCCCACTGCTGGCAGCTCTGCCATGCCAGGCTTGCAGTCCTAGTGAGGAAGTCACTGCAGCAGATGCTGCAGGATGATCTGTGCCCCAGAGCTGCTGTAAATGATGCAATTTTAAATGATGTGTGGGACACCGGGGAGAGAGACAGACACATAAGGGAGAACACACCAGTCAGCATAACAGTAACCTAATTGCTGTTGAATTTTGCTCTATGGCAGGCTGTAGGAGAAGGGAAGAGAGGCAATAAACAGCTTTATAGGTATTTTACAAGCTGCAGAACAAGGGCCAGCAGCAGAGCAAGGCAGAGCAGAGGCAGCACAGGGGAGGAGAAGAGGGCAGAGGAAGGAATGGCATCATTGACCAGCACGGGTCTGAGCCATGGCTCCCACAACTCCAGGCGATGGAAAGGGCTGGGGCCTGGACAGCAGAGCTTACCACTTACAGAACAGAGGAACTTTTAGTCCCTTGCTGCCCCTCTCCCTCTCCCCAGCAGCATACTTCCTATTAAAAAAGGACACCAACAGGACCAATAACAACATGCTCTGCACATGGGTTTCTATTCTGCTCCTCATGGCATCTTGACTCCAGTGATGTCTGCACCACACGTACTGGTGCTGAGAGGTGTCACTTCAGTTCTGAGGACTCCACCTCCACAGGCCTGCCTAACCCTCTAGGACTTACACGTGTGTTTGCACAGCCTGAGACCTCCTCTGGCACTTTGATCAGGAGTCATGAATTCCCTAAAAAATGCTGTCCAAAAGGGGAGATGAGAATAGCTCACCAATATCAATCATGTAACAGCAAATCCTTGGAAAAGAAGATACAAAATCTATTGCATACTTTGGTCATTTTCTCAGTAAGAGCCCCAGGGTTTAGGTCAGCTTAGGGACTCCAGAAACTGCAGCACAGTTCAGCTTGGTTAAAAAAAGAGTCCTGGGAACCCAGCAGGAGATTAGCTTGGGAGAAGAAGAAAAAAGGAACTGCCTACAAACAAAATACTGGAGTTCTTAAAAATGCCTTCCTGTCTGCACAAGCACCTACAACTGCAGCTACCCAGTGTTTAATTTAAATCTACACGAGACAGACTGGATTCTGCTGGAAAATGAAAGCATTCAAAGGTAACTGGAGCAGCTCAGCACCACACGAAACAGCTGGTGAGGACAGTCTGTGGTGAGTAATCAGTCCTAGAATTTGTTAAATGCAGCAAAGATCCACGCTACTACAGCAACAGCTAATTTCTTCTGGAGGAAGATTTAAAAGGGTTTAATGGGTTTTACGTTATTTTCTTCTTTGCATATGAATGAATGCCAGTTTCTAAGTTTTAAGGCAAGGAGTATGGTTTGGCATAAATTGCAGAGGAAGAAGATTGTCTGTATTGCAGCAGTACTGAAAATTTGTGTTCTGTGAGGCATCCAAATACTGATACGCAATCCGTGGGTGCCTAATTTTCTATTATTTCTGCTCAAATCAACATTTCCTGCCCTTACAAAACAGAAGAGCGTTTCTTTTTTGTTTTTGTGTTTCTGTTTTTTTTTTTGAAAGCTACATGGCATTGCATCACAGGCAAAGGTACACAGCAAGTGACCACATCAAGCCTGAATGAAGAGGCACCACCAAAAACTTCATGCAGGAGCCTCTGCAGATCCAAAACAGAGAGCACAAAGCAACTACTGCACTGCCCCTGTCACTGAGCTCAGGAAGGGGACAGGCTGAGCAAAAGGGAGATGTGGGTCTGCAAAGAGCCTTTTTTCTCAAAACAAACAAACAAACAAAAGATCTGTTGAAGTTTTATTGAATTCATTATCACAGTCTCAGTTTACACCAGAACTGGGCATTATGAAACAGGGAAGACCTAGTCCACCTCACCACTGCTGAGAAGCTCAGCCAGATCAGCTCTGTTGAGCAAAAGGGGAGCAATAAGGGATCTCAGTCACCTGGGCTCCCTGTGGTGGCATCCAGGACCACAGCACAGAGAAGGTGACACAACCCAGGAGAGGCCAGAGTATCTCAAATGGAAGAGTATCTCCAGAATGCTCCACAGGACAGTAACTCCAGGGTACTCTTTCACTGACTCAGGAAAGTGTGAACAGTCTGCATCATGAGACATTTTGCTGTCAGAATAAGAGAAACTGCCTTATTTGCAGTGCTGAAAGTTGCTAGTTCCCCTGAGGGTGTTAGTCCCATTCATGACAGAGCCTGGCTGATGCACAAGTGAGAGGAGAAAATGTGACTGTTGTGTTTTAATGTGACTGAGATAAAAATAAAACTCCTAAAAAAGGGTGCTATTCTTAGTGCCACTCATTTATTACTGTGGGATCTTGTAATTTCACTGCACCGCACCACAACTGTGTTAAGCAATACCATGGAAAAATAGTGAGGAACAGTCTCTGTCCAAATGTTCTCACATTATGTCATGGCCTCTTAGCTCTTTTAAGCCACGATGGGCTAATTTCTAATCAGTTTTGGCTCCCACTTCTTCACTATCTCCCAGCAGGGGCCCAGCGCTGCAAATCTGTGAAGCTCTCTCACCAACTTCACTTAGTTCAGGAACTTCTGCCCCTAAATCCCTCCCTGAGCTTCATTCACAGACTGCATTTGCCACGAAACCATAACTGCAAAACTCAGCCTGGCCCACCAAGAGAGCCACCTGAAGTGGTACAACTTGTTCATCCTCAGTGCTGCAGGACAGATGAATTTGCCTTTGAAAATCCTGCCAATCTTACTCTCCAACTGTGAACCAGTTCCCTGGAGATTCAGTAGTTTGGGCACAAACACGGCGTGAAAATGTTTTCCTCTGTGGCCCATTATCGAGCAGGGTCAAATAAACCACTGAGGTGGCATTTGATGGTAGATTTCCAGTAAATGCCAGACCTCTGGCTTTGACATCTGCTTTGAGTTAGCACAGCAGCTGTTTGAAGCAGCTGCAGCAGTTGTGAATTTGCTGGGAGCAGCAAAGTAAAAGAGGAGTGGATGGGAAACCTTTTAGATTAAAAGGAAAGGAAAATTCCTTAAGGACGGCAATCATCAGGTGTTCAGCAGAATTTCTCTCTCCAGAAATTAAACGGCTTTTGGCACCAACAGCCAGCTGTGCAAGGAGCAGGAAAGTCCTGTTCTCCTTAGGAAATGCCAAGAACTGCCAAAAGGTTAAACTGAAGAAACAAACAAATGAAAAACCCTATAAAAGGTGTAAGGTATGTAAGTTGTTGCGTCTGAGGTCTGCTTGTACAGGTCCATGACACAATCTGTTTTGCACTTGCTTCTCTAAAATACATTTAAAATTATGTCATGAAGCCTGGATGCCCTTTTAAAATCAACTTTGTGCAGCAAAAGCTTGAAAAATATAATCTTAAGGAATCTATCTCCAGGTGAGTGACAATCACTATGGATTTTTATTGCCTTGTTTCAGAATTCCAAAGTAAGAGCCACTATCTGCTTTAGTAAACTCTTTCCCAGCCTGAGCAAGTCTTACTCTCCAGGTGCTTCTGACAATATTTAGGCTAAATATGTCTGTGATGCTCAACTACACATCTGTGCACCCAAGCACAAAAATTCAGTCCTTTTCTCTCTTCACTGCTTGTTCAGCTCTGAACTTTTCTCACAATCAAAGCCTTCAAAATCCCGTTTGCTTTTGTCATTTTGTTCTGAACTCCAAGTTGTTGTTATTCTAATAGCAACAGGACACCCTGAATTCTGTCCCTGATTCAAAAGGCCTGCCACTCCCTGGGCAGCCTGTTCCAATGCTTGACAACCCTTTTCCTGAAGAAATTTTCCCTAATATCCAATTTAAACCTCTCCTGGCACAACTTAAGGCCATTTCACCTTGTCCTACTGCTTGACACCTGAGAGAACAGACCCATTCTCACCTTGCTTCAACCTCATTTCAGGTACTTGTAAAGTGATAAGGTCTTCCCCCAGCCTCCTTTTCTCCAGGGAGAGAAGGACAACAAAAAACCAGATCCTCAGCTCCTCTATCACAACCTATTTCTGAATGGCAGACTGGGACAACTGCATTTCTGGTATCGGACAATTTTTCAATTTTACTTCATCAGAATCAATATAACCAAAAGTATTGTTTATAGATGTGTGCTACTGCTTGCTTCAGTTTATTCTTCTGCTCCTGAACACCTACTTCAGGTAGGTATTCACACCTGGAACCTGAGATGCAATGCAACTTGTGCTGGAAAGAAACAAAATGTCACTTGCACCATGCCCGAGTCTTTAACATTATGCTGTCTTCCCAGGCTGCTCTGCCAAACTACTTTCACTCTTCTGCAACTGCACTTTAATCTTCTGTTAAAGATTAGAAATCTGAATACAGATTACACCTCTCAACAGCAAAAAGGTTCCTGATTCAGGAGTGTGCTGAGACAAATCAACTCTGCTTCCTTTTCTTCTTCCTGCAGTCTTGAACATTTTACATCAGAGATGCCTGATGCCTGTGGAATCCGACTGGCCACATCTTGCATGGCACACTGAAAGTCTGCATGAGGCTGCAGCACACCAGATGTTGGATGTAAACTTTGTGTATGAAAGTTATCAGCTGAACATAGCTGGATTGTTAAATCGGGAATAGAAGAAAACTTCAGTAACAGAAGTTTACATGAGCTCCCGGCAGCCTCTATCAACTAATGAATGGAAATCCATTTGCACTGGCTTCAGGACAAGCTATTTCTTACAGAGAGCCTGACCATTCCTATACCTCAGCCAAAAGGAATTACACTAACCTGGCATTCATGCAAATACATCAAAAGATATATGCAGAACACAGAAACATAATTGAAGTCCTAATCTCTTTAGCCAAAACCTGGGACAATTCCCAAAAAACTGAACAAGTTTCTCTCCCAGCTGGACTGATCTTTTTGTGTAGGCCAAGGGAGGGGAAGAGGCAGATTCTGGCTCGGCCTGGCAGTGCCTCGGCCAAGACCTAAAAGCAAAGTCCTGAGGGAAGCCTGGCTCGGCTGGGCTGTGCCTGCTCCTGCTGCTGCTCCAGGAGCTCCTCTCGTGGCCTGGCTGAGGGGTCTCACACCAAAGGCTGTGCCCCTCCTCACCCACAGCCCTCCATCCAGCTAGACAGTATTTTTGTTCTCCACGGCTGCTGGTCACACAGGGAGGTACATAAGCTGCAATACCTTTGGCGGATGCTTGTGATCATCTCCTGTGTTTTCAAGACAGTTACTGACTGAAGGAACAAAATAAGGGAATGCATTCTTTCTCTCTGGCTAAATGACCACATTTTGCATTCTGAGAATGAAAATCTGAAGCTACAGCTTAATTTACAAAATTAAAATATTATCTGATCTTATCAATTTCACTTCTTTTTCCTACTAGGTTTTATGTTCTCTCAGTTTGTTTCATGAAGCTTTGTATTTTTCACTAATAAGATAAAGAAACATTTTCTATTCTCAGTGAGCAGAAGGTGATATCTAACAGACTGACCTCTACCTATTTATTCTAGACAGAAATGAACCACTCTATTTCAAATATCTCATTAAATTTAGCTTCATAAATTGCTCCTATTTCACTAAAAATTAAGCTTGTTTTTAAAAAGAAACACTGCCAGTGTCATCACCTGTGAATACAAATTAGATATCACATTTGGTGAATATTTTTACACATGGGATACCTACATGTGACTATGCAAGATCTATGTACAACATATTTACACTAATGATGGTCACTAATAAGAAAACACTGTGTACCTTCTGTACAAAGCAACTTTGAAAGTAAGTCCATTTTAATCTACATAGCAACACTAGGAAGAATTTTCATCTGTTGTCTCTCATAGCAATTATCTAGGGAAAACAAGGGCTGGACATATGACTTCTTTACATAATGTTGAGGTGGAGCTGAGTGCAGTTGACAATTTGTTGTATTAGACTTTATTCAATTATATCTTTCTAAATGATTCCATCTTTTGATTGTTATGAGATCTTATATGGCTTATATTGATTTTTATCCCACTGCTTACAGATGGTTTCTGGTGAGAGCTTAACTTGCTTTGAAAGCAAAGGATGGAGAAAACCTGACTCCAGTTTAGTGCAATGGTTAAAGCATTTATCTCCTAAAGAAGAACCCCTAGGTGATGTGTGAAACTTGTGCAAGGGCCCTGCAGGAAGTCTGTGCCCCCTGAAATCCACTTATCAGGCTGGCAATACCAGGGCTTTCTCTGGCCAAGAGGTTCATGGCTGAGCCTCTTTTCACAGCAACAGCCAATATCCCAAACTTCCCATCTCCTGCTAGGAATCTCAGCCATTTTTCTTGGCAGCAGAGTATTTTCTTCTGGGCTCAGAAAAGAGCTTAAATGAAAAAAAGGTTGGACAAATAAATCCTGCTAATACAAAAGCCTATTTTTAGCAAACAACAGGAATGAGAGGAATGGAAACACTGGAAGAAAGGCTGTGGCTGTGTGAACAAGTGCAGCCTACACTGCACAAACAAGCACCACGCTTGTTTTCCCTCCATGCCTCTGGACCTGAGGGCTACATGGTTGAGAACTTTGACTTAGAACTCTGCTGCAAACCTTGGAGAAGGATAAGGACAGAAGGAAAACGTGCTAAGACATGTACTAAAAAATAAATCATCGAGGGGACCAGCCAAAAAGAAGGAAAGCTGTGAAAAAAGGAACAAGGCAAAAGGGAAGCAAAGAAAATGCTTGGGGAAGAAAGAAAGAGTCTCACAAAGACATTGTCTCATCCACATATCTAGCATGGGCTACCTGTGGAGGCAGCTTAAGGTAAGGAGGAACAGGCTGCTCCTCCACTCTGAACAAGACAGGTTTCCCTACAGCTATTGTTGAAATGAAAACAAAGAGCAGAAAAAAGCCTGATACCAAAATACAACCCCCTGAAAACATCAAGGAACAGAAAGCACTTTCATATTCTTCCCTCTCATCTGCCACAGGCAGCAGTGCTCACCTCTGGAGCTGGGGAAGGAGTTGTTGAGCTGCTCCATCACTTCCTCCAAACCTGTGCTTGTGTCCTGGGGAGGGCTGAGCAGCTCATCCTCACCTGCAAAGCAAATCCACACCACTGCATGAGAGCCTGTGCTGACAGCCTGCATTGCCCAAGTCCTCCTCAAAGCTAAGGCTCCTCACCCAAACATATTTTCTGCTTAGAGTACAATAAAAATTTCAAAGGCGAATTTCGTTGACTGTTACTGTTTTCTTTCTTTATAAAGATCTAGGGGAAACTAAATGAGGAATTTGAGACAATTAACACTATTTTAATTCATAAAAAGGGATTTAAGAAATAGACTCTGGTAAAAGAAGTAGGGTAAAATGTCTGCTAGGAACATCCAGTTCCATAGATGACACTCATCATTTCAGCTTCTCTTATTCTATTAATGGAAAAAGAAATTGCTGTTGTGAGTGCTGCTGTTGAGCAGCTTTCTAATAGTGCTGGGCTCATGTTGGCACTGCTTTGCCTAGCTGTGCAAATCAGCAGAAACCCAGATTCTCATCTGCATCAGTATTAATATTTCTGACAGTTTAATTGCATCAGATTGGTGCTCCAAGAACACTCAATTGTACTGTAAAAGGGTTTAGCAGCACTTTAATAGAGCAAAATACATTTCTCCCACTGAATAATTTCTATAACCTGATTATAGGGCAGCAGCTTAATGGGAAATTCAATACATTTTATTTTTACTGGATTTTTTTTTGCTCATGGTTTCATATAACTGAAATCCATACATGGTTTTTAATGCAGATCCTGGCCTCCAATATAAATAAAGCATCTTGAAAAAGAAGAACCTAAAGCATATACTTTAAGTGTGATTCTTCTTTTTTACTAGGTATCTTTTATCTCTGTTAAAACACAAAAGCAATTTTGCCTGCTGTAATAACTGAGTTACATACTTCTTTTGAAAATGACTTAATGAGCCTTTATTCTAACATGTCATGCCCTATTTGAGTAGGAAACTGTCTGATTTTCTGTTAACATTTACATTCTTTAAACGCTGAGGTGCTCCACGCTAGTGAAAAACCCAGAAAAAGGGATGAAAGGAGCATTTCAGGGCTGCCTATATTTAAGCTGGGAGTTTAACAAGAATTATTTCTGACCAAGAGTGATTTCTCCCACTCCAGTACATGAAGTGGCACAGAGTGTCTGCAAGAAGCACTTAATTCATATAAATGATGGTCTTTGTATCAGCTTCTTTTATTCCATTAATGGTCTAAAAATAGTTGCTGAGGCTGCTTGCAGTTTGTTCGGCTTTCGAGTGGTGCTGGGCTCACACAAATCAACTCACACCGTGAGTTACTTTCACATCAGGCACTGCACTGGCAGAGGTGTCTTAGCAAAAGCAATGTCCTTGCAGCCTCTGCTGAATGCCAAGGTGAAAACTCAGAGCGAGATCTCACTGCTTCAACCCCGGCAGAGGATTTTATCAGCCTGAAGAAAGCCTCCTGGCCCTAAAGATCTCAACAAAAGGGCAGTGCTTCTGCTGTCCTGGCCAAGAACTGAAGACAGGGACCAATTTCCAGACATCCTCATAAGTGCTGATATGAGCTGCACTACCCATCCTCAAAAATGTGATATTTTTTTATTTAAAATGCATTATTTTGAATTTTTTCCTGATTTGGATGATATTTTCTGAGCATTTTCTTGTAAAGGACAAACTAAGACACGAGCCAAGCAACTTGACAGAAGTAAATATACCCTCAGAGCTCAGTCTCCTCTTTGTACCCAGAAGAGCCTTCCCCATTTGTGTTTCCAGAAAAGGTTGAGAGAGCTAAGTGAGTCTCAAATATTCTGATGGTACCTGAACAAATTAAAGCTCAGAACAACCTCTTGCCTCATACACTTCAGAGAAGCTCCTCTGCTGCTACCCTGCTGGGGAGAAAGGCCAAGGATAAGGACCTTCCCACTGGGACTCCATGAGGAGAAAAGCAGAACATTTCTGCTTGCCCAGGTGTACTTCCAGTTACCAAGGAGTAAGTTCTATTTGTAAATGAGGGTTTGAGTGGGTCCCTGTTTTTACCAAAACACTGCTGGTGAAACACCTTCCACAGCAATCTCTCCTCAGCAAAGCAGAAAGTGCAGTGGGTTTTCAAATGCAAAACCAGCTAAGGTGCAATTTTAAAGAGAAAAACCTACAAAAGCTACCACTACCTTGCCTCATTGCCTGAGACACCTTGAGATCCTCAGTATTTTCTCAAAGATTATGGCTCCCTCAATCCTGGGCACATGGCTGCTGCATGGCAGCATTATTTACACCACCACTCTGCTTCCCTTCACAATTCAAGAGTATTTTAAGCTGTGCTTCAGGAAACTCTGAGCCTAGCAAGCAAAGCTTTCTGCTGTGAAAGGACACTTCACAAACTGAATTAGCTGCGGTTTGTTAGCCTGGTTAGTAATTCTTTTTATAAGCTCCACTCCCTGCTGCCAACAGTGTGGCTCTGCTGAGTCTCAGTATGATCCTACTGATAACATCTCACTGTCCTCCCACATATTGGCTCCACTGAACCAAACAAATAAAATCAAGTTATGTCTAAATGTTTGCTTTAAAAAGTTTAGCAGCTTCTATGATTCTACCGTGCCAATCAATTAATTCCAGTCGTGCAAGGCAAATAATTTTATATTGAGTCAAATGAAAAGAAGTATATTTTTGTATTTTATCCCACTAAAGGATGAAACATAAAACTACAAGACTTCTAATAGAATGGCTGGGAAATACTGTCTTCCTATCTCTTCTTTTAATTGTATTTTAATTCACATATTTTATGTGATGAAATTCATGACATTTCTCCAGAAAGCTGATGCAAATTACACCACTACTGATATATTTTATCTCCTCTGTGTATGGCATACATAACAAAATATTGCCCCTGGTAATATGATTAATGAAAGGTCCATTTTTACTTTTTCCATAAATTCCTGTTACCTGTGATTGTACTCTCACCCCCAGGATTTCAACTTCAGCATTCTTAAAGGTACTATTTACTTCTCATTTTTAACTGCAGATTGTACAGAACCCATCCACTTTGATACTGTCATAGGCTGAAATTATTGCTCACACCTGGAATGGAAGAAAAAGCCTCCCCAAAAACTACATTTCCTAGAACAGCACTTCAGACACAGTAAAATGTGCCCTCCTGTTAAATTTGTCACTGCCATTGACACTTTCACTAATAGCAGTGAAAAGCTCACTAATATACATAAATTTCTCTGTATGAAGCTGAATATTATAATCAGACTTGAAACATCATCTTGTTGAAGTAATATAAATGCATTTGCTTAAAGATGCTGAAAAGATTGATTGCTTTTTTACTAGCAGAAAATCCCTGCTACTTGATAATAAATACTTACTAATTTTGCAACAGACAGGAAATTAGGAAAGTGCCACATGGCAGTTACTAAAAGCACCAAAATAATAATTCCAACCTCCAGCTACAGAATATTATTATTTAACCTCACTCCACAACTCCTAAGATGTTCATTATCACATCTGATGTGATACTCAGAAAAGCCACTAGATGAGCACTGCCTGTGAGTGACAGCTCCATCCCACTGATTGAGCCACAACATATTAAAAATAAGATCACATCATTTAACATGGGGATGACTAATCATACATTTAGTCTCTTAGCCATAATTAATATTATGTACATTTAAATCAGTCATGTCATGCTTCATAACTGGAAGTCAGTTTCAATAGAACAGTTAGCTTTTCAGCAGCATTTGTTTTCAGAAGTCAAGCCCTGACTGAGCTTTTTGTTTAATATCAAAATATCCAAGCTACTGGGTGCATCATGATCAAAAGCAAAGCCTGAATCGTAATGAAGATGCAAAGTGTAAGCAGCCAGATGACATTGAAGATCATTGCAAATATCTACTTCATTTAATTTGAACTAAACGGAAAAGTGTTTTCCGTCTTTAAGGATTTTGTTCTGGAAAATGGGACATAATTTTTTTTTTTTTTTGACAACCTGAGCTTCATTATCTTACCCATGGTTTCTGAAGTCTGGCTGCCAACTACACGAAGAAGCATTGGCTGACTGCTGCCTGACCTCTGCAAAGAGGTAGAAGGAGATGACAGTGTTGTACCATTCACCTTGGCATCTGCCTGTGGCTGAAATTGATAAAAAAAGGAAGACATTACTATAACAGCTCACTACTTTATATTTCTGTTTTATATTTCTATTTTTATATATTCCATGAATACACACAATTTTCAGCCGGCTTTTAAGTAAATTTATCCATGCAGCCAACGCATTTTAATTCTGAATTAAACAAGGAGGAAGACTAAGTAAGAACACCGAAACCCAATTCCATATTCTCACTCGAAGCCTGCAAAACAATTTTGTACTTTTGTACTTTTCTCTGACTCGCCTCTACAGACACGATTTCTTGGCATGTTCTCGTTATTGATAACGCTTCACACCCTGTTTAGAAAAATCACTCTTCGGAGACCTAGAAGAAATGCCTGAGGACTCACCTGCTCCAGCAGCTGCCTCAGCCTGTGCAGCTGCGATTCCAGCTGCTTGTTGTGATCCTCCAGGATCTGCATCCTGGCTTCCAGGCGGCCCTTGTGCTGGCGGAGCAGCTTGGCTTCCGCGATGAGCTCAGCGTCGCGGGGGCTCTGCGGGGAGACCGGCATCATCTCCGGGGGGGACGGCAGCGGGGACAGACCCTTGTGCTCGTGCTGCTGCTTCAAGCGGTCGTACTCTGCCTGCAGGTTCCTGTGGGGAGGTGACAAGGGGGCAAAAGCTTTACGGCCCTGCACGGGGCAGTGACAAGGCGCTTCCTCTCGTGCGGCGTGATGTTTTCACTTTTCAGGGCCCACCTGCACCCCCTGCCTTTCCCTCTCCCGAATCCACACACTCGTGGGATCATTCCTTACAGATTTGCAGGTATTTGCTGGATCTGTGGTTCAAGTTGCCTAAAGGCTCTTGGCATCACCGGAACTCACAGCTGATACCCTCCCAGGGCACCTCATGCAGAAGGCTCCAGACACCCTCCCAAAGACAGGATTGGTCTGTCCTGGGCTCAGCCCTCCCTCAGCTCCCTGCCCTTTATCCTTCCCAGCAGAAGTGGCACTGCCAGCTCCCTTCCACACATGGCTGCACCTGAGGGGTCACTAGTGCTAAAGAAGGACTCAGAGTTATCACAGCACCTCACAAACACTAAAGCAAAGAGGGTGCCACCTGGCCGGCCAATCTATTTTAGAGATGAGAAACATCAGAGAAGCGGCCACACAAAAAGGCAGAGCAAAACACAGAACTTGGCTGCAGTCGGGTCACGTCACTCTCCTCAGATCTGCAAATGCATTTCCAGCCTAGGGCTAAAATTATCAACTGAAGATGAGAGTAAGTGACCGGTCTGTTAAACTGAACTGCACTGGCTTTTGGGGCTATAATTTTCATCTTCTTTGTCCTGCCTAGAGTGCTACTGTCTACTGCAACTTTATGCACTGCTAAGCTTGTTCTTTGATTCCACAGAACTCCAATTTTGCTTCAGTAAAACATTCCATAGGTTAATACAATCTATAGTGCTCCACATGAAAAAAAAACAAAACAAACTACCAGCAGAGAAAGCACAGAAGGTAAGAAACTGAAACCTTGTTAAAGGCAATAGTCCAAAACCACAAAAATAGTAACTTGTAGCAGAAACTTCACAGGCAAGGGAAGCCTAACAAACTGCACTGGGATTTTGTTGCTATAATGTTCTTTTACAGGTTCCCAGAGGGGGAAAAATGGCTCGATGCTCTGGTAACTGCTTACTCATCACAAGCAGTGACCCAGATGTTTCTTTTTCAAACTTGCTCTTATTTGAGGTTGTGAGAACAGACACGTTTTTTTCCAGTTCTGCCTGCAAACCACAACACAGTCTGACAGTTTGGTCTGGAAGTGTAACAGCACCTAGGAAACCTCCCAAAAAAACCCTACTTCTAAAAGAACATTATTGTGACCAGAAGGAGAACTAAAGCAGGACGCATCGTTTCACACAGGTGAGAAAGCAATGCCAAGGACAAAGACAAGCCACTGACTGTTCTCCAAAGGTCCCTGAGCTCCTCAGCAGCTGCATGATGGACATGTCCTCACCTGGGACCCTGGCATTGCCCACAACACAATCTCTAAGAGATGGATGTCTGACCTACATGATTCCTCCTCTGCAGAAATTCTAAATTATTAAAAAGCAAGAGCTAATAATTTTTAACTTCAGGCTGTTCCAAAATTCAAGATTTCTTTCCTTAAAACCCACAAAAAAAGGGATAACTATAGAGAAGTTTTTTTCCCCAATTATTCTTTTTGTTTTAATGAAATACAGAGTTTCAAGTTCATGAGAACTATCTAGAAAGGAAGAGCTATCTATACTGGGAATAGAGATTGTCACATAAGTTATGTCTTCTGCCTGACTTAATGTCTTCTGATACTTCTAGCTGAACAAACTGGTGAATAATTAATAAAAATACAAATGGGAATAGGAATGAAGATGACAATGTGTTCATTACACATGGTGCTATTGCTGACTCAAGTTTCTACAGGAGTGATCATTAAGCCTGCTTTTCACCACGTCCGTAGATAGGGGCTGTCACTACCCCGTGAGGAATTTCCCAGATGCACAATACAGGCAATACTCTATGAACAGCAGACTCAAAAGTTTGAAGTGCTGTAAAGCAAAAGATAAAACATCACCCTAAGGGAAGCTAAATTAATGCACTTGGTCATACTTAGAACATAATCAGAAACCCTGCGACAAAGAAATCTGCAATAATCGCCTGTATCAATATAGAGAAGTCTTTCCAGTAACAGTAGTATTGAAATAGAAGTAAGGATCAGAGAGTAATTCAGATAAAAATCCTTTCATGTCTAATAAAAAATAATTAAAAATCTTTCTGAAAGCCTACACAAAAAAAAATTTTGAAAGACAGTGCATATTTTCCAACCAGAGGTATGTCTGGATTTGGGAGCTCTGTAATTAAATACTATAATACTGTTGGCACAAAGGAATGTAATTTTGAAGGATGCATGTGGGTTTGCCCAGTGCAGCACCTGTATTACTGAGTTTTCCAGCTGCACCTTTTCAGTCCAGCTACACAGTCCAGAGAACTGAGATTCACTGTAGCTTCAGAGCCGTAAGTGTGATGTGCAGTGCACACAATCAATAATATCACAACTGGGATCTAAACATACAGCAATGAAGAGGTGTATTAACATAATGGAAAAAAAGTTGAAAATTAAAAAAAAAAGAAGGAAGGAATTTGAAAAAATGCTGTAAGAATATCCAGAGAGAACAAATGGCCCTTATTCCTCCCTCTGGAACAGTTTTCAAAGGACTGCTGCTGTGAGCCAGGCACCCAAGGCACTGCCCACAGCCCTCAGGGTCCTGAGGAGAGGCACTCTCTGACACTTCCACCATAAAATGGGACGTAGCAGAAAGGGGAGATAAAAACATGCTCCTCTCTAGATGAATGCAACTGAGCAAGCACGGGCCATACATGGAAACCTCACCACCCTCCACCACAGCTCAGGCTGGGTGACTTTGACATCTGGCTGTCACAAACAAACAAACAGTGCTGCTGCATGTACTCACCACTGGGAAAAGGACGCCTTCTTCAGTAAGAGAATATTCAAAAAACCCCATCTATTCCATTTACAGTGCTTGCCACTCTTTGAGGCATTTGTGAAGAAAAGTAACATAGGAAGCATGCAGTGTAACCTTGATTTATGCAAGTGCACAGAGCTGAGTAGTAAAGAGTGCATGAATTATGAATCACATCCATCACTGGCAGCATTCATTGCCTGGTGACAGAAATCCTAGTGGACTCTGCTAGCTGAGTAGTCCTCTCAAAGGCAATAGAATTTGTGAATTCATGTTATTTCTCATCTCCCTACAGAAAACCAGTGGTCTGAAGAAACAGACAAAGATGGTAACTGAACCACCTAACCCCTGTCCCTCACTAGAGTGACAGTGTTTACTCAGGATGTTTCACACTCAGAAGATCTAGTTCCCCTTCTTCAGTGCCAAAACAAATACCAAGAGGAGCCACAGCATGTTTAGCAATGCATCACTTTCTTGCTGTTGGCAATCGGACTGAAGGAACTTATGTGAGGAGGCCATTCATCAGTCTTTGGATTTGAAGGAACACTGAAACAGCACACAGCCCACAGCACTCCCACTGCAAGTCAGGAAAAGCTAAGGAAGGGCAAATAGCTCTGGCTGGAGATCTCATTTGCTTAGTTCTTCTTCCAGGACAGCTCAGAGCTGGGAGGAAGAGGAGAGAACACGAGAGAAGTTTCCTTCTTACATAGAAAACCTCAGTTCAACTAAAATATTAGGGAACATCCACTTTCCTGACTCATTAAAATAGCAGGAGGGTATTTTAATTCTTTGCAAAAAGTTTTGACTCTGTCACTGCAGAACCATATGCTTTCTATTTAATGCCACTCCAGTACATCCTAGCCAGTATTACCTATCCTAATGTATAAACTGTGTTATGCATTGCTTTAGATGGACAACAAAAACTTGTCCTCTCTCTCTCCAAAATCCATTCACTCTCAAGGAAATAGTTTTTGAGAGGGTTTTATAATTGGATTTTTCTTTTACATTGCAATACAGTAATAATGCCTTCAATAGCAAGATTGCTTTTTGTCTGTTGAACACAGAAATGGTCTTATCACAATATTCCATGTGATGCAAAACTCAGCACAAGCCTGAAGATCTAAAACTCAAATGAAACATTTTCAGCCATTGAAAATATTCTCTACAATGCTCACATTTTAACAAATATAAATTATTTAGCAGTCAAATCTTAGCCATACATTATTTAAGGAAGTCGTACTTACAAGCTACAGAAGCACCAAGGTCTTAAAATGCTAGCAGATAAATAATGAATATCTAACAAGAGGTCCTTGGAACTGACAAAACCCTGAGTCAGAACCACATCACATCTAGGTTAGTTTGCAAGTTAGAAAATGCATTTCAGAAGAATTCAAAATATGTAGCAGAGCTTTTACACTGTCCAAAAGCAAACCCTCAGAATTACAATTTCAATGAATCTTTTTCATTTAGGTAACAAGTCAAGATGGAAATACTTGGGAGGCCAGAAACTGTAGCTGAAGCCCAAATGAAGGTCAGAATTCAATCAGTGGCTCAAAAGAGACAAAGCAAAAAGAAAAGGGCTTTTTTAAAAAGCAGGAAACTGCAGAGAGCAGAAGAAAAAGAGAAATGACAATGAGGTGCCAGTATCACAGCACTGCTTCCTCTTGGTACTTGAGGCATCACTTGTGGCTGCTTTCCTGGGAGCTGCTGAGAAGTGACTGCATGCCCTGACTCTAACAGTAAAAGTATACAAGACACAGCAGAGACAGCTAAACCTGGGTTAGCAGAAGTTATCACAAGGGTATGCAACAGGAGTAATGTCAACACAGGCAGGCAAGGGTGACTCCTGCAGCACATCCAGCTCAGCAGAAGCAGGAGATGCACGCTGGAACAAAGGGATGTCTTCATCCTAAGGCAGTAACAAAAGTTTACACGGAGGGTGTTTCAGGATATGCATGGGAAGGAAGAAGTGCTCACCCACTGGAACCAGGTTCACACAAGGAATTAGGTGTCAGGTTGCTGATTACCTTTGGCAACAGCCAAGAAAGGTTTGCACAAACCCAACGGAGGAGAACGGCTAGGAAATAGGAATCTGAAGGGACAAGACTGGTTTTAAAAGTAGCTAAGTTACATGAATGCCTCCTGACTGATCCTGTCTGAAGAGCTTATTTTTCTAAACAAGAATCAGTGTTTCATCCATAAACTCACGGTCATCTGGCTGTGACAAGCAACCAGGACAACAAGAACTTGTTCACTTTTCAGCAGCTACCTTACATTTTACATACAAGTTATTTATAGCAGCTTGCAGGGACAAAAGTCATGATTTTGTCATAATCAATGAAAATCAGAGCAGTGTGACCTCTACGCTGTGAGACAGAGCCAGAGCTCTGTGTGCCTGCTGTGTTGAGCACTCACAAAAGGCAAGGCTGCCTGTGGTGGCATCCCCTCCAGAACTGTGCCTCCAGGAGTACAAATGAGAAAAACAACTTGAAAGACTACAGCTCTAGTTTAGTCCAGGACTGGCAAACTTCAAACCAGATATTTTTAAGGTGTAATTCCGGCCAGAAATCTTTTACTACCCCTCATCAGTAATTGCTAAATTAAATAAAGCCCATGCAGAAATTGAAGGCATGAATTCTTGAAGGGCTTTTTAGTTTATTTAGCTATCTAGCTCCATGTTGTACTAGTTTTCATAAACTACCTTTCTAATAAAAAACTAGTCTGCTTTAAAAGTCACCCTCCTTTCTGCTAGGCAGCTTATTTTGTATACAGAGAGAAAAGCATTACGATTTTTTTCCTTCTTCTAGGATTCACTATATAATGCTGTTTAAAAAATCACACCCATCTCCTGGAAACCAAGCTATCTTATCATCTGCATTGCACTAGCTACTAGATATTTCTTAGCTACAGTCCTGAACATGCAAACTATGCTATCTTATAGCAAAATACTAATTTTTCTTCACTTCAGAAAGTGCTTGGGCTTTCTGTGCTATGTAGTAGGAACTCCGTGGTTTGTTTCAAACAAAATCTCCCTGCTGTTCAGTGAGCAAGAGCTTTGTTTACTGCAGCTTTCTGTGTGAAACATGGTCCTCATTCTTGATGCCTACAATCTTCTCCATTCCCCCAGACCCTCCTGATAAAAAGTCTCTGATGGAGCCACGGGAATTGATTAGCACCATCCAAAGAAGACATACCTGGAGAGAAGATCTACGACACTGCCAACTCCTGCATTATTTCCTTGACAAGCCTAAGGTAAATGATTAGTGCATTAAATCCTCAGTGTAAGCAGAAGTACCTAGCTCTTAGAGAAGCAAGAAAAAAGAGCACGACAATGCCAACAGACTGTACCACAAAAGCTGAAGATAGCGGAAGACAAACAAACCCATGTGGTTTTTTTTGGTAGAACTAAATTATTTATATCTTACAGTCTCATTTTGGTGAGTCACAGTTGTAACTACCAATCTTTCAGGGTCAGGATCTCCTGGTTTTTGTGCTGATGACCCAAGATGCCAGAGTAAAGAGGACTGCAGTGCTGTGATGCTTCAAGAACCTGTGTGTTTTATTTTTTTTTACGATGATTAATGAAGATAACTTCAATTCAATTTGAAGTTAGAAGTGGTAAGTGATACTTTGTATTGAAAGACTAAAGAAATGGCAACAAGCAACACCAAACAGAGAGGAAAGAGGACCCAACTTTTACCCACTACGAAATTACTTATTTGTCAGAAAAAAAATGCAGTTTTGTAACTCATTTTATCTCTAAAATATGTAACTGTTTTGCAGACTTTTTACTTCAAATTCAGCAGCGGGTGGTCTAACCCACCTGTTTTCCTCCTCCAGGTCTGCGAGGATTCTCTCCAGTTCCCCTCTTTCCTCACTCTCCAGAGAAATCAGGATCTGGGCAGGGCTTCGGGGCTGGCTCAGGGGGGACTCCTGGTTCAGACTTTGGCAGTAGTGCTGGATTAACAAGTGTTCATCATCACTGGAAAACAGAGCAGGGTAAAACAGGCTGTTCCCTTCCTGCTTTTCAGCTTCACAGTGAATATGAGGAGATGATTCACTCCCAGTCTCTCATTTCTTACAAAGAGATTTGCTGAACTCTTTGTAACCAACAGCAGAGCAATGCACCTTCAAGCAAAATCTGCTGACCTGTTTCACTGAGCCTCTGGTAATTTTCCTTCTCTGCAGAGACCACCTCTCTCCTTCTCTGCTTCTTAAGACACCTAAAGCCAAGTTTTGCAACAGCTGACAACCCCAGCTCTCCTCTTTTGACAAACTTCAATTAGGAATTTGCTTGCAAAAAAAAAAAAAAAAAGCAATCTTCTGCTGCCTGATATGCATTGTAGAAGGGTCATTCAAGCAAGGGCAACACATTTATTTTTGTACCTACAAACTCTCCTTGTGTAGTAAGTGTGTGCCTTATTTATATTTTTACCTATAAAATTCTAAATTAGGTAAACAAAGAAAAGCCCCCTGAACTAATATAATAAAAGCATGTTATTTTCACCTCAGATGTCTGGCTTTTTTTTTTTTTAATTTAAAAATGATGTACACTTCCAGAATAAAAGTGTATTCTGTTTAATACATAGGATCTCTTTCTCTATTTCTATTGCCCCTGAAGCTGTCTGGCATCTGAAAACAAATATCTCTGGAAGAGAAAAGGAAATACAATTCTGAAGAGCTTGATCACCTCCCAGAACTACATGGATTGTTTTAGGTGTGGTTTAGGTGCTAAGGAGATGCATCCAAGCCTTAAGCAATGCAACTTACACCTGCAGTCACTGAGAAACCATGAGGTATCCCCTGACACCATAGGATAGGGTCAAAAAAAATGACACTGATGTTGGAGATCTCACAGAACACAATAATTCAGTCTAGTCCAGGGCTTTTTCCTGTTAAGTTTTAAACCAGAATTTAACAGGCATTTTGAACAGCTGTTATTGTTCAAAAATGATAATTTTCCTGGTTTTCATTTGTTCCTGAAAATGTTAATGATGCAATTTTATGACTGCAGGAGTGCCAAAGCAATGTAGAGTACATTAACATTAGCTCATAAAAGAGAAGCATTAATTTTTCACAAAAGGAGAGGCTTGCCAGTTCCTAAATTTATACTTTTCATGAAGCACTTCAACTGTGATTTCCTTCCAACCACTGCTTTGCATTTATAAATATTCTTACAGATCTTAAGTGAATTAACTGTGAAGAAGTGACATAACTATTGTAGTAAAATGTCACTTTACAAGCATAGTCTTTTTGTGTGATTTTCAGCCTGCACAGATATTTTATACATCATTGCAGCAACAATGCTGTGTGATATATAGATATATATGTTGCATTTTTATTTCCTGCCTTCCTTGCTTCCATCTATCATTCTACCTGTACTGATTAGCCAAATAATCCAAACCCTGCAAGAATACCAAATAGTACTTAGGCATAATCTGACAAGCAAAACTGAAGTAATTACGGTTGTGGATTCATGGTAAGCTTTGATTTTGCTGCAATTTGTATCTATCTGGATAATATTTCTTCCAAAATTCAAAATGCACAGTTTTATTCTCATTTTAATAGTTGAAACTGAGGAACAAACTGGATAGTTGACTTATTAATTGAATCATGCTAGTACAACTTCCAAATAATAAAAAAAATAAACTGAACAGCAAGACCAAAGTGTAATACAAGAGACAGAGTGCATGCATGATTTCTGTGACAAGGACACTGAAGTATTTCCGTGGGACAACACAAAATTCCAGCTATTAGAGCATTACTACTATCCACAGTAATACAAAATTAACACATGACTTGGAAACAAAGTTTTCATTAACTGCACAAAACTTACTGACATTGCATCAATATTAGCTTTGAGGGGTCATTTTAACTTTCCCTTTTTACCAATATATTAAAACAATGTACTTGGTTCTACAGGAGATTTTATTTCAAAACCAACAGACAACAATCCTACCAAGTCAAAAGAGAAACTATCTTGAAACACAGAAACAGCTTTATTGCTATCTGAGCTCACAGGCTCAGAATCAACCTCACGAAATATTCATTTGGAATCTCAATTTAAGTGAATGAAAATTGGCCAGAATTCTGTGTTGTAAAGGACTGCTACAAATTTAATTGTCTGAATTTTCAAAAAAGTCCATCCCTTAAACTGTGATAAGGATGAGATCATGCAGAATAGATCCAAATGTTTTTGGAGAAGTTGGGGTTTTCATATCTGATTGATTTAGAATCCATGCTATGGCTTCTCCTACACAGTTAATTAACCAAGATCAAATTTTCACACACACCCATGACATAGTTGCTTCTGTGTTGTCTTCAGAAACATTACCCACAGTTAGTTCTATGTCCTCTTATTCAGAGAATAAAAAAGACCAAGAATATTATCAGAGAAGAGCCACAAAGGGTTTCAGAGAGTGATTTAACCACTTCTCAGAAATCAAAACTTTTATTTATAACTCTGCATTTAAAGTAATACAATGAATGCTTGTCAGTGGTCTGTCCAACTCACAGTTTACTACTGCTAGCATTTCACGATGATGATCAGTCCCTCCCGGCTTACCCTTGCACTGTATTTCAGGTATTTGTACACCAAAGATTTCTGTTTAGCCTCACTTATGTCCTACATGACATTTACTAGCTTACAGCAACTTAACCATGATTAAGCTTGAACTAAGACAGAAGGGGTTTTCTGTGTCTTTGCCCTTAGAACTCATCAGACTATGACTGTGTTTTGAATGTGGAAATTATTTGCTGAATACATCAGTAATTTTTGGAAATCAATTTGTAGTTTTAATTTTGAAGGTATCAATCATTTGTTGTATCAATTTGGTATTAAGCTATAAGCCATTAATCCAGGTACCATGATCCAAATTGAAAGGACATGAGCACGTCATTAAATTGAACCAGATGTGACACCTGGCCATGAAAATACAGCACTACAAAACTTCATTACAAGTTATTAACCTCCCCAAGGAAATACACGTCAAAATCACGAAAACAGCCTACTTACATGCTCTCATTAGGTGAAATACTGTCATTTAGGTAAGAACCATTGGTGTTCTCCATTTCTGCTAGCCTGTGGAAAAATAAACAAGACTCATTAAAACCAATTATGTTTTTCAAAAACTTTGTTTGTTCTAACATTCTGGGAAGAATTAAAGAGCGTGATGTTTTTGATGAATTTGAAACTCAAATTAATTTACACTCGCTGCTGATTACCAAAAGGTTTTGCAATAAGCTATCACAAAGGATTGTTTGCTACAATGGCCTGGCTAGATTCACTTCTAAGTTTTCAGCCCCTTCTCTGAGGTTATATTCCAACTTCTCTCGATTAATTAATTCCAAAATCAAAGAAAAGCCTTAAGATGCCAGGGGATTACACAAATTGCTTTGTACCCGGCAATGTCGTTGTCCAAACAGTTACAATCAGTCATTTCTCATTAGTTTTCACACTCAGCCCCTCCTAAACACCCTGCATAATTCAGAAACACCTCTCCTGATCAAGAGATACTAGAGGAGAGAAAGAGGCCAGAATAACTATCTTTCATTACCTCAGCCCCTGAAAATTCACTTGCTTGGTAGAAAAACGTTTTCACAATATGTGCAATTAATCCACTTTTTGATTCTTAGGAGCAGTATGAAAGCAGAGAATTGAACTGAAGCAGTGATATATCACTATTTTAATCCTCCAAATCAAGGAAAAATCCTGTTTGTGGCATTTCATGACGTGAATTAACATTACGATGACACTGAGATTCATATGAGATTTAGGAGGTTTCTGCTCTCCTCATTTGTACTATAATATCAGGGTCCATACTAAAAACTAAACCTCATGTAGAATCAGAGAAGGATTTGGGTTGGAAGGGGCTTTTAAAGATCTCCAGTCCAACCCCCCCTGCACTGAGCAGGGATGTCTTCAACTTGAACAGAGCCCCCTCCAGTCTGACTTTAAATGTTTTCAGGGATGGGGCTTCTACCACCTCTCTGGGCAAGCTGGTCCCAGCGCTTCATCATCCTCATTGCAAAAATTCCTTCCTTACCCCTAGTCTGAATCTGTCCTCTTTTGGTTTAAAACACTAGCTCTTGTCCTATTGCCACAGGTCCTAATAAAGTATCAGTAACTCAGCACACAGCTTAATGAGGACTCCAAGGGACCCAAAAACCAGTTCTGACCACACAGGTGCTCTGGCATGCAAGTTAGGACAGGCTGGTGAACAGCAACCACAGACAATGCCCTTGCATCCCAGAGCCTGGAAAACAAAACCCCAAATTTTATGCTTCTTTAAGAAGTGCTCAGGTAGCCTCTAGCTCTTCTTTTTTTCAAGTAATTTTAGAGAAAGATCTGCCTGAGGTCCAGCTGGTCTCATACCTGCTAGCATAATGTTCAATGCGTGAATGAGTATCATCGTGTGAGAGCTGAGGGGACGAGGCAGGCCTATAAGGCAGAAAACACTGATTAATCACAAACAATACCCCCTTAATAGTAAAAAGACACTTAGCTATGCCTATACCCTCACATCTCTATGCCTTATGCCATGTTTGATAAAAGCAAGTCAGAACTCCAGGCGCTGGGTGCGCCTCCTCGAGCCATCGGTGCAATGTCCTGTGGTGCCACACTGGGGATTTCTGACCATTTGCAATCCATCTGCTGCCACGGCTCCTCTTCACACCAGCTCCCAAACAAGCCTCTTCCAAAGGATTTAGAGAAGAGCTTTCACCCTGCTTTTCCCTTCACACCTGCCTCCTTCATTGGCATTTCTGCTTCACATGCAGCCCTGCACAGGCTGCCAGCGTCCTGCTAGGAACCTCTCCTCTGCCTCCCACCCTGCTCCAGTGCCTGCTTCCAGCACATCCCACTTCAAGGAGCCTTGAAGAATTATTCCACAAGCAGCTAGAAATAAATACAAGAAGCATAAAACGTCTGAAATGAGCCTTTAATAACACTCTGCAGACACTGATGATTTTGCCTAATGTCTTTCAAGAGTTGCAATCTCAATGGTAGCCCAGTGTGTTATACAAGGGGACACTAAGTTACGTTGGGTTTTCTGTCTGACAGATGGCATGAGGTCCTCTTCAGTTTTCTGTTGATGAAAACAATTCATAGGACTTTTCTGGTCAATTAGAGCATTGTTTCTTATAGCCTCACCTCTGGAAAACACCAACATTAAATTATGTTGCTATGCAGTTCAGACAGCACCCTTTGCTGCCACGTGGGATTTAGCCAATCTACATGTATTAAGAGGTGCCAGATAAACAAAAAGTGATGCAGCTTCCCAAACTGAATGGCAATTTTATACTTTTGCTAAATTTCAACTGCCCTTTATTCCATCTCTGCTGACTCTACTTCTGGAACTCCTGACTGAGGAAGGAATTTCTCCCCATTTTAAATTGTTGGATGCTGTGGTTCAGGCTGGGACTGCCCAAAAGTGATTGCATTGCATTGCACAAGCTGACGGGCTTTGTATTTACTGTATTTACTGTATTTAAAAACCAAAACTGTAATAATCTTCTGTTCTGTTCCCATGTTAGGAGTTTGACAATCCTGCTGTAAATCTACCAGACTTCTCAGCTTCCAGGTTTCTAATCAGCCTCCAAAGAGCTCTAGATTAGGATCCTTCTGAAATCATAGAGCTGTATGCTGGATACACATACAAATCAAGCATCATCATTAACATCTCCTCTCACAGAGCAGCAAAGTTTTCTCTCTTTAAGGCATTATAGGCCAAGTATAACAAATCTTGTCTTTGCAATGAATTTTGGCCTCTACTTTTACTCATCACATATTCAAGCATTACTACAGCACTACAGAGGACAAATACTCAGTTCACAGAGTTCCTCAGTGCAGCAGAGATTCAGAGGATGGGGCAATTGATTCTCTGTGAGTCTATATACCATTCTGTGTAAACATGTGCAGGGAAGGGAGGAGAAAAGGATGCAATTTCTTTAGAGCAGTGGATCACGGAGCAGGATGACGATGGTTTTTGGATAAATTGAAGTTACCCTCATTTTTTTCTATTTTTCTGTCATACAGCATATATTAAGCTGATCTTAACTGGTACCATCAATGCAAGAAGAGGTCTTGTTTTCAACACACACACAAATGTTGATGCTAATACAATTTTGAGTTGGATCATTCTCTTAGTGCCTCTCACCCTGACATTGCACATGTGTTTGTAACAGCACAAAAGAAGGGACAACACTTGGTTGGGACCTACTGGGAAATGAGATGCCTCTTTTTGCAGTACTGGATGGTAAAAAGTCATGCCTGACTGCATGAATATATCCTTGCTGTCTTGAAATTATGCTGCAACTTCAGAAGTGACCAAGTTGTATAATAATATAAAAAGATATATTTTTAAAAGGACAATATGATGTTGTGTAAGTTGTTGGAGTTGATTCTGCCAGCTGCAAGCAGGGAGTGAGGCTACAATTCCAGGTTTGTCTCTACTTCAGAACATACTGCAGTGGAGATGTACCTCAAACAGCTTTTTAGGAGTTTGCTTAAGGAAGCAAACCTGCTAGAGAAGCATTGCTTTGTGATGAATTCAGCTGCTCAGAGGTACTTTTGCCAGTCTCTGAGCAAACTTGAGAAGGACTGTGCTGTATTTTACATACTCTCAGTGACCGACCACCTGTGCTAGAGCTCCCCGTCCTTCCTTCCCAAGCACACACACTCAGCACACCTAATCAGCTCAAACACTCAGCAGGAGGGCTGAGTGACACAGCCAATATTTAGCCAAGATAACCATCCCTTTTACAAGGGCTCCACAGCTGCCTTGCTCAAGCTGGGGTCTGCGGGAGCAGATTGGGAATTCTTGTCAAGTGAAGTGCTGACCAAGTGGCAAACACCACCTTCCCGCAATTCCCTGCACCCCTGCAGACCTGGCTGGCACCATGAGGGTACTTTTCTCTGTTCAGCATTTTATTTGATGCTTCCTGAAAGTGTAGAAACAAGTAACTTGTCTTTGTATCATTGTACCATCACAGTTCAAGTTAGATACACATTCTCACAACTTGTGAACTGTCCCTTTAATGTCTTGCAAGCAACGTATCTGGGCAAAATACTGGATAATAAGCAGTAAGAACCATTAACTTCCAACCACAAAAATTATCTATTTATAAGCAGTTCCATATATACCACACGTTGGTGTCAGAACAGCACCAGCATTGCTGAGAGCTGCCAGGTGATGCTTTTCTGAGGCACTTCAAGGACAACCAGAAAACTGGCATGAGAGCACCAGAAAAAGGCATGAGTGTAGAAAACATGAAGGAGTTTTATAGTAACTGGTTTGTCTGCTGAAGCTGGAATCACCCTGTAAGCAAGAAAAAACTTTAAACCTGGGTAGCTCAGTAACTTGAATTGCAGGTCAAGTGCTGTAGCATGAAGGAAAGAAATAAAGTTAGCTGAACAAAATTAAAGGCAATTCTTTCCAGCCACTATTACTTGCTTATTTTTCTGCTTCCCTGTCAGACCAGATGGAAGGATTATGCTCTGGAAGATACCTGAGTTAGTCTGACAAAAAGTGCAACCTCTCTGCACAAATCCTGCTCCTCAGTATTTCTCAAGTTTTCTCAAGTAGTACATGAGAGTTAAACTCCCTGCAGTGCATAACAGCAAACCTTTGGTGTGAAGCTACCAATGTCACTACTGTAATTAACTAGAAATGACCACATTATGACAGCCTAATTTCATATTATGTCAGACACAGCAATGGCATTCCACACGATCCAAGCTTTCTTCAAGTGTCACTTTTAACTTTGCTATTGTTCTGAAATGTAAGGAACCTAGATCCATAGTTGCATCTATAAAAGTGCATCCTCAAGCTCAAAGCCCCTCTATTCCAGTCTGCCTCCAGACTTTTGGCATTCTCTGTGGGTAAATTCTCAGCCATGAGGTTTGCACTATTAGATGTGCTTCCTGGTTGCCTAAATTTCCTAGAGGTAGAGCACTTCCCTTGGCTTCCCAAGGGTTTGTGCTCCCAACGAAAATTATAAATCAATATTCCAGTGTATACATTTCACTCATGTTTATTCTACAAAAAGTTCAATGGAGGTGCAGGCCATATACATTTCACCATTTAGAAATATAAAAAAATCTATTTATTAGTTTCTCGTTAGTTCTCAATATGTGAATTAAAATTAATTCTTATTTACCATTATTCTAGAAGCATCTGTGTAACACTAGAAGTAGCAAATGCCACAATAGTAAATATATATCTATCTTTAGTTTATGCTGAGGCTATTACTACAACAGTAAGACACAAGGCATGTGCTGGAGTGGTGCAAGAATGAAAATCTATTCCACAGCTGAAAACCCTTGCTCTTTTAACTTCTGAAAAAATACAGTAAACATTTCCCCATTTCAACCTGCCTTCACAAACCTGAATGTATCTAAAAGACTGTAATAAAATACCCAGTGAGCTCTGGATTAACTGGAGCACTCGAGTGTGCACGGTTGCACATAAAACCAAATTATGGGTTTATCTGCAAAACTGTGTCATTCCTGAAACTGAATTAAATCCATATCAAGTTCAATCTTTGTCTTTCAAAAAGCATTTAGTACACATTCAGAGGGATCGACACTTATTCAGAAACACAGGCTTTTAAATGACAAACTTTGATAAGCATTAGTAGGTCTGCACGAAACCCCTGTTAATTCCATGAAAAATACATACTCCAGAAAAAGTACACAGTACAAAATCCATGACTGCTGGAAATTCCAGGGTTTATCTCATTCTACTCATTGGGGATCAAAACATTCCTTCAGAGAGTGCACCGAAGGAAATAATCGTAAAGAAAGAAGGAAATGATCTCATGTAAAACTGAACAAAGAAATAAACAAAAAGAAAAAGTGAGGGAGCGCAGCAGCAGTAGCAGCAGCAGCACACTTCAGCAAAAGTACTCACGCAGAATCTACTGGCCAGAAGTTGATCAGAGTAACAGGACTGCAAGACAAAAAATGAGGAGGTGAAGAGAAAGGCAGAAGAAACTCAGCAGCAAAATAATTACAGAAAGTTTTAAAAAAAAGTCACGATAACTAAAAAGCAGAAATCCAACAGACCGACATGAATGGCTGTGAAGAGCAACCAACCAAAAAGTGAGAAAAGAAACCTTGAAATATAAAATTTAAAAAGAGAAAGAGCCAGAACAAGCTGCGTGCAATTGCCATTAAACAACTGATTAAACGTGGAAAAAACCAAAGGGAACTGGGTTAAGTCATTGATTTCTCCATGTGCATCATTACTGCTTTTTTTTTCCATTAAGACATCAGTCATTTAGAAAGACTAAATTTATAGGCTGAGAAAAGAAGAAATCATCTAGGAAGGTCACAAACACCGTAGCCTAATTAAAAAAAAACAAACCAAGGAAAGATACCCATTTGGAAGAAAATAAAAATTTAATGAATGTATCATTAACCTCCAAATTGCACATCAAACTTAGAAGTCTGTAAGACTGCCAGTAAGACTGTATTTTTTTTTTTTTGCTAACTGAAGCTGAAGTTCCTGTATAAGGACAGGTGAAAGCAGATAAAGGCAATGGCAACTGGAAGCCCAGCTTGTGTTTTCCTGCCAGGCGAGGTAAACAGAAATGAAAGACATAAAGAGGCTTTATGCATTTAGGAAGTGAAAGGAGTTGGCACCAGCTGGGGAGCTCAAATAGTGTACCAAATGAACTGCTACTTAAGATACTTCAGAGCTACTCACGTTTCCATGTTGTCTCCCTCCAAGACAGTCTGCACAGGCAGGTAGCCCATTCGTGGGTGCTTTGCAAAATATCTTTTTGTTCGAAATTTGTTTTTTAGTACCTTGGCAAAGTCACGGACATCTTCTCCTGAAGTTGTCTGAAAGCCACAAATCACAATGAAATCATCTTTCATGAGGTTGTCACTGTTTTTCAATTGCCTCTTCCTCTGCTGGGTCACTTGGAAGAGCTGTGATCACACCAAGCAGAACTGCCAGCAGCTTGAGCCCCGGAACAGCAAATTTTATTTGTCCATCACTGTCACCCTTACAATGCACTACACAGACACTGCTAGTGGGGAGGAAGGAGGGAAAGAAAAGAAGTTCCAAAATCCCCTGACAGGCTCATGCCTCACCTCAGGTGATCTCAAGAGGACAAGCAATAATTAGACAATAATTTGTCATTTCCTCACCTGGCTGTGGGGGGCCTCTCTGCCTACTTTTGGTTCAGTACTAAAATGGCTGTTGTGGAGGACACAGTCCCTGTGTCCAGCTGGGTGCTTCACTGTCTGGATCCCAACTCTTACCACACACTTGGCATCTCCATCTCACGGGCTTGTCAATCTATGAAAGTCTCTAGGTACCTTTTCTTTCCAGTTTCCCTCCTCAGCCTTCCGTGCCATTAATATTTTGTTCAAAGGGAAACAAAAAGCAGGTGAGAGCTGCTTAAAGCTCTCAGATCAGTTATTTCTTCCTTCACCTGTTCAATGTGAAACTGGCAGGCATTTAAGATCAATACTCTTGAGGAGAGAACAATTTGCATGAAGTTTTCTATTCCCTTGCCTGCAGCAGGCCTCCCTCGCTCCTGCAGAGATCAGCAGAGCAGCACAACGTGGATTTAGAAAGACCAGAAAGAGTCAGGAAGAGTTTCAAGGATGTCTGCTGTGAAGATGCAAGACTTGTTGAGAGCCTGACGAAGAATCAGGCAATCTTCTGATGAATTTTAATGTAAGACTTCAATTACTTCAGTCGGGCTGCATTCCCTTCTCTGAACCTTGCAGAAACACCAGACCCTGAAGTACTGATCTTTTACAGTAAATTAACTTCCTCCTGACCCACATAATAATATTGCTTCTCCAATCTATCTAATTTAAGGGAAAGAAATCAGGGAAAAGTTAATCTTTCTGACATTTTTATTGAGTTCTGTGCCTTCTGCATAGAGGGGAAGGATGTGCTGGAACCTATCAGTTAAGCTGATCTTCACAGAGCTGCTCAAACACAGATAGGTAGATTTTTAAAAAGTAGAAAAATAAAGGATGCCCTTAAAAAGTATCTGCAGAAAGACTGAAAAATATTAACAGAAAAGCAAATATTATCCCTGTACTTATGAGACCTATGAGCTTTATGTAAAGCTGGAAAGATTTTGGCTCCCTTTCTGGTCAGTCTGCTCTGGCAGGAAAATTCAGTGTAAGCAGTAACTGGCAGAGAAGTGACACAGCAGAACCTACGAGCCAGTACAGCAGCATCTGTATTTTCATGAAAGTGAGATAATATTTGGTAATATTAAGTATCCCTTCCTTAATTAATCAGAAGTAAAGACATTTGGAAAAGGGAGGGGTGAAGTGTGCCCAGACCACCCAGAGGACTCCAGGAAGGAGATTGATTGAGGTGGCTCCCTGCCCATGCCCCCGGAGGAGGGAATTCCCTCTGCTGAATTCCATCTGCACTGCCTGCCAGGAGAGCTCTTAACCAGCTTGTCATCAAGAGAGCACACAGAGAACATCTGCTGGAAACACAGAAAAACTTTTAATATTTAATCTTGGTATAAACAGACTAAGCACAGCTTCCTGCCCAGTTGTTCACCTGTGCCATTTATAACCATTTATTACTGCTCTGTCTATTTTTGATGCTGAGAGCACTTTCTATTGCATTTGACTGTAATTTGGATTAAGTGTTTCGAGGTATTAGAAATTAAACATTCTTTGCTTCAGCCTTCCTGGGACTGTCTCCCCCTCTCTATTTCCTGAACCTTTTCCATGACAACCAAAGAGCAAAATGTTGTGCTTGCACAGAAACATCCCAATCTAGCTGGTACCACAAGCATCCTGAGAAGAAAATATATCTTCTAGTGACAACTAAAAGCACCAGGCACCTCTCATACAATCCAACTGCCATTAAAAAAATGTTCAAGGAGCACAAGAAAGGCAAAGAAAATGTGATTATTACATGGACAAGATGATAAACTGAGGCTATTTTCAGCCAAACTTTCTGATTTACTCCACAGATGTTTTATTCTATATGATTTTCAGAGTAAAATCATCCAGGCCCCAAAATTCCCAGCAGAACTGGTTTATGGGGAAGAAACAGTGGAGTTTCAGCATCCCAGCTCTCTTAAGTCAAAGCAACATATAGGCAGATGGGTTAAACACGTTCCAAACCTATTCTGAAACCAAACTATTTGATAAGAAATAGTTCTTTTTATTCACATAGGAACAGCTTTACCACCAGCTGATTTTTCCCAGTTTGGTTTAAGAAAGTGCCTTGCCAACCCCCCTCCCAAGACCTCAGCCCTGGATGTAGACAGGTCTATCAGTTTGACACACTTCCTTCCAACGAGGTGTTATTTATGTTCGTGTGTGACTGTTCATTAAACCCTAACAGAAAAATCATCCTGCATTTACATCTCAGTCTATAAGTTGTCTTCTATGCTTTGTTTGAAAACTCTTCAAAAGTCCCATCTCTCTGAACAATAAATTGAGATGTGTTGCTTTCAGGAATAATTGTAGCAATTTTTCTGTCTAAATGAAAACCAGGCAACTGCCTTGCCCTTATTCTGACTCACGTTTTGCAAGAGAGGGAGCATTATAACATCCCTCAGGTATTTAGCATGCGTTCTCAAAACTCCCCTAAGCAGAATTAAAGACTGCAGCGCTCAAAAATTTCTTGATACTAAGAGGGAGGAGGAATAAAAATATCAGAATACTTCGGTGTGCACATTGAATTATTGCAAAGATATCATCAAAGAAGGCATCACATGTCTTCTCTCTGCCAAAATACCTTTTAAGGTGAGAGATTAGTGTGGAGGAAGACTGATAAATCCTCTGCCACCTGCATACTTTTTTTCATTCATTTAGAAAACAATTACAAACTAGACATAGCTTCAGTGAATGTTCAGTCCCCCGGTACTTGGGTAAATTTTTTTGCAATAGCAGCAACACAAAAAAGCGTGGGGCTTGCTGTGTGTCACATTCACTTCCCCCTCCACCCCAGCTAATCCTCCTCTAATTCAGCTGGCTGCTTGTGCAGCCAGGCACGGCACATTAGCACGGGTTGCTGGAGTTCAGGGAAAAATCCACTGGCTGTGAATGGTTCTTTATTCTGATCCAGCAGGCTGGACGTGGTGGCAGGTTTTCTGTGCACCACCACGTTCACCTCTCAGTAATCTGTATTTTCAGGGACAACACAAACCTGCTGGACACAGCACTGCGATGAGTTGCTGCAGGCTGGGGGCGCACCTCGTAATCCCTTTTTATTTCTCTGTCCTCAAAACACATCAAAAGGGTGAGAAAATGGCTGGAAGACACTGGTTTGTATCACTCACAAATCTCCCATGCTGTTTCTCAGCAAGAATAAGAGTGGCAAAGTGCAAAGCAAAGCTGCAGTCCATCCAGGGAGGAGGGGTTCAGCCACACATGGAAAGAAGGCTCCCAGGGAGTCGGTCTCTCACTCGTTCACCCTGCCCACGACTCAGATCACGAGATTCTGCTCTAGGAATGACTGCAATGGCGAAGTCTGTTCAGACCTGCCCAGGCAGAGCCAGCAATTCCCTCTGACTGGTGCAGCAGTTCAGGCAAATTGCCCTTCCTGCAACCTCAGTCCCTGGGGGACTGAAAACCACAGCCAACGAACACTGACAAAGAGCCAGCACATGGGCACTGGCTGCCATGCAGAGATTCCCAGGAAACACTGCCACTGCAGGGTGAAAGTGGATAGACAATGCAAGTAACTATCTGTAAGTTAAAACTAACACAAATTCTGGGCTTGCTTTACTATAATATTTTAGGGGCATAGCTTTTTTCCTCTCTTTTTTTTGGTCTCTGAGAAAAGCTGAAAGTCTTTGCTTCATTTTGGCCATGCCTTTTTGCTTGGATGAAGATTTAAGGACTGTTCATATAATTTTATGAGGCTAGCCCAAGTATGATTTTGATGCTTTATTTTCACCATTTATGACTACCAGTAGATGAAAGACTCCAGTAGATGAAATAATCCTATTTCACCAGGAAATGCTGATGAGAGTGCACTGCTTCAAGACCAACACAAGCAACAGCAAAGGCAGCTGAAAGCTCAATCTACGTGGTGGAAGTTTAACTTGAGAGTGCCTCTAATTGATGGTCCTTTGCACTGGTCCTGAGAAGCCAAAAAATGAGCACCCTGAGAGAGAAATGCAGAATTTCCCTTGCCAGCTGTCAGATATGAAAGTAACATTTATGAAAAACCAACCCTTTAGGGAGCTGTGACAGAAGGGTGAAGACCCTCACCACACCATCCCTGGAGCACTGTACTGAATGGCCTGGCTTCCACCTTCAGAAATGAAATCTACCTTGCAACCATGAGAACTTCCCTGGCATTTTATATCATCAAGTGATCAGACAATACAAAGGTACCATGAAATAGAGAAGAACTTAAAAATGCAACCATAGTGTTGTGGGAGAAAGCAAGTGAAGTGGCAACTCGATGAGGAAAGGAGGAAAAAAAATCACACACTGATATGGAGAAAACCTTGGGACCCAAGATATGAATATTTGCATAAATCATGTGCTTCCAGGAGGATCCATAAAGTGAGCTGTGGCACTGAACATGGAACAAGTCATCAGCACACAACAAGACATTGTGACACAGAATTGTGCAAACAACGAACTCCAGTTTACTTCAAACCATGGGAGCAGCCTTGACTAAGCACTGAAAATGGCTGGGATGTATCGTATATAAAATGAGATTTAATTATGGAGGAGGGAAGAAAAGCAGTCCTAATGCTTCATTAACTAGCACATAGGAAAAGAAGTTTTTACTTTCTAATAAGAAGGGACAGTAAGAGTCAGTAAAACAGCTACTTACTGGTGTGCAGTATTCCACCATGGGATAGTGCATTTTGTGACCTTTAGCAACACGGCCAGAGAAGAAGCAACTTTGGCAGATGTCATAGTTAAAGTGCTTTAAACTTCTGTACCTAAAAGAGGATTAAAAAGAAATTCACGGCTTCAGAGCTTTGTATGTGACTGCTTCATATCAGCCCATCAAGTCTGCTGTGTTAGTAAATTCTCTTCTGTGACATGTCACATGGTGTGCAATGCCCAGCAATGCTCCTCTGCCCTGAGGGACAGGTACTGCTGCCTCAGATGTTTGTCACAGACCTCAATCTTCAAAGAAATCTCTAATATTGGGCAACAGTGAAGATTTCTGTACATTCACTCACCTTTAACATATGAAAGGCACTACCACGCTTTTTATTTCTATGACACTAACTTCAGATCTTTTGCTCTTCATCATGATTCCTAAAATAGAATGTCCTCCAGGAGGAAAATTCAAGAAAGTAATGCCCTCTCAGTAAGTCACTCTGGCAACCCCCTCATGTCCTTCCTAGCACCTCTATAAAAACAATTTTCCTGCAGAGCATTCCATCCATGCAAAACTCCAAATGCACTTTTGGGCCATTATTTAATCTCATCAGCTCTATGAGGCAGCTAACTGTTGTATCTGCTGTGCTGAAGTGCTTGAAAGAGCCGGAGGCATAAGGGTTGTCTTGTTCCAAATACACGGAGCAGCTCAGCCACAACGACCTCAAAAGAACATTGTTTTACATCAACTGGGTGCACAGTATTAGCTTTCTAAAAGCCTTCCAATACAGTATCTTTTTGTCAAGTGTGTACACAGGGTTTCAATGACTTGCAAAGACAGAGAAAAAAAATCTGTGACAGACGGATTCTACTATCATGATAATAGATTTGTTATATAAATTTAAGAGACAGATGAGATCAGTCAAGTAAAATTAGACACAAACACAGAGCTCCAGTGTCTGCTTCCTGAGTTCTCAGTGCTTACAACAGACTATCCATTCAGTTGCCATCCTTTGATATTTCCAAGGGCTGCACTTTTCAATTCCACCTACTTGTCTTTGGCTGGTTTACACAAAACTGTGTAAGTAATACAGTAGTTAATAAACTGCATCCGGGAATGGGAAAATTAGACTTTGTGGATGTGCTGAATCACGCACATCCAATCCACAGCTCCTCCTCAGTAATATTTATCACTTCCCAGTTCAGATATTAATAGGGAATAAAAAGCAAAATAAAAGAATTTAGACTATTAGATCAACAAGCTCAGATCCAAAACAAAGCAATAAATATCTTCTAAATTTCCCCTATTTCCCACTGCCTGTGAAACTGTAGCAGAAAGCACTGCCCCACTACATGCATAAAAGCTACATTCATCTGCTCCCAGGTTAGAGCAAAATGATGGCTTTTTTTGTGCAGCACTGTTTGCTGCTGTTATCTATCTGGGTTTTAGACACAAAATTACAAAAAGCTCCTTGTAAACAACATGATAACATAGAAGGAGAAATGCCAATGGTAAAAGAAGACTGTGTGCAAAAAGGGCAGAAACCATACAAAGCAGCTATTGCAAAGCAAAGTGATAAAACAAGTCTAGGCATAATTGAAAGTGAGTATTTACTCAGCCCTTAAGTGGCTTCTCAACAGGCACACCAACACAGCCGTTTTTACAACACAGTGACTTATTCATTGCCATAGTAACCACGGTGTCAATCCAGATGTTTAAATAGACCAGCAACATTTCCCCCACTCCAGGTTAATGTTCCACCAACATTCTTTTGCAGAGAAATGCACACGTAGCTTCTACATGCCTGAGAATTTTCAAGGCACTTCCTTGCTTTATGCTACGACAGAAAGCAATTCATTAGGATCCAATTCAGAAAATGCAACTGCATGGGACACACTGAATGTAAGGCAAATTGTGTCAGTTGTGCAATCCAACAATGCTTTTGTTGAGGCACGGAAAGATTTGGACAGAGAGGAAGTGCCATATTTTAACTGAGAGATGACTATTGTCCTCTTCGAGTCCCACAGCACTGTACCCCGTCTAGGTGCCACTCTCCCTCGTGTCCTCATCACAATTATTTTTCCAAGAACAAAATGCCTGTCAAATGAAGCTCCTGATTTGCCTGGAATCAGGCAGAGCTCTGGATCCATCAAGCAGAAGCACGCGTGGCTGAAAGGGAGAGAGTCTGTACCTGAATCCAATAATGGGGCACTCCTTACAGATGTTGCACTTGGCTTGGTGCTTGGCAGTCTCAGCAGCAGCCACCCTGTGCAGGACAGGCAGCCACACCATGGACTGTGGCTCCAGCCTCATCCAGTCCAGGAAAAGAGCTGCTTCGATCTCTGGTTTGTTGTTGGCCTGCAACACAAGGGGAAAAATTACAGGGGCTGAGCACAACTGATCTGTCGACTCACCAGATAACTAACAGCTCAAGCTGTTCTTGTCAGCTCCTTATCTCTTCCAGGAATATACTCCAGCTTTTCCCCCAGTCCAACTACTCAAAAAAAAAAAAAAAATCCCAGGATCCTGCCTTCAAGCCAGGAACTGAAAACCATTATTAATATTTCAAATCTCTCTCTTATTCTCTCTATTACAATAGACAGCACTACCATGTACTTTGTCACAGAGAAAATCATCCACTTACAGGATCACCTTTGATGCCCGATCTCACATTCTCTGTCTGTCTTATCTGAGACTGTATAGCACTGCTTCTCACCTATTTTAAAAACTGTTATCCAAGCCCTAAAAATTGCACGTCTTTTGATCAAAATTCCTTTCTCCTTAACATCTTTCATTATCACACTGACCTTTCTTCACAGTGCACACATAAGGAAATCATTCAAATCTCTCTCAAGCCTGTTGTTGAACATGTAAACCCTCTTTCTCCTTCAATGCCTCAAACCACCTCTTCTTTAACTTTCCAGTCACTGACTGCAAACACAATACAGCTCTGTCCCACAAAATAACATTCTCAGATTCCATTACATCCCACACTCATCTCTTTGCCAACAGCAGAAGAGCCAATGAACACTTCCCAGCAAACCCATTCATTCCTCTGCTGTCTTCTCATCCCATCCCATCCCAACTAGTGTGACATTTCAGGGATCTCTTCCAGGGTAACTTCAAGGCAGCTCAGCCACAGAGCTAAATCCCGTTGTGCCAGGCACCATGCACCCCCAAAAAATGATATATCATCCCTACCCAGAGCACCCACACTATGGAAAAAGGAAACAAAGAGAAAAACCCACAAGGAAACAGGGGACAGCAGTGATCTCTGTGCCCGGGTAGAGGTCACCCTGTACCAGCAGGCTGGACACTGCAAAGAACAGTGCAGAGCAAAGGCAAGGAGCATCAAAAGGGATTTAAAGGAAAACAGTGGAATGACTGAGCCAGCGTTTACAGGAAACAGCCCTCTGTGGTGCAGGGTGCCACAAAGCCTGCACAAAATTGTTACCTGAGAACCTGGGAGATGGTTTCAGTGCTGAAAGTGAGGTGGCAGATCAGGTGGGAACCTCAAGGGGCTCTGGTGGGGAGGGTGGGAGAGGGGAGGATGTGTCCACACAGGGAACTGCCCAAGTGATGAAGAGGGATAACATCGTGCTCTGTTTCTCTAAACCATCACTACATGCTAATTCCAATTCCTCAAGACATTTCCTTCCATGCTCCCCACAGCAACAGCATATTTATGGTCTGAATATATTTAAATCCTCTATGCTTTCAAATACAGCTCTCAGTGGGCCAGTCTTTTATATTTTAAACTTCACAAGGCTGACTGTCTTCCTTTGTGGTTCCAAACCTATTTGAAGCACTTAAATAAATAATAAGCATTAATGTATCATGTACATGGACCAAGATGAATAGGGGATTGAGTGCTGAGGATTTTTATGCTTGCTCTCAGTTACTTGTCCAGTTTCTCATGAAATTGGAGTTTAGTATAATCTAGCTAAAACCTTATTGAACTAAAAATGCTAGCAATGAATTTCGAGAAAAAAAATATCCCACCTGATCTGCAGGAGAGAGAGCTATAGGGAAAACCAATTAACTGTAGTTTTGGGTTTTGTTTTCTTTTAAATCTAACACTGTTTATAACCTTGACAAACAAATTAACTGATCAATATTTGAAGGCTAAGAAAAATGCAGTCTCCCAGACAGAACCCCATGAAAAAGATGTGAAATACAAAATCCTGTAATATATCCTGAATAATATACTGTATTAAAACTGACTTAAAATGCTGTTGCAATACTTTAGTTCATCAGAAACAAAGATTCTTGGTCAGAACTCCCTTCTTAAGATGCTCATTTGGGAAACCATCCAACAACTCCTATCACTACACTTGGGATCCATATACATGGACTTCTAGTATAGTCAAAAATATCCTTTTTTGGATGTTTGGGATAAAAACATCAAATCAGAACATATCTACAATTATTCAGATAAAGTCCTACACAGTTTGATACTCATGAAAAGATTATATTAAATGGAATACAGGCTGAAACACTTCAGAAGTATTCTGCTTTAAACCCCAGTTCTCTGTTTTTTCACACAGTTGCAGAATTTAGGAAGCCCTCCCCCCTCCCCAAAATACAAAGAGTAAATCAAAAGCACAGTAAAGCCCAGTCAACACTGGAAAAAGGATTTGTTCAGAACAGTGAATACTGCCTTCTGCCACAGTACATCAGTGAATTCAGTTGAATTAAATTAATTTTGGAACTCGTAAGTGAAAGGCATGCCTCTAAAATATGACCATCTCTATATTTTCACTGGAAGGCAGGGCAACAAAAGGGCAGGGGAGAGGCTTTCTGTGACTCACTCAGGGATCCAGCTTCAGCCAGCAACTACACTGGCAAACCATAGCCCTGCCTAGCAGACTACACATTCTATACAGAGGTCCTCTAAGCCTCAAAAAAAAAATAAATTAAGAGGATCTCTTTAATATACCATTCCTAATAGAAAAGCACGAGGTGCACGGAAATGCTGCAGTGCAAGCTGCAGTCAGAATAAGAATGAGCCGCTCAAAGCGCTGCTCTCCACTTGTAGCTGCTTTAAATTTGCAGGGAAAATGCTGCAGCAATGAAAGACTTTCTGTAACACCCTAGATCTATTTTAATTTTGCAGTCACTGTCAATTGCCAGCAGTCCCAATAGCTGCCTCGGCAGAGCTCCGTATGGCGGCTGCACAAAACCTGTGCTCAGGGAGATTAGGTGCATTAAAATGTATCAGAACTGGTTCTGAATTATATTACATGAAGATTTAAAGCCACATGGAGAAAAGCTGGTCAGGGTCAGACAGTGTAGGACAGACAGTTCTTGGCTGTCTCCTGAGCTGCTATTACGATTTTTAAAATAATCTCTAAATCCAGTGAGGCAGCAGCTGAAGATTTTACATACAGGAAAAAGGCTGAATTCATACAGTTCATATCTGAAGCAACAAGATGAAGCTGTAAAGAATATTAACGGTTCTTCTCCTGAACACACTTCTGTGCAACTCACAATTTTTATGGTAATAACAGAGTGAATCATAAAGTAAAATTCATTAAGGCCTTTCCAGCTCACAAGTAACAATTTGTTATGGAGGACATTCAAATTCATTATGTTCCAGACATCTGTTTTTCAGTATTTATTTTGCAGAAACAATGGGGAAATAGGAAGTTGGGTGGTGCTAGCGTCTTTATGCAATACTTGGGAGACGAGTTTTTTGTTTTTCCCTCTCTCTTCCTCCAGCTAGTAGCTGAAAAAATATCCTATGCTATATTAACTTTGTCTGTCCATAATAGGAAATATGATACAAAATACAGTTGGGATTTTACATGAACAATGTGGTACTTTGCTTTCAGACTGAGTCAGATAATACAGCAGAAATTTCTGATTTCTGATTAGCTGTATTCTGCTTATGTGCAGTGTAGGAAACTGACTGGAAATAAATTAACATTGTTAATTGAATGGTGTTTTTCAAGCCGGGTAGAAAGCTTTACATTAGCAAATACTGTTTTGGACAAACAGAACTGAGGGATGGGATTCTTATGACTTTTTAAAGTCTAAAAAGGCAGAGCAGCCAGTAACAGCAACCCTGTCTCCCCAGCCAGACCTAACCCTGTTCACCCTCATCTTCCCCTCCTGCATTAGACTCGATTGCATTGACTACGCCAGCCAATGTTTTTAGTGCTGTGGCAAAGAATAATAAAATAAAATAACATGAATCCAGAAGTGAATTAGTGTAGTTTTATATCATCCACACTTGAACAGCATCTTCCTGATCCCCTCCCCTTAAACCATTTTAAAATAGCTTTTGAAAAGCAGTTCACTTGCAGGACTCTTCAAGACTGCCTCCAAAGTCAGGCACAGGTTCACAAAATCCTGCTGAAATAAAAGCAGAATTGCTGTTTTATGACATTTACAGCACAGCAGCTTGAGGAAGGATTTGCTAGTTCCCTTTGGCCAGCTCTCTGTTGTCAGAGCCAGGAGCAGAAGAAATATCCTATGAATAGAAACAAGGGCTGCCTGAATCTGTTAAAAGAGATTGAGTCCCTCAACAGTGACACTGCACTTGTAAGTTATTTTCATGTAGACTTGTATATGTAACTATATATAGTTATTTGTACATAGCACTGGTATTTCCTAACTGCTCCAAAATAAAAGCAATAAACAATGCCTCAAGAAACAACTGTCCAACCAATTAAAACCACAGCATTTACGGCCAAAATCACTTTCAGGGTCCTGGCCCAGGATTTGTAACACCCAAATGCCACCTTAAAGGACTAACAGCTCTATTTTGGATTTTATTTGCCCGAGTAAATATACCAGATTTGGACACACTTCCATGGTTTTAGAAAGTAGGCTCATCTTGCCTTACCATTGATCAAGTACAAATCTAGTAATGAAGAATATACAGTAAAGAATATTAAAATACTTAGCTTCATCAAAGTGAAGCAAAACAAGGTTTAAAATACATGCATGAGTTAACTGCACGTATTTTACTACTCCTTAGCTTCTTCATCTGTTCTAGTTTTTAACATCAAGTACTCTAATTCAAGTATATCCTTGAAAGAAAGCATACTTAAAGCATTTTATAACCAAGAACCAACTGTCCAACATTTCACTGAGAACTGGCGAGGGACATTTTCATCCGAGCTGCACTCTGTTCTCTCATCACATTTCCTCAAAGTCTCAATGTCACAGTAACTCATCCAAGGCAGTAGTGTGAATTCCTAGGTCCTGTTTACACTATATGAGGAAAGCATATCAATAATATTCCACTGTGATTAAAACTGTGTGTCCTTCACTCCAATATCATTTCCCTATACTGTTTACTCAAAAAAGTACTCATCACAGAACTAAAAGGAAAGTCCTTTCACACTGCAGCAACACTGAATTCACTCAATTTTTCATGGATCTATAGATTGCTTTGATGCATTCTGAGCTTAAGCAGAACTATACAGTCTTCAAGTGGTCACTGGATTAAGCTCTTTGCTCTCTAAACTTAAAAGCATTTTTTCCTTTAAAATCTCAAAGCAGAAATTACACACCCCTGCCCCAAATAGGAAAGATGAGTCCCATGATATCATTCTCCTCCCAAGAACTTCTACCAGCACCTTCCTGCAAATGAAGAAAACTACAGAAAGCACAAGCCAGTGCTGGGGGAGGGAGAAGTAGCAGCAAGACTGGAGCAGCAGCCTCGGGAGAAGGGGACCCAATTCTCAGGAGCAGAGGTGTGCAGCAGGCAAGGCTGCTGCCAACAGCAGGGCTGAGCTCCTCCCTGCCCAAACCTCATTCCCAAGGACTCACCCTTCAAAAAGCACAGGAGATTTCCTCTGTTATCTCTGGGAACAGTAAACATCCCCTTTTTTTCTGCTGCTGTGCAGACAGACAAGGCCGTTGCCAGGGCACCTAACCTAAGGGAGCTGGGAGAACCATTTCTGAAGCACACAATTGTTGCGACTCTGACATGACTGCAATTATATTGCTGGCTTATCATCACCAGAAAGAAGGAAGAAAAAGGGGAAGAAAAAAACCAAAACTAAAGAAAAAGCATTCCTCAATGTGGGCGTACAAAGAAAGACTCAAATTAGTTTCCATGAAGTAATGTAAACTATGAACCCCCACAATATTAAAAAAAGAATTATCTTGCTCTGGTAACAGGAGGCTGCTGGGAGCAGCAGTACTGCCTGGCTGTCCAGCTTTTCCAGCCTCCCTGTTTCCTGGGCTGCTTTGTGTTCCCCCACCAACACTTCTGTGCTTGTTCCCCAGCCTGTGGATCCTGGCGCCCACCATCCTACACTGAAAGGATCTCTCAGTGCTCCCCCTCTCCCTTTCTCATGGGAATTTATCTTTTTCCCCATCAGCATTCCTGGCTGCTCCTTTCTTTCATGCCTCATTTGACCCACACTGTTTCCTTCATCACTTTTATTCTTACTGCTGGTCTTACTGTCATTCCCCAAGAGTCATCCTTATTTTCCCCTCCTTAATTCCTTCTATCCTTTCCCCTTCCTGTCCCTCCTAGAAGATCTCTGTTCTGCTGCAGCACAGACTGGAAACTAACTTGCACTCTGAGAGCTGAAATGAAGCTTCATCTGGAGGAAAAATGAGAGGATGACATTCCTCCTATTTTAGGTAAGAAAAAATCTGTTTTTCAGTGTAGGTAAGAGAACGAAACTTCAAGTTTTCTGATGTTCTGACTTCTGAGCATGCTGAGGTTGTGTCCAGCTGTGCTTGGGCTGTTCCTAGAAATGCCAGCAGCTGGATGTGGTACAACTCTAATCTCTATGATGAGTTGCTAACTCATTTTGTTCAAATAAACAGTTATCACAAAATCACAGAATCACAGAATAAGCTGAGTTGGAAGGAACCCACGAGAACCACTGAGTCCAACTCTCAGACCTGCACAGGAACATCTCCAAGAGTCTTCTTCCTACTTTAAAAAAAACGGGTTTGGTATGTTTCACCATTGTGATTTTATATTGTTTTATTCCTAGTGTAAACATACAGAATGGCAGCCCTCTTAAAAAAAAAACCTATGGTTTTGCCAGGTTCTGAGGTCACTTTCCTTATCAGTTTTTCAATGGTGTTCTGAAGTGCTGCTGACATTCACTTGGGAAAACTACAGAATCCGGTGAGCTGTAATTTCTGAGGAAGGTCATTTGCACAAAATTTTTACCAGGGATTTGCTGCATAATCATTTTGTGTTGGTGTCACTCGAAAGCCCAACATGGAAGTAAAGGCTTGAAAGCACCAGCAGGGTCTAACACAGCTATCAACATTACTGTGCACAGTTTATGAGTATGGGCTGTTCACCCAGGACATAGCCCCATAAAACACTCATTCTGAAATGGCATCAAACACCCGTTAGAATTATAAAAGGTCATGACACGAATGACAGACACAGTAAAATGTAAATCCTGTAGAATTAATCTGTTAAAAGAAATGTCAAAAATACAGAAAGTAAATGTCCCATCAGAACTGAAGTTTATGGTGATTTTAGACTTGGATTATTTTAGAAGTCATTGTGTGTGTGCAGTCTACTTCCAAGCATTAATATTCATTGAAAACACTTGCTGTGTTTTGCTTACCACAGAACTGAAACTACTACATAATGAAACTTGAGCAGCAGGCAAAAAAGCAAACAACTCCCCCCTTCCCCAAGCAAACAAAAAAAATCCCTCAGGGACAGTGAGGAGATGGGTAAAGAGCTCTCTTCCATTGTAATGTAGAAGATGCATTTCGAGTTAATCACAGACCATACATTACCTCCCCTCCTCTACCTTTTCACTAAGCAGCTGTCTTCATCTTGCGCATTCTGCTGGTACCAATGATAAGGATGAATAATTCCCTTAACTCTCTTCCTCCCCAGATTAAATAATTTACAAGTTTGAAAAAGAGCCTCCAGTTTGCTGCATATTCCTCAACAGACGGGATAGGAATTCTTTCAGTACCCTAAAAGAAAACTGGTATTATCCATTCAAGGAGTGGAAGGAGCTCATCGAGCACCCCTCACCTCCAGACAGCACAGCAGGCCGTCTCCTGTTGCTCCCCTGGGCACCTGGCTGTCACTGGTACGTACCTGCCCAAAATTCAGATAAACCACTGCTGTTCACCTACATAGCAGCAACAGACAGTCATCTACTGCTGGGCAATAGAAAACTGTACAACCAGGAGCTGCTGCAACAAAGACACCGTTGTTTGTAGGGTTCAGTCCCAACAGGAGTCCCAATGACAATTATCAGCCATCTGAGCTAATTCAAACACACCTCATCAAAGGAACAGTTTAATAAGCCACTACCACCACATGACCCACAGTACCCTAATCCTCATCCCAGATTTTCAACCCTCTTCGGAGGTGCAGGCGAGCTCAAGAAAAAAACACCAGCAGGGAAATTCAGAGCCAGCAAAACATGAACTTACAAACTGGAAGCAGCTCCTGACGCTCGGCTCGATGTTGCTGCCCCCGAAGGAGGCCACCTCCCCCAGCTGCCGGGGGATCTGGATGGAGTCGTGCAGCAGCAGCCCCAGCCGGCGCTGGTCACAGAAGCCAGTGGAACTTGCCACTTGTTTGAACAGGTCTGGAGGAAGGAGAAGGACACCAGAGGTCAAGCATCACCACCAGGATGTGGCAAGCAGCCCAGATTTGCGTTGTTTCCAAGGCTCACAGGTGCAGTTGACAGCCTTGGAGGACAGGAACACAAATATGACTTCCATCTGGCTGCTTCTGTTCCCATAAACACTGGGGTTTTCCTGTGAAATGTGAGTCTTGTGGCAATTTTTAATAGTGTTACTGGCTTGTACCTGGGAAGCAAAGCCACTCTAACACAGCATCTGTGTCACTACTGGTAATAGAAGTGGAGACTCGATAACACAGCTAACTAAACAGCAGGATCTTCAAGCCACAACACAGGTGGCTAAAAAACAATGTTTAAGGGAAAAATAATTTCATACAACATAGAGTCCTTTACAAGTCTTAGCAATCAACATAGAACTCAGAGAATCCATTTCTCTTCCAGGTGAGTTAAAATGATAAACAAGAGCCCCCTAACTCTGATATATCATCATCTTTTAATTCAAGAGAGTTTCTAAAATAAAATAAAAATTACAATATGGCAGAACCTACCATCCATCAGAAATTTTAGTATCATATTTTTGCTTCTGAAGTGAAATATCGCTTGATTTTCTCTTATTGGATCATTCTAGAAAAGAATCCTTACAGGACAGAATTATTATCCCTTCATAAGCTCAATTTAATTTGGTGGGAATTAATAATATTACATATATATTGTGGAGGTTATAGAATTTATAATAAAAAGAAAAAAACAGGTTATTATTAAATGAAATATTTATTTGGCAACATATCTGTTGGCAATACATTACCTGAATAAATTCTCCTTACTTTTCAACAGTTAAAAAAAAAGAGAGAGCAAAATAAGACTAGAATAAAATAATGCTCTGTTTTTGGAGTCACTTTAATATTTTACCCAACACCAGGGATACAATTATAAAGGTGCTTCAGCACTGCTCGAGATAACTTTCCTAGCACTGCTTAGACACCTGTTTTCTTCTAAAGGAATAAAGGAACAGATAGAGAAAGGATTATTTTTTAATTACATGAATTTCACTCTTGCAAAATCTAGTTTTATAATGAATAATTCTGGGATGAATGCTTCCATCACCTCTGCAAGCCTTAAGACTCGTGCTCTAGCACAACCAACTCTGCTCTGCTGCACAAATTAGACAAAAAACTGGTAAGGGGTGCAAGTCATTGCACACTTGCAGCAACACTAATGGCAACTGCACGATGCCTTCAGCAGGGGTGGCAAAGGCACACCACAGCACGACAGACACAATTCCTTCCTCTCCCACAGCTATTCAGCTTTCAATCTCCCTGTCTTTAAAACATTAAATGTCCTCAGCAAGGTTATAGGACACTTAATAGGTTATGCATTGCTGTGCACACACACCGCAGGAGAATCTAAAATACGAATAAATGTTTTCCTTTATAGCTTTGATAATCTCACATGAAATATCATTTTGAAAAACACCTGTATTAATTTTCTTAAAAGATTTTCTGAATACTTTTTCTTAACACCCACATGAAACATCTAGAAATCTAAACTGTGACATGCATTGTGATTGCCCTAAAATCTGATCCAATTACACATTGTTATGCACAGACCCCGCTGTTGGCACTGTCTGTTTTCTCTTCAGAGTTCTTCAGCTTGCATTAGTAGAGAGTAAAATGATAACAATTGATGAAGAATTGCTATGATATTGGGTCAAACCCTAAAGGGTGGATTTTCAGTGGTATTTTTAAGTGCTTGAATGAAGGATACCAGTTAATTCAACAAGAAAGTTACTCCTGAGAACTACATTTATCAGTAGTTCTTTTCTGGATCCTAGTCTCATTAGTGAACTGACTTATTAGTCATGTAAAAATAGGACTGAAAGTGGAATTTTTTCAAGTATTTCCTCTCTTAAAATATGCAAAATTTGACCACCTTTCTTATTTACTTATTAAAATTTATTTATTTAAAGGCAGCGACTACATTTAAACACAATGTACATAATAAGACTGACCACCATGTGGGAACAATTAAAAAAAGTTAATATATTTGAAAATAGTGTAATGCAAGTGTCCTGAAGACATGCATTTTTGTATCTAAAGGTGTGCTGAATCAGTGGTCTCCAAAGGGAGTCTTGTGCCTCAGGGAGTGTTCAAGACAATCCATTAGGGTGCAGTAAAGAAATACTTTTTGTACAGATAAAAATTCAATTGAAAGGTTTAAAACAGTGTTTATTTAATCTTTATCACATCCTTCTTAACCTTCTTCTTTTGGTATGCTTTATAATGTAGACAATATATTAGTACAGCAGTACATGTACATAATTTATAAATAGATCTACATCTATTGGAGGTGCATGGTCAAAATTTTTTCTGCTGGGAGGGGTTGTGATCAAAAATGTTTGGCAACGGCAGTGCTAAATTACCTAAAACTACAGAGAAAAATAACTTAAAGGTACAAGGTGAAACAACACACTTGGCATCTGCAATATCTAAATTAATGTTTCTGTATGCTATTTAAATGTTTATTCAATAAAAAAAACAGGAGGAATAAAACAGGAACACAAACATAAGGTAAACCCAAAATAATTACATCGACTTACATCTGTATTTATCTTCCAGGTGTGCTTTACAAAGGGACACGACACCGGTTTTGAAAGATAAGACACGGATCCTTCCTGTTCGACCCCTAACGGAAAAGAAACACTGGCTGATAATAAAATCCATTCATGTCATAATTTGTTTACTATAACCGAGTTCACTGCATAAATAATATCTCACACAAATAAATTAAATCTCACAGACAACACTCAAGCTGGATGGTTATTAGTTAAGCTAGAAAAAGAAAGCGTTGCTGTGGCTTCGCAGGCATAGCTGAACTGCAGTGTGCTGCTGCATCAACTCTACATGAAATGGGCTCCATCAGAAATAACCACTCATCCCCTTTTTTATAAAAAAGAGTGAGTAAAGGCTCTTTACACTATGCTCCCTTGAACAGGCTTCTCTATGAACTGCTGCTGAGTGATTCTCAGAGGAGAAGAGGTCTCTGGCAGAACAGCAAACTAGTCCCTTTGCCAAAGACAGCATAGCTTTACTTCCAACAGAAATCCAATGTAGCGATCGCTTGTAGAAAGTCTTTGCTTACTGTCTGTCAGCCATGCCCTGACTTGCCTGAAAAGGCAACAGGAAGCCAGGCATGAAAAAGCAGCCTCTGCCAGAAGTGTGCAGTGACAGAGGCACTTGTAATATGTTCAGGTGAAAGATAAAGCCTGCCTCGAAACCATGGCAAGGCAAGCAGGCTGTACAGCTGTGCCATTAACACCTTGGTGCGGTTCCTGAGCTCCTCCTGGCAGCGCTCAAACCTCTCCTGTGCAGTACCAACAGGCTGGGACACTCCAGCCAGCCCCTGCTGCCTGTCAGTCTTCCCCCCATGCTCACTCCTGCCTTGTAACGTGCCCACGCTACTACTTCTGCTTTCTAATGTGACAGTGAGAACAACATCCTCCTCTGAGCTGCAGGCGACGCAGTGACAAACCTTCACATCTTCTCTCATCATCTGCTTTAACTCAATTTACTTCCAGTTGCTGGCTTCCCCCCCCAGCCTTTTGTTTCTGATAGCATTTCAAATATGTAACATCTATAGCAAACGAAGACATACACAAAACAGGAAGCTAATGCCTAAACCCAACGTTTTTGAAGCAGAGACTTATCAACAGCTTTGAAGGGCCACCAGTAAGGCCCCCACTGGGAATAAGACAAATCATGTTGAGGCAGACCATGGCCATGCATCAGGGTGCACCACAGGTAAAGATGCATGTGGTCTTCTAATCATATGAAAGAGCTGAGGAGCCAGCAGCGCTCATTTATCCACACACCTCCCCTATACGCAAACCCTATAAAAGGTACAGACAGAAACCTGTGGTCAAAGCCAAATTCAGAATTTGCAGCTTTTTATCAGAGAATTTTGCGTTTTTCATCATGAATAAGAAGCATTTGTAGTTTACCTATGCTTTCCACACTCTGGTCCTCTCACTCCTCTCCCTCAAATCTTTTCCAAATTAATTATCATCTGTGCCCTGAGAAACTCCTCCTGATGAATACCAGACTCATGCAAATTATACAAGAGAAGAATATAGAATAATGATTGCTCTGCAAGGCAATTAAATTGAAACTTGTACGAATCTTGAGTTGTTCAGTTCACTCTCCTCTCCTCCCAAGTCAAACCAATAATTTAGCAAGCTACTGCAAATGAGCATGAGTGACTGATCAATTAAAACAAATCCGAAATGTGCTGGATCTGCAGAGCTGTACCCATAATTAGATCAGTCATTGACTGTGAATTTGATTATTATCTTTACAAATGACAGTTTTCAATTATAAGAAAAGTAAAGATGCAGTACATTTAATTAAACATCTCTGGTAGCGCCGTGCACTTTGGTTGATCTCTGCCTATTAAGTTTACAATGAAAACTAAATACACGTAACCCCAAGGTCACCTCCCTTACCAGTGTAATTTAAACTTGAATTTTGGTAAAATAGCTACAAGCTTTCCTCACACATAAAACACCTCTGCGTTCCATTGTGCCCTGCAATATGCAGCTCCCCAGCAGACCCAGGGAATTGCCTGGAGGCAGATAATTATAATTTCTAATGTTGTACTTGCAGCACAGTGCAACATAAAGAAAGCTAGATTGGACATTGCCAGTGCACATGTCACATCCAAACTGGACAGTTCAGCTTAGGAGCAGCCAGTGGAATGACCTTTAGTTCCCTCTCTGCCTCTTATGTGAGTGGTACAGATTAATACCCCTAACACATGTTTTGTTTTCACTTACTGGGAGTCTTCATCTATGTACTATTTATGGTTTGTGGTAACTAAGAAGTGGATCACTGTTCTGTGAAAACTGAAAACTAAAGCAGATTAAACAAATAAAACCTGGCTCTTGAATGAATATAGCCCCATTCCCTAGTACTGGTAAACTGTAAGAAATATAATGTAATCTGGGTAATCCACAGGATACTGCAGCTGCTGCAGGGGTTGGCACAAAAAAACTGACTTATTGAAGGTGATCCTTCAGGAAGACATGATCTGTACAAATCTGTACTTTTTTTTTTGCAGGTGATCACTGAAGCTTCCCTGTTGTGACAAAGAGTGGATGGAAGAACAATGTTATGGCCCTATAACAACAGTATGATTCAAAATGTCAGTGGAAATACAGTAATTGTCCCATGACCTTCCAATTCTACAGGTAAATGTTTATTCTGCCACAGAAACAAGCATGTCTGGCTGAAAGTGGCTGATAAAAACCCTAAAAACACACAACTGACTTTTTAAATTAAAAATTAAATTCACCAAATTCAAATATAATGGCTTATTCTAAAATGAGCTTCCAAACATATGTTGGAATTTGCCTATGCATCATGAGCAGTATCATTAACCCACTTAAAAGGGATACCCATAAATTTTCTTCAGGTATATTTTAGTCTGTTGTGTTTATACTGATGGGTGCAATTTTTAAAATTAAATTTTGAATTAAATGTTTCTCAAATCTTCTTACAGCTAAGGGTTGTAAGCACATTAGACAAGAGATGACCCTCTTCCATCTTTGAAAAAGAATGACAGATTGAAAGCTATGGAAAATTGACATATTTAAAAAGGTTTAACATCCAGAGGTATAAACAGGCAAGAGCTTATACGGTGCTCATCCTGCTGCTTCTTGATAATTCTCTTGAATTTCTTTATCAAAATAAATTAAAATGCCATATAAAGTCATGACCTACTGTGGACAGACATGCAGTCACAGAATTGGTCCGAACACAAAAATCTGCTTAAAAAGTTGCTTTCTAGCTCTATCATTACCTAGCTTAGTAAATCCAGGATTGTAAGCCTAACCAAGGGCTGTATTGATTCAGCTAAATGCAGCCATTAAACCATTAGGATTACTAAACTTTCACTTCAACTACTCTTTTTTCCAGCTCCAAGCCATCCATGCTATAATGAGGCAAACAGCTTAATACACCTTCCCCTTCCCCTTGTGCAACTGGGAAAGCTTCTGGAGCTTTCCCATGTCCTGAGCCCTCCACACGTACGTGTCGTAGACATTCAGAAGCCAGTTGAGGCACATGTCCACGCAGAGGGGGACGTTGACCAGGTTATTGTGCTCTTGCTCCAGTCGATCGTAAATGGTGGTCAGGCAGTTAATGATCTGCAGAATATCCATCGGCTGGTCGTTCTGTTTGAGGTTGTGCTGGTCCAAGGCATCGCAGGCAGCAGACAGACTCAGGAGATCCACTGTTGAAATTTAAAAAAAAAAAATACACAACCATAAAGATGGAAGAGAAACAGCGGTTGTATTACCCACATCCAGTAAGTAAACAGAGCACTGTAATGGCTTATGTGCCTGGCCAGAGGATGTAAAATGTCCTCTGAAAGTCACAGGCAAGACTGGTTTCAGGACTCCTACAGATGCACTGTTATTTAGCCGTGGCCTTAGAGACAACGTGTATCTGTTTCATCTTTAGCTGTAAAGTACTTATTAAGCTCTTGGGTCCTATGGAAATATTACACAAATTGCTGTGCAAGTAAGAACTATGTATTTCATGCTTTATGTTCCTACAGATAGACAGGCTAATATTTGATTACTGGGCTCACCAAATGTGCCCTCACCACAGCACAGCTCATCAGCTTTCCTGAGATGCACTGCCCATTTCTTAGAGAAGTTGGGCAATCTTGACCAAACCAAACCCCACAAGGAATATGCAAACAAATCAGAGCTGAACTGTGACTAACCTCTCTGTTACTTTTCCTCTAGTGATGAGAGTGGAAAGAAGGTTCTGAAAACACTACATGTCCTGTTTCAATATTTATTAATTAAATGCATCCATTTTTAATTCTGAACAGCACTTAATAATTATCAATACCTCTATGGCATTACAGAGCAAGACATGTTTAAACACATTAGTCAACATGCAACAGAGATTTTTGTCGCAGCCATTTAAAAACTTGATTTTTGTTCCAATTTAAGTCAGTTGAATTTTGAAATGCAGATGTCCAGGGCACAACTGAACTTCCCTTTCTCAGCTCTTAACCTCTGCAAACTATCACCAAGCAACATCACACTTGGGGCACACAAAATCATGGAATGTTGGTTTACAAAGTAAGGCAGGAATAAGAACAAAGGCAATCAGAAAGATGAGATGCTTGATGACGATCTTCTGGCTGCCACAGGAAAACACTTTGTAACTCCTTGCAGTGAATTTCCAGGGTGTGAGCAATGGGGATGTTGAAGCCCAGATGCTGTTAATTCTGCTCATACCATGAGCAGTCACATAGTGCAGCACGATTTAGTATGACCCAAGGCAGTAGCATCTGGTCCAAAATGAACTGCCCAAAATCATCCTGGAAATTCTTCACAAAACTGGAAAATGAACTGACTCAACTGCAAGACCAGGTTTTCTCTCACTGGAATAAAAAATGTGCTTCCTTGAGTTCTGGTAAGCAGCATCTCTTCATAATGTCAAAAAAACCTACATAATGAGCAGAGGCTAAATGCAGAACACCATATAGGAATTTTTTTAGAACTTGATCCTGTTTAAGGTCCCATTTGGTAAATTCACACTTGAGTATCCTGTTTTACCCAGGAGGAAACTGCCCCTTTGATGTCCTAGTGGGAGATGAGAAATACTTTAGCTGCCCACAGGGCTGGTTTGCAATGCTGCTTGGACAGTACACTGGGATTTTGTAATTGCCACAAGAATTTCAAGAGTATACGTTTCATAGGAAATCAATGGGGACTTACTTCTGCTACTAAATCCCTTAAGCACTTCCGAAAATTTCGTCCTCTGGGTCCAACATACCTAGTGCTAGAGTGAATAAGGAAACCTTGGAATGCTACCCCTATTATTACATCAAGAAATTTAACTTTGACTCCATGACTTTGTGCAGGGTTTTATTGGAGTTTTAGCTTTTTTTCACATTACCATATATACATTTAATAAAATAAAGTATTTTGGAATATTACGTTTAACCTACTAGCATAAAAAATATAGCTATGCTAAGGTCAGTGTTAAATCCTGCAACAGCATCAGATCCGTTCCTGAGTGTCTCAGAAAGATGTTTTTCTTCTAAGAATTCATTAGTCAAATTGAAAATAGAGCACAGCCCTCACAACACCTATAACTGAGCTTTAGGCTGAACTCTCAGTTCCTTTGAGACTACGAATCAACGGTAATTAAATGAACCCCTCAGGCGTCTGAGTGGCAGCATAATTATATATGCAGCTACTGCTAAACACGGGTCATTCCACTTTGTGAAAGCTCTTCCCGTTAATAAACAGCATATTCTGCAAAGCCTTTCAGCCCACTCTTCATCAACCTCCTGTCCTCTCCTGAAGTTTGTAACACACAATTATCTCCTAACAAGCACAAAGGGCTTGCCAACATGTTCTGCTTTAGGGAACCTCTTTTTGTGGGAAAAAGGAAGGCTCTGGCCTTCATCACATTAAAATCCTCCTTCATCTTTCCCACCAAGACTTATGAAATGTGTGTGTGGGGTCCTCTACCAGAACACAGAACTGGATATTTATTTCCTAAAAGCAGATAGGGAGGTGCTGTGAATGACCAACTTGCACAAAACAAGCTCCATAGTCAGGTATGTACTGAAGAGCTGAGTATTTGGCACCATGCAGTGATTTGAAAAGCTTTACTTGAAATAAACCACACCATTTTATGCTTTGCACTTCTCGTGGGTTCTCTGCCACTCTTTTACACTTTTCTACTTAAAATTCCAAAACTGACTCCAAAATCTGTGCGAGCAGTGGCTTCTAGCTTACGGTGAAGTCTAAGTCACTTATATAAATGTTTCTTTGGCCTCAAAGGCAATAGAGAAAAGGTTAGGATGTTTTTAACTAGACATTGCCAGATTGCAGGAAAAGTATAAAAGACAACATGGAATAAGTAACCAGCTGAAGGACAGAAGTGACAATTAACAGGCCAGAGGAAGTGCACTCTAGAGGTCACAAACTGAACTTAGGGAAAACTCAACATATGGCTGGTAATAAAAAGTATCAATAGTCCTCCCAGAATGCAAGATCATGCTCTTTGTAACCTGCTGCTGACAGGTTGGCTGACACATTAAAAAAATATATTTAATCTAGTCTGCATACAATTAAAGGAAAAAAGATCCCTAGCAGAAGTTCTTGAATATTTTCTTCTGCTGCATTTCCAAGAAAAGTTTGTGAATACATCTTATTTTATTGATATCACAATGTCCTGATGTGGTTTGTACCTGAAGATCAGATCTTTAAAAGCAGCAAAACAAGAAAATGATCATGCTTTGATGTGATTATCAAAGGAATCCATACATTTAAAAAAACCTGGTGCAATAGTTACACCTGGCATGCTCACAACAATTTTGAAGGCTGAAATGATGAAGCCACACACTAAATAACACAAAATAAGCATTTATTGGTTAAGGATCGCTATTTTCCATGTTTTTTTTTAGGTTTAATATCCTAGTGTCTTAATATTCATTGGGCTGATTTATGAACTGAAAAGAATGAAAGTTTAAGTACAGCTCCCTTTTTGAAGTGTTTCTATTCTTGACACTGAGAAGTAGGTTGTACCTTTACTTCTACAGGCCTTCTATAAAACATGCATTTTTAGAGTACTCCTCAGTAGACAAAAAGGCTGTTCTCTATGAAGCTTGCAGAAAAGAAGATCTATAGATATATAGAAGCATATATGGAGATATATATATATAGATATATATATATAAACTCCTGCAATTTTAAAACAGAAATGAAAAGTAAGAGCTGAAAGCAGCACCTACTGCAAGTGGGATTTTGGCTTTGCGTAGGATCCCTAAAACCCAGCACTGTGCTCTAATTCTACTATTGCCAAAATGCAGAAAAATAATTTTGTAATGAGTTGAGGATTTAAAAAAAAAACCTAATTGAACTGAGTTCACAAGCGACACTGAAATGATAGAAAACATAAATACAATGATGGTGTCTCTAGGCAAAAATATTTGTAAGAACAAAGCCTGCTAACCAAATTCCTTAAATACTTCTCCTTAGATACAAGTATGAAGAATGTGCTAGAGTAATCAGTGTAAGTGCCACTGCATGTCTCTGAGAGCATCAATTCTCTGAAAATTTACCTAAATGTAACCTCAAGAGATGAGCTGACTTCAGCTTGCTCAGCTGGACCGGGGAGGGAAAATACACCAAAAGGCTCACGGGTCGAAATAAGGACAGGGAGGGATCACTCAGGAGTTACTGTCACAGGCAAAACAGACCCGACTTGGGAGAATCAACTGAATTCATCACCAGGCAAATCAGAGGAGGATAATGAGTAATAAATCTTAAAACACATGCCCCAACTCCTCCCTTCTTCCCAGGGTCAACTTCACTCCCAAATTCTCTACCTCCTCCCCTGCAGCAGCAGCAGGGGAATGGGGGCTGCAGTCAATTCATCACATGTTGTTTCTGCTGCTGCTTTCTCCTCAGTGGGAGGATTCCTCACACTCTTCCCCTGCTCCACTGTGCAGTCTCCCACGGGAGACAGTCCTCTACAAACTGCTCCAACGCAAGTTCTTCCCACTGGCTGCAGCTCTTCACAAACTGCTCCTGAGTGGATCCCTCCCACAGGATTCAGTCCTCGGGGAACAGACAGTGCCGCCAGCAAATCTGCTCCAGCGTGGGCTCCTCACGGAGAGTTCACAATTCCTGCCGCGAGCCCGCTTCAGCGTGCGCTTCACATTGGTCACAGCCTCTTTCAGGCACCCCCTGCTCTGGCACGGGGCTCTCCACAGGCTGCAGGTGGGTATTTGCTCCGCTCTGGGCAGCTCTGCAGGCAGCAGAGGCACAGCGGCCTCACCACGGTCTCCTCCGTGTGCTGCAGAGGAACCTCAGCTCCGGCACTTGGAGCATCTCCTCCCCCTCCTTCTGCACTGACCTTGGTGTCTGCAGAGCTGTTTCTCTCCCGGATTTCCCCTCCTCTTTCCCAGCCGCTGTTGTGCAGCAGATTTTCTGCCACACCCTTCTCAACTACATTATCCCACAGGAACTACCACTGCCACTGAAGGGCTTGGCCTTGGCCAGCAGCACGTCTGCTTTGGACGTGGCTGGCACTGGCTCTGTCAGACATGGGGTAAATTTCTAGCAGCTTCTTAGAGAAACCACCCCTGGAGACACCTGCCACCACAACCTGGCCACACAAACCCAAGGCAAAAGTCCAAGATGAGCCCAGAATTATTTAATGGTAGGAATCAGTTACTGAAAAACACCTGAAGGACCACAGAGTCACATCCAGCACAAGTTTGTGCGGGGAAAGTCCTGCTTAACAAATTTAATTTCCTTTTCACAGAATCCCAAAATAGGTTCGAAGAGACCTTCAAGATCATCAAGTCCAACCCATTCCCTAACACCTCAACTAAACCATGGCACTGAATGCCACGTCCAGTCTTTGTTAAACACATCCAGGGATGGTGACTCCACCACATTCCCAGGCAGACCATTCCAGTACTTTATGACACAGTAACCCAGCTAGTTGAACAAAGGAAGCCAGTTTATGCAATCCTTTTCGATTTCAGTAAAACTTTCAATACTATTACTCACGGGATCTTTCTGGACAGAATGTCCAGCCCCCCATGGGAAAAGCACACGGAGTGATGGGTGAGCAGCTGACTCACAGACGGGGCACAAAGGGTTACAGTGAATGGGGGGACATCAGAGTGGTGAGCTGCCACTAAGGGGGCTCCACAGGGCTCCATCCTCGGCCCTGTGCTCTTCCAACATCTTCATAAAGGACTTGAACACAGGAATGGAAGGGACACTGAGCAAGTTTGCAGGTGATACAAAACTGGGAGGAGCTGCTGACTGCCTCAAAGGCAGGGAGGCCCTGCAGAGAGACCTGGGCAGATGAGAGGCCAGGGCAGCCACCAACCCTGGGAAATTCAACAAGGGAAAATCCTGGATTCTGCACCTGGGAAGGGGCAACCCTGGCTGTACGGACAGACTGGGGAATGAGAGGCTGGAAAGCAGCACCAGGGAAAGAGGACCTGGAGTTCCTGGTTGATGGAAAGTTGGATGTGAGCCAGCAGTGCCCTGGCAGCCAGGAGGAACATCCCTGTCCTGGGGGCATCAGGGACAGCATGGCCAGCCAGGCAAGGAGGGGATTGTCCTGCTCTGCTCTGCTCTGGGGCAGCTTCAGCTCGAGTGCTGGGGGCAGTTTTGGGTGATATGATATAAAAAAGACATTAAGCTGTTAGAGAACATTCAAAGGAAGGCAATGAGGATGGTGAAGCTGTGTGAGGAGGGCTGAAGTCACTGGGTTCAGCCTGGAGGAGACTGAGGGGAGACCTCACTGCAGTTACAGCTTCCTCGTCAAGGGAAGACAAAGGGCAAGCACTGAACTCTGCTCTGTGACCAGTGATGGACCCAAGGGAATGGTCTGAAGCTGTGCCAGGGGAGGTTTAGTCTGGATATTGGAAAAAGGTTCTCCTCCCAGGGGGTGGCTGGGCACTGGAGCAGGCTCTCCAGGCCTGACAGAGCCCAAGAAGCATCTGGACAGTGCTCTCAGGAACATGGTCTGACTCTCGGGGCATCCTGCCAGGAGCTGGAGTTGGACCATACCTGTGAGTTCCCTCCAACTCAGAATATTCTATGATTCTAATACAGATAAAATGGGATGCAAAGTTTTCCACTTTCAGTCATAAAAACCTATTACAAGTTACACTTATGCACTGTCAGCTAGTTAATCCCAAAAATTGTTTCCTTCACTGCATTGATTATGAATACTCACTGCGTATCACTCCAGTTTCTTTATACCACATTTCCACAGTGAGTGTGGCATAAGTGCTGTACCATGGAAAGATGTTTATATTTCTAATCATAATTCCTTCTTTGTCACTGCATTCATGTTAAAATCTTTCATCAAGTTACAAGACTTCTCACTTATTGTTTATTTTTTCCTTTTTTCCCTATTTTTTGATACATTCAGACATTAAGTCTGCACACTTTAGCAGAATTCACCCATGCTTATAAGCCTAAAAGTAAACATGCTCAAAAAAATACCGAGGTTTGACACAGTTCCAGAAAGCATGTGAGCACAAATCCAACTTGAGATAAATCAACAGTTGAGACATTTGCAACTGTGTCAGAAATTTAACCCTGTAATTAAATGCCATATAGTGACTGTTAAAGTATTTTAATAATCCTCCCAATTGGACTGCCTAATAAACTGCTTGCTTTGGCAACTGACTGGCCTATCAAGAAAACTCTCCGTGAATTATTTAGCTATCAGGTTACAATAAGCTGAAAAGGAAATGTAATTCTAGTGAAAAGTAGAATAACATACAGCAGTTGGGAGAATTAAAATGTTCGAACATGCACATCACTAAGGTAACAGCTGATGAGAGACTTTTCAACACAACTGAAAGCTGGGGAAAAATGAAGCTAAATGTTTATTGAGATGATCTCATTTAAAGGCAATAACCCCTCAGGGTTCAAGATTCAACTTAACAAACTATCAGCAACTCCAGCTCTGAAGTGTTATTTCACCCGAGCTCTCACTGTTCCCAACACACCACAGCTGTGTTCCTCTCGGCTGCAGAGCTGTGGCTGACACAGGACATGGCACAGTGACATGGCACACTGAAAATACCTGGCTAAAGCAGGTAAAGTTAACAAATATGTATGGTATGTTCAGTTTGGTCAAATACTGGAATCATCTGCCCAGGGAGGTGGTGGAGTCACCATCCCTGGATGTGTTTAAAAAAGCCTGGATGTGGCACTTGGTGCCATGATCTAGTTGAGGTGCTGGAACATGGGTTGGACTCGATGATCTTAAAGGTCTCTTCCAGCCTAGAAATTCTGTGATTCTGTTTTATTTCTGAACTGCTGCTCTGCCTTACAAGGCACAGATCTGCAGACCAGCCAGCACTCTGGTTTCGTAATGACCATGCAAAACGGTGGCAGCAGAAGAATGGTCTCCACATACCAGGCAGAGCTGGGGGTACGTGTGGGAGTGTTTTTCTGCTTCTGATATCTGTGAATAAACTTGTATGCTGGTGATGGAGCCTTCCTGGCAGAGGGTGAGGCACAGGCAGGTACTTACGGCAGAGGGCTTTCTGCAGCCTGCGGAGTTTCATGGCAGTCCTGTATGCCGAGAACCTGACGTTGTTCAGGTCAGCTGTAGGGAGGCAATATCAGAATAAAAGATCAGCTTTACACAGTAGAAATAACCAGACTCATGAATACGTTGTTATGTTGAGCTACAAGACTACACCTGTTGGTTAGAAGAGCAGAGGTGGAAAAAAAATTTGTTAGAAATTTCACTGAGTTAAAGACCTCAAATCTTGACAATCAACCATCCAAAAAAACCCCACTAAGTCCTAAAGTGTTACTTCCTTTTGTTCAAAGGCACAGAAGTAAAGAGCACTTGAAAGTACAACATCAGTGACTGCAGCAGTGTCTGAAAATACTGCAGAGCTTTTCACACCGAAAGCACTATGAGGGAGATAAGGCCCTGAAACTCTTCCTTGCTCACCTTATGCACCAGCCAGGCTGTGTGCAGGCAGCCCCACGGCAAAACCTATGCTCAGGAAAAAACAAGTGACTCTCAGTTACTGCTAAAACAAAAAACTTATTAAAAATATCCAATTAAACTTCTGTGCTTTCCACCTAAGCAGCCCCAGCCATGCCCAGAGATGTAGAGCCTTTCTGGAATAAAGCCAGCTCACCCAGCCAGGTGAGTTTCCAGGTCCCCACCTGCAAAATGGCAGGGAGCCAGTGGCTCTGGCAGTGTGACAGGGAATGGCACCCAGTTGGGAAGACACTGTCTGGCTCAAATTTTGCTAAGCTGTCCTCATACTTTAAGCAAAATAAAGACATCAGCACAAGTCCCCAGTGAATACTTTAACCATGGCTTGCAAAACCTCCTGGCCACTGTGGGGACAGAGACACACCAGACCAGAGCACAGAAGCTGGTCCCAAGGGGCACTGCCAGCAGCTGCACTGGGAACTGAGGAGTGGCAGGGGACACACTCGTACACTACAGGGCAGCCACCCACCACTGAACAAACAGATGCATGCTCTTGGCCATGCCACCCACCCAACTAATTCCTGGGCACACACACTCCTGTGCAGCCTAAGTACCATTCCCAAGAGATTGCTTGGCATATTGCAACTTAAGGGCTTTCCAGAACAGAAATAAACTGCTTGTGCCAGCCAGTTTCAGCACCTGACAACACTGCTGAACGCATTTAATTTACTGATGAAACCCATGGAGCCTTAGGAATTACTGATGGGAAAGTGTTCAGGAAATGTAAACTACAATGTAAATATAAAAAGAACATTAGAGGAAAAAATGTAGTGGCGCAAAATAAAGGTCCCTTTAGCTCAATAAGCTTCCTCTAACCTGACAGACTCTTAGAGAAAGAGTATGATGAAAAACAGGGAAAGACAAAACATTTCCTTGCTGGCATATGAGCTAAGGTGCTGTAAAGCTGTTTGAAATGTGGTGGCTCGGGTATAACTATCCCAACATCATTTATAATGCTGTACAGGTACAGGTAGCAGAGGGAATATAGTCTCAATTACATTAATTTTAATTAAGCTGTTCTGAATGAATAATATGAGGTATGATAATTCAGTAGTTTTGAATACCTTAATAAAAGCTGTGGAACATTTCTGAAACATGTCTAAGAGCAGAAAAGGAAGTTTCAGCTTTGTATATCATTTATTTTTCTTTGCACAGTTGCATACACCTTTTTAATGGGTACTTCTGTGTATTGCTCCTGCCAGCTCTGTCTCTCACCATCATCCTGACAGCTCCTTTATGTGGTGTAGAATACAGTGAGTTAAATAAAGAGACCTAATTTGTCTTAACTGGAAATTAATAAAGCAGTCGCTCACAAATACACCGTGAATTCAATTACATTTTGTACCCTTGCCACAAATGTATTTGTGTTCTGTAAAAGAATATTATGGCTAGCATTTGACAAAATGAAGAAGCCTTTCTTAAATTCTCCTTGAATGTTATGAAAGAAGCTTTTCTATTTATTATTTACATTTTCAGAAATGTGAGTAAATATATATGCATATTTCAGGCCTCGATCAAGGCAGAAAATACAATCCATGAAGACATTTAATCCTGGAAGTGCTACAGTTTACATCTATTTTCCTGTATATGTAATACACACTGAATTTATCATCAACCTTAACGACACTGCTGCCAAGAAGCATCTGCTCCAAATGATGAAGCAGCAATGCCAGGTGCTCATTTTGGAGCCCTCATCTCAGGTTTTGGAAAAGCAGCAGCACCACTGCTCATGTGGCTCCACAAGCCAAGGCTGAGCTGTTGCACACCGCCACTGCCACCGCCACTGCTGTCACCAGGATTAGCCTGCACCCACTTACTGTCCCTGCGCCAACTGCTCACCTCTGCCTTCCTTATGCCACCATCTCCACGCCTCTGATGGACAGCTGTCTCACCAGATGGTGACAGTCACCTAAGATCACTGGATCTCAATGGTTTCACTTTGCCCCCTCCCTGTGCCTATGAAACTGTCACTGGTGTCCTTCCTCCCCCGGGGCTACTGCTGCAACAAAAGTGTTGCTCTGGGTAGCAAGGGAAGGAGCCCAGGCCCCTCCTAACTGCCTTCAAAACGTTTGGCTTGCCGGATGAGACCCCATTTAAAGGAACCACAGAGCACAAGACTGTCAGGGAATGTGTCTTGGCCCTGGGCTGGGGAGCGCTGGACATAAAGCCACCCCTGACATGGAGTGGGGAGACCTCGAGTGAGGAGCACAGACACAATGCCTGCTCACACCCCAGCTGCTCCTGCTGGGAGGAGGCAGAGGGGGGAGGAAGGAGGCAACAGCAACCTTCCAAAAGCCTATGGAAACACCAGTAGTTCTTACCTCTCTGTTTTGGGAAATTGTTTTTGGTTTTTTCCTTCCTGGATCCTAACGGAAAGAAAAAAAAAGGTGCTTTCTCCACTCCCACACAGCCCACTGAAAGAGTTAGGACCCATTAAGCCCTGCTTCCAGAGCTTTTATCATTTCAGAGCAGGTTGAGGAGCTCAGTGCACCACACAAGTTTTTCTCCAGCGCTTTCCTCCCACTCCTAGAAAGTATGTACCACCTCATCCTCTGAACGGAGTAGTCAGAGGGCTGGAAAGCTCTTGCTGTATTGTGAAACTTTTGCAAGTTGTTATCAATACTCCCTCCTCTTGCTCAGAAGGCAACTTTCAAGCTGTAAACAATGTAAATGCCCAAGAGCATAATCTGTTTATGGTCTGAAACAACGGTGCAGTGGAAGAGGTCACCTGGCCCCTGGAAAGGAACCAACAAAAGAAAGGATCATGAGGGAGTATTTGGTGACATATTTACATCCCAGAGCAAAGAGAAATCATAACTTTCCCATCACTCAGCCATGGATGACCCCTCTGTTCAAGTGAATATAAATCTTTCTCTATCTAATAGCATGATAACAGTGAACAAGAATCAGTGCTTTTATTACAAACGTGGCTTTTAATGAAGGGTACTTCAGAGTGCTGATAGGAGTAACTCAAATCAGAAATACTGCGGGAAGATGATAAGATAATTAAATTCTAACATTTTCTGCATAATTCTGCATGTTGAGAGAAATCTCAAAACATAAGGGCTATGATCTATTTCTACAGTATTCTAGAAATACCTGCAATTACACGCAGCAGATATTTTGCTAGTGCATAATCAAGCAAAAAAAACCAATTCATCTGAGAAGTGGTCAGTGATTCAAACCACCTGCTGGAATGTCTCACTGACTACTGACACAGATCAGTAGTCAAATAAAATCTTGCAGTTTGGGTGCTTTTTTAAATCCTCTCTTGCTAAATTCCGGATTTTACACTGGGATATGAGTAGTATATTAAGAGGAAAAACATTTCTCATATTCTTGAGCTTTTACTGCATAAAGTAGCTTGTAAAATAACTAAAAGCAATAAAAAATTTAAATCAGTAAGTTTTCTAAAATAACCTATTTAAGAAGAGGTTTAGCATCTACCATGAGGGGGTATTGGTTTTTATTTTCAAGGAGTCACATCTATAACCCAGACAACAGGTTTTAAACAAGGTGTTATAACTAAACTGCTTTTCATGTTGGTTCTTGAACAGTCTGACCACCCTCCTACAGCTGCTGCATCTGCTGAGAGTGCTGAGTGACTGGGAGGTTCCATTTGAACTCGTCCTATCCTGCATGACAGAGTCATCCCACCGTGTTCAAAAGCACTGGGATGGGCCAGGCCACCTCTCACCAGAAGCTGTTCACACTATTTATCTCTCTCCCAATGTAACCTGGTAGTTTCCTTTTACCAGGAAAACTACCTTTCCTCCTTTCTTTTAAAATGGGTTTCTTATTTATATTATTGTGAATATTATTATAATTGTTTTTTTAGTTAATGAGGGCAAAACACACACCCTTCACTTGGTCCTACATTCAGCAATTATCTCACTGTCTGGACATCATCTAACTGAAATGAGCAGCTTACATGCTTCAGGTGGTATTAACCTGAAATTAACAACTTAATTCTTTTAAAGAAATTAGATGTCATCAGGTCAAATCCTCATCTTCCTTTAATAAGATTTACAGCGTTCTGAGGGTGTTCTTACAGTGTTCTTTTTAATCTCAGATGCAAGGACAGAAAATGTGAACCTATAGTGATATACCTAGAAACCTGAAAGCCTTAGTCAGGCACAGCTTGTGACATGCTCAAAGAGTGTTCATAAATACACTGCCTGGGGATAACCTATCTTGGGAATTACAAATGTCTGCCTAACAGATGTTAAAAACTCTATACTGGACAGTCCTGAATAGACAGCAACTCCTCTACAGACACTAAACTTTCCATGTTTCATCAGACATTAGTGGCACTCTTGCCCTTTCAAGGAGTTTCAGCTCACATTGTTTCAATAGAACTGATTCCCTGTCTGGCTGGTAGGAATGCTGGGTTTCCTCCTGCTGCCCAAAAGCTGTAAATTAATCTTTTAATGGTGCACTACAGTGACATATATTGCCTCTTCTGGAATTGCAGTTTTAAATGCAAATGACACAAATGCACAAAGGAAAGAAATTAATCAAGTAACCCTGCTTAACATCAGCCGAGTCTCAGCCATTGACTTTTATAACAGTAACTAATGCTATCATCTGCACTATTTTGGTAATAAATAACAGTAAACTGTTATTCTATGTACAGCTTACCCACTCTTCACATTGTACTAGGCCTGTCCAGCTGAGTGAAAAAGCCAACAGCGTCTCTGCAAATTAACAAGAGGGAGGTAGCCAGGGCACCTCAATACTACTGACTGCATCTAGAGCCAGTGGCTGCACACCACAGCATGTGCCAGCATCCCTGGAATCAGACCGACTGACATATGACCCTTGGGAGTTTTAGAATGGAGTGTCTTCTCTTCAGCCTGCAAACACAAAAATGCAAGGAAGGATTTGATGTACACCTGGTTCATCCCATTATGGGATTGAGACACGAGTGGTTGCAGTCAGAAAGTTCAGAAACCTTTTATGTACTCTGGTGAGAAGCAACCATACTGGAAAATCCTAAAATAAATAAATTACAGCCAACTTCAGAAAATAGTAACAAAAAGTGCCCATTTGCAAACCAAGAGCGCAGTTACCTTAAGCAGAATGTCCCCACACTGGCAATATTCTGTAACAGAACAGCCCTTCATTCTCTCTAGAAGAGCCTGCTTCATGCTAATACACCTGTGCTTTCAATTTCAAGGGATGCCAGGTTAACTGCTACCCCTCAGTTCTACCTCTCTGCCACAGTTATGTTTACTGTCTGTTAGGTGAGTGCTGCACAGGGCTCAACCACACAGAAGGATGGCCTCCTCCTTGACTACTGGCCAAGGCTGACTGAACCCAAGCAATCCTATTTTCTGAAATGGGCTTGAAAAGGACATGAGTGAATAAGCAACCTTTAAAGAGAGGCCATATGGATAGTCTCACTGGATTGCAGAAGAACTCAAATGACTGATGCGTGCACTAGGCACAGGTCTTACTGGTGCAAACATGGAAAACTGAATATGAATAAAACTTCTTAATGAATACATGGTTTAGTAGTTGCTAATACAAACTGAATGGCAACCAGGGGCACTTCAGCCTCTCCAGGCAGCATTTCAGAAGGACAAATCAAAATACACAAACCAAAGAGGGTGAAGCTGGTCAGCCTTGGTCACTGGGAGTTAAAAGCTCACAAGAGAAGCCAGCCACAAGACCAACGCAGCAGCTGCTGCTGAAAGCTCAGAGGTGCCTTCCAGCATTCTCCCACCTTGTGCTAAGCAAGTCTGACATTTCTTTCATGTAATCCATAGAGAAGTGCCCCCCATCCTCTAAATTAAATGGAGAGCTGTCACCAGTGCACTGCAGCCTGCAAGGATGAGGATGGTTTTCACCCTCTTGCCTTGCCTTGGTGAATTAGGAATGATAAACAACATTTCTGACTGCATCCTGCTACTGCAATTACTGTTCATGGTGACACTAATGCACCTTGAGGACGCTCGTACTGACATGACATGACATAGGAAGGCTGGAGGAGGGGACACTAACAGTATGGCATGACAAGCCAAGTCCTCCTGGGCCATCATAGCAAAGGCTGGAGTCATTCTCAGCTTAAAGGCAAAACACTACTATTCAGAGCTAAGCTGTCTGACATTAAATGTTCACTCTCAGAAGATACCTGAAAAAACTGAGCAAACTCAGACCACTTTGTGATTCCTGTTCCTTCTGTCTCTCCCCTCATGCAAAGGTCTGTGGTCTCCAAGAGAGAGAAACACCACAAATTCCCTTTTCAGTGATGCCCTGGGGTTATAATGAAGGATGAAAAAATTTGTAAGGGGGTGTAAAAGAACAGTGTAAAAAGAGCAGATCTACTGCAGAGGAACTGATTTTGGAAAGAAAAGCAGCTAGAGCAGTTCTTGATTCTTTGAAGACTTTCAGAAGGAAGCTAGAAGAAAATAGGAGTGGTTCATAATGGTGTAAATACAAGCCAGGGATGTCAGCTTCTGATCCTTTGAAGCTCACATTTAATGATTTTTACTACCTTTCCTGTTTCAGCATTTATTTCTTCTCTATGTTCTTAACCTATATGATTCCTTTTAATTTAATCAATGCCAACATTTAATTCCTGCTGCCATTTCTACTAAACATTAAACAATTAAATCATTCAATATAGACAGCTTATTATGTACCTTTAAGTAGCCATAACTTAAATAACAGTAAAAATTGCTCAACTTGAGTACATTTTTCATTAACACTGATCAAATGCTAAATTGTTTAAATAATAAAGAGCACTCAGGAACAAGCACCTTAGTGTCTTAAAAGGAAAATCTCTGTTAGAAAGAACCACGAGTTGGAAATTTTTTGATACACATATATAATTTTAATCAAGTATTTAACAAGTATCTTTATAGGCAGCTATGTTTTAGTAAATGAGCTCCAAGAGAATTTGAGAATACTTCCTTCATAGGCAGATTATTGTGTAATTTCTTCCTGTAGATTCTTCCTCCTGTCTCCGAGGCAGTCCTAATTGAAGAAGTTACAGGACTGTGCACAGCACATTGCTACCTCCTTTTTTTAGTACAAAATAATGCTCCCAAGTAATTTATCTTCATTTTTCTTAATACCCAGACCTCCAAAGATAGAAAAATGAACCAATAAGTCTCACTTACATTTTAGCAAAATGTAATGCAACAATTTGGAGGTGTGTCAATTGGATATGTGAAGATTAATATTACTCCTCTTTCTTGGAGAAGTGTCTCGTGCATCTCGGAGGCAGGTAAGAAATGTTACCTTGTGCCAGGATGCACCCTCCTCATTCACTTAAAAAAATTAAGCTTTCAGTAATTTGTAGGAATTTAAATCAGACATAATCATCCTGTAGCAAATTATGATGTACTGGCATGTACAGAGAGCTACATCACGTAGCACAATTATTCCACACTGGGTAAGCGCAGAAGTTGGAAAATGGAAATGAAAACTCTTGACAGCATTGATGTACTTGGTCCCACTTTTTTTGCATTTAACCGCTTGCCAAATTCATGCTTCCTACCAGATTTTTAAAAAGGCATACATACTAAGCTCTTTACTAGCTTCTTTATTTGAATTAGAAACAAAATTGGGATCCTAATGGAGGGTAAAATAATAAGATATAATGAGTATGCAATACAAAATCGACTTTAATAGCATCTTCTGAGATAATATATTACTGAACAGTCTGAAAAGACTTCAAACATCCCATTATTACCATTTTGACCTGAGGCAAAGCAAAGCACTGAAAATACATCAAGGGTTCTGTTCAAGACTAAACGGGTTATACTTGTATTATGCAGTTTGTGTGAGAGTTAGGCAATGGTGATTACACTCAGTTCAAAAATAAAATAAATCGGTAGGTTATTCAGGAGCACTTTCATCAAAGCTTCACCCATGTGGCAGTACACAAAGAGTCACCTTGTCTAGTCTCTTTTGTACACATATATGAACACCTCAGTTTACTCATAAAATACATATATTATGCATACTTTTCTAAAATCAGCATTGCTCTCACATTAATGACTGTTTGGTCTCAACTCTAAAAGAAACAGAACAGTCCCAATAGAGGACTGCTTTCTTGGACATTTAATGCTCCTGAAAAGGAAAGCAGCAGGAGAAAAAGAAAGTTCACAAGTAAGTAAGAAACAAAATCTGCCTGAACATGTTCCTTCTTTGTGCAGTAAAAAATAAGGCTGTCTTAAACTCCTGACATTTGGGCGATACTCACGGTGATAAAATTCAGTTAAACTAAATGCAAACTGACTTCAGCAGTCACACATCTTCTGAACTGCTGACCTGAATCTATCAGGACACTTTTCTCCCTTATTACCTTTTCACTTCTTGGTATTTAAGAGTACTCTGGCTGAAACAGGGAACTAGCAGAAGAAAAGCAGTTGCAACAGGGCTTTAGGTCTGACCAACAACAGTATCAGCAACACCATGCAATCTGTGGATCAAAGGCAGCTGAGGAGTCAGAGTGCAGTTCAATTAACAGGCAACTATTTGAAGACCTACCTGTTTTAAAGGGATGTCTGCAAGTGCAATTACCATTTGTCCTGAAACTTTTAAATCACTCACTTTAAGAGCAGAAATATGAAGGAGACACATGGGGCAATATGCTGAAATTAAAAGTCAAGTCCCTACTTGCCTGCTTTTGCATTTGGTTAGCCTGAACTTACACATTTTATATCCCTTTCTGGCATACAAAGCTGCATTCTGGTTAATTTTTAAACCAACTGCTGCCACACTGATAATACTATAAGGAAAAAAAATCTTCACACAGCGTCGCCTCACTTTATATCACTTTTCTAAAATATTTTTAGCATGCCTTGAACTGCAGAGCACCATAGAGATACCTGAGTTTGCTGGAAATAGATTACACTGGCATAATTAGACTGTTTTCAGCAGCTAAACTAGAGTTTAGCAGGTGGTAATTTAAGCTATTTTTCACCATGGCAAATAAGCCTGCACAGAATGCTAGATCTGACAGTACTAGTGCTCAAGCTGGTTTATGTACATGTGCTGTACAAACGTAACCTCCTTTATGAATGCAGCATATTTACTGATATTTCTTTCAGCAAAATAGCTTAATTTTTATTATACTCTCTATTATTTATTAACACAACCATTAAAATCAAAGAGTTAGCTATTAAATGGCCTGCCAAGCAGCCTACACTAGAGCATAGATTAACCTATTTTATCTTGTAGATGTGCTTCTGTTAATAAATTCCAAAGCTGCTAAAAAATGAAAAAAAAAAAGAAAAACCAAAAAAGCCCTCCACCAGAGAGGCACATCTGAAGTCATAATAAGCATGCAATTTGGGTATTCAAAATGACATCATGACAGCTGCTATGCCTTCTAAGTATTGAAAGTGCTTTAAAAATAAAGCAGTGGTAACACAGTTTGGCAAATTGCTTCAACTGGCTTCCCACCATCCAAAAGTCAACATTAACAGCAGCTTGGTTTGATTTTTTTCATGTGCCTTTTGTAAAGCAGATTAGACAGTGAAAAGATTCAGGATTATTTTTTTTCTAACTTCTGTTCCAGTCTTTCAGTGAAGAGATTGTAACAATACACCCAAATTACTTTATAAACCCAGTGTACATTCCAAATGTGCTAAATGAAATAAATTTCTTTTCTACTGCATGTTTGAAATGTGTGCCTTTTGTATTACCCTTGCAGAAAATTTTAACATTGGTGAAAGCTCTGCCTCTCTCTTTCTCCTAATTTTGGTTTGCTTCCTCTTGAAATCTTTGCCTTAGCAAATCATTCAGTTGAAAAAAAAAATAAAATAAAATAAAAGCACCAAACATCTGGTAGAGATGCCTTACCTAATGACTGGTAAAGCTCAGTCATCTTGGGATGATCCCAGCAGGTCGTTTGCGTCTCATGGCTACAACACAAAACATGAAAGAAGTTAGTAAAGAGAATTTCTCTCTCCACCTCACAGCAGTGATGCAGGCTGCACATCTGAGCACGGTGCCAGATCTGTGCCCGCAGCCTGGGCTGCCCCGGCGGGGGGCTCAGCAGTGCCAGGCGTGTCTTCTTGCAATGAGAGGCATTAACCTGGAGCACTTTATTCAGGCAAGGACTCATGAAATAAAATTAAAAGTAGTGCTAATTAAAAAGACAGCAAGTATGTCAATGTTCTGAGGAATCTGCAAGCCATCAATTCTTAAGAACTCATTGCTTTGCACCGGTCATTCTCCAGTTGCTCCAAACCAGAGGAGACATTTCAGAGGGCTTAGTTCTTAAAGAATTTCTGCAAACTCTGACCAGATACTGAGATCTGAATTTGACTTCCTTTCCCCTACATGCTCCCTCAACCCTTTCCCATGTGGTAGGTAAGAACCACCCAATGCAGTGGGTCCAATCCTTCCTCTCAGCCCAAACACCTGGGCTAAAATCCCTGAGCCACAGTCTTCTGATCCACCACCAGCTTACACCACTTCCCAGGCCAATGGTGCACCCTGCAGTGACAATCTCTTCTAGCAGAGACTCTTGGCTGCTCCGCTTGTTTCCTGGTACTCCCAAGGCCCTTTCCCTGGCCCTGGAGGTCCCTGTGCAGTGTCAGGCAGCAGAGCTGTTGGGAAGCCAGGGAAAAGCTGAAGTGGGGTTATGAAATGCTGCAGTATGACCAGAATGTAAATTGGAGAGTCTCTGCATTGAGGTCAGCAGCCTCCAGCTTTGCAACGCAACGTGTTGCCGAAGGACAGGCAGCGTGAGAAAGTCAACAGAATGAAGTGTTAGTGGATGTAGTAGCAACTCGTGTCTCCTAAGGTTATACTTTTTGAGTTTGTTTTTTAATGACAGCATAGCTAACATGATTATATTTCCATTAACATAGAAGGCTTGAAAGAAAATTCTCCTCATCTGTCCTGTAGCCAATAAAGTCTTGTTCAACTCAAACAGAATTCAGCTGTATAAAGAGACAACCGTGAGCCTCCATTAAAAAAAAAATAGAACATGTATGTAGCATACCATTACTAGCAAATACATTTGCTGTTTCTGTACTTAAAAGCAGACATACAGGCTTCAACACGCACACATCATTCTGGAGAACATGTGCAGAAGAGCAGGACCTGACCCACAGCACTGCTGAGCTCCTGGAACACACAGCTTCCAGCTCCAGGAGACCAAACCACCACCCAGCAGCCCCTGTGGGCTGCACTGTGCCCTGGAACATTGACACAACAAGGTTGTTTTAGAGAACAAACAGCCCCCGAGTTCTCATTTTTGAGGCATTGATGTTCCCAAGTGCACATTTACCCTTTATAGACTAAGAAGAGGTAAAACTTCCAATGCATCACTTCAACACCACCTCTACTCAAGGAAAAAGAAAGTTGTGCCAGGTTTTTTCAGTACAATTTAATTTTGGCCTTAAAAGACAGGCTATGTATTTGATTCCTGTGAATACTTACTGCCCCAGTAACCTCTGTATGTTCAGCAGCTTACTATATATAATATTTCCGATTTTGCTCTGTAACTACAAGGAAGAATGAAAGAGATCACAAGTACTAAGCATAAGGAAAAAAAAATCTATTGTAGAGCTGCCCTAGTTGAGCACAGGGTTTTAAACAAGCCCTGTCTCAACAACCTCAGCATTCCCATCCCTTTTCAATTCCTGCAGTGGCTGAAGGCAGTGAAAATGGGAGAAGGACATCACAAGAGTAAAAGCAGTCTTGTTCTTTGCTCTGTTAAAAACAAGTCCTGCAAAGGGAGGTGGATGAAATTGTATTCAGAAATCTCAGCCTGGTCTGGGTTTTTTTTTTGGTTGGTTGGTTTTTATTCCCAGAAACTGGGTAGCTTCAAGTGAAAATCTGTGGATCTGGGCCACCTGCATCTGAGCTCCTGAATTTCCCATCCTGCTTGGAGCGGGCAGGTTCTGCAGGGAGAATGTAACACCAGCACCTTTTATCACACCCAGGTATAAAGTGTATTTTGGAAGAAAAACAGAAACAGCTTCATTCCTAAAAACTCAACTGTGAGAAGCCTCTTCTGATATAGCAGCACTCCAAAGGAAAGGAAGATGGAAGAGCATTCATGGCAGAAAACCCCACAGCCAGAAATGTCTCGATTCAGGTGAACAGCTGCAGACCCAAACAAACATTCACACCTACAGACCAGGGACTGCAGTTTGAGTGCACCCAATGTCAGTCCCAGATCAACAGTCCCCCAGGCATGAGCTTGGGCCAGCCTGGCTTGCTTCCCCACAGGCAGACAGCCCCTGAAGTGGGGTACATTTGAACAGGAACTGCACCACGGTTTGTGTGCCGAAACACGTAGCAAAAATGAGAAAAAGAATTTAGGTGAACAGTTACAAGAAGCCTCTGAAAATAACCTCCTCTCTGTATGAAATTAGTTTGGTTGACCCAAAATGTTCTATGGACAAACTAAATAATTTCAGACTCCACAGCTGTCAACCTAGCAGCCTTCAAAGGAACTGATACCCCATGAAAACATTTAAAAGCCATCAGATATTTGGTAAAGATGAATATAGATAGGATTATGGACATATCCCATGCTTGTGCGGGACAGAAGAACAAAAGGATCAACTTTGTGTGAAAAACTAGTACCAAAAATCAAAGTTACACCAAAAAGTAATTCATTGAATTTTTTATTTTTATTTTTTATCGTAATGCCTAACCACATATCAGTGAGTTTAGCGTGTATGGTTTAAGCTTATGGCATTTACTAGTACTGAAAATACAGAACGGCTTTTGTAAGACCTTGTAAATAAAATTTCCTTTGCCAAAGAAACACTGGACTCCAACTGGTTTCAGATATTCCTAATACCAGTAATCCCAAACCTCTACTCAGCGTGGTTTTCCTTCATAGTATAAGATTAATTATCACGGGAAATGCACATTTTGTAAAGAATTATTTAATTTGCTTCACGCGTAAACGACACAGACTGAATTTGCAGGGCCGGTACATTTCCCCGTTTCGCTTTAATTTGAAACTCCGCGGCAACTTAAGAGGAAATACTCCTTTTGTAAGACCACAAAAGTCAAGCCAGTAGAGCCCCTCACTCTTGCCCTCAGCAGCAGTGAGCACCCAAGAGTGCCTTGCACCCGGCTGGATCCCACCTTGGGCAGGGACCACCCGGCACCAGCCCCAGCGATGGGCTGGCCAGCCCTCAGCACCCCTCTGGGCTCCTGCAGGAACGAGCAAAGGCTTGGAAGGGAACTGTAGAGGGTGAGTGGCCGTACGGAGCCAGGGCAGACTTTGCTGGTACTTTACATGCAGAACACAAGGAGGCTGCAGATATTCTGCTCCAGCTAAAAGGCGTTCGCCTCTCAACGTCTTCAGCTCGGAAAATTATCAACTATTCTGCACACAAGGGCAGCTCCAGGAAAGGTTAGATTCCATCAAGGCTATTCTTCGTAAGCCTCTTTGCCATTTTCAAAGGCCATTTAATTGTGAGCTCCGGGGTTGGACCGGTGGGGGAGGATTTGTGTGTATGCCCTTATTGTGAGCACCGTCTGAAGTGAAATGCCAGCTCAGCAGTTTCAGGCAGCCTCAACCACACTTGGGAATGCTGTAGCATCCTTAATAGATCTGCAGCAAAGTGTTTGCCAGAGTTTCAAACTCTGGTGAACAAGGCCCTTTACAGCCTGCAAGTCAGAAAGACGTCAAAAGTGTAGCCTGAGTCCTCTTGACTAGCAGCAGCTGAAGCAGAGTGAGAATATGTGCAGAAATAAGTACTCAAAACGCTTTTCCAACAAACCACCAACACAAAAAGACATTGGCACACACAGCCAGCAGTTTTGCAATACTGCACATGCTCAGAGGATATATTTTTCAATTTGGCTCTACATTTAGGTCAACTAAATTGATCACTAGCTTTTAAATCACAGGCATTCTGAAACAAATACAAATGTAAGTGCACTCACTTGGCTTATTTTCCTCTTTCTCACCTGACCTGAGCTGCGAAAGTGGAAAGGAAATTAAAACCAGGCCTGAAAAGAAGATGAGCAGCAATGGCTAATGGTGACACCTTGGTGCAGGTGTGACTGGCACACTAAGCACACTGATAATTTGGTGGGATGAAAGCATAGTCTTCACTTGATACATCCTTTGGGAACCACAGGACCACTTCATTAAGGGATGATTATATTATATTAGCAAGAATAATTTTTATGTAGGGAATTCTGTCACACTATGCCTGTGTGAACTCTGTTTCTGCCAACAGCAGAGAGAATTGTCTCTCATCACTGTCAGTAGAGCCAACAACACACAGGATTGGAAACCTGAAATCAAGAGATGATATCCTAACAGACACTGACTGAATTACAGCTCCCTTGTTACGACTTGATCAATTTGGACGAAATACAGTCATTTTTTGTTCATTCTTTTTGTATTACTTCTGAGCAACACCAGCAGCAGAAGGAATTGAAAGCAACGCTCCCCCACACGCAAATTCTTGCACAAATCCCCCCCAACATTCCTGCACCAGCCATGCCATAACATTCACAAATCTTTTAACTGTTTTTGATTGCATCTCTTCTCCCTCACCTCTTAAAAAAAAAAATAGGTCCTGTGTATTCACTGCTCAGCTCTAGAGCAGAATTTTAGGTTGCAACTTCAGAGTCCTTTTTAAACTCTTACAGCCCACTTCATTGGTGATACCAGAGCCAGCTCTGCTGCACTCCTCCCCACACCCTTCATTAGCAAGTGCGACATGAACATGTGCAAATGCAGAGATGTGCACAGAATAAAAAATTCTATTGCATAGCAATAAATAGCCACATATACTCAGAATAAAGTGCCAAAATTATAGTGGAATTGTACGAAGCTCTGAACTCATCGCTTTCCAAACAACATGATTTACAATACTTCTCACCTTCTGTCTTTACGATGAATCAAATGTTACTCCAACCACCTTATGACTGTTGTCAAAAAGCCAAAGTAAACATGATAGTTGTCTGGACTTTACTAAACTAGCCTAAATGCAACTGAAAGAGCTTTTATGAATAGACACTACCTCTCATTTAGAAGGAAAATGTTTTCAATGGAAGATGACAGTGATTGTAAAGAAAGACTTAATATTTCTCTTTTTACAGTGCTTCATTAATTCCTAAGCTAAAACAAGTTAGTGCTATGGAAAGTATTAGCAATGTAAAAAGGTGGCACTCCTTTGTGCTTTACAAAGAACTACTGTTTTCATCTGTAAATCTAGAGACTACTGATCTGTGCAGAGATTACTTCAGTTTAAGCCAAGGATCAGCGTCTCTTCAGCAGGAATTTGACTTTAGCCTGTTTTATTGGCTTTTGCAAGATTTATCAGACTGCTGAAAGCAGGCACCGATACATATTAAAGTTTCTTGCCGATACTGGAATTGAAAAATAGGGGAAGGGCCAAACATCAGCTGTCAAGTACTGAACAGTAGCCCTTTTTTTCTCCCCTTGATGTTAAACATTTATTTTGTCTGCTCTGTCAGGGGAAAAGATTCCCACTCAGTGGCTTGGTTTGGGTAAGCCTTGCCCCCCCGCTCGTCACTCTCGGCTGATCTATTTGCTTTCCAAAGCCTCTCCTCTCCACTTCTGCCAAAGCAATTTCACTGCAGGGTCTTGTCAAATCCAGGCTTAGACAAGCGATGGCCTTGAACAATTCCTTAGTGCTAAAAAGGTCAAAGATCCCTGATATAACCAGGTTCCTCGTCTCCCCAGCTCCGCACACATACCACTGCAAAAACCACCTCTCTACCCAAGCCCGGTGCAAGACACCTCTTGCGTCCCAGGCTGCAAGATGTTTTACAGCATCTATTAAAAGGCAATATAAGGTGCCATATAGCAACAAGAAATACAGCACTTGCAGCGCGCAACCGCCCGGAGGGAATCCCCTCCCAGCTTCATCTACCTATTAACTTGAAAGATTACTTCTAAGCGTGAAATTACGGGGGGAAAAGAAGCCATACACCCCCGAGCAGGTTAGCTTTCAGGAATTCCGCTGAAGTTCACGCCCGAGCCGAGTTGCCCCACAGGCGATGTTCCGCGCAGGTGACGCTGCGCGGCCCCGCGCTGGCCCCAGAACCCGCGGAGCAACGGGGCGAGCCCCGCGCACCGCACACCTCCGGCACAGCCGCGACCGCTCGGCGCGGCTTCTCCCCCGCCAGCCCGCACGGGCACAGGTACAGGCACCGGCACAGGCACAGGCACCGGCACCGGTACAGGTACAGGCACAGGCACTGGCACAGGCACAGGCACCGGCACCGGCACAGGTACAGGCACCGGCACAGGCACAGGTACAGGTACAGGCACCGGCACAGGTACAAGTACAGGCACAGGCACCGGCACAGGTAGTGCCACGCGTGCGTGCCGCTCACACCGCCATCTCCTACGTGTGCCAACGGGGCGCATCCAGCGCCCAACTACGGCCTCGGGAACGGGGAAAAGGCGCCGAACCAAACGCCCTTTCAAGTTCCCAGAAGAAACCCGGCGGCAAGTTGCGATTTCCCGTGCGAGCGATGACAGGTACGGCCGCCCGCCCGGCGCAGACGGCGGCCGGCCACGCCGCTCGCCCCCGCCGCGGAGCGCGGCATGGCCCCGGGCCGCGCCCCCGCCGGCACCTGCCGCCCGCGCCCCGCATCGCCCTTACCCCCGGAGCTGCTCCCTCATGGCGGCGGCGGCGGATCGGCGGCGCCGCGGAGGCAGAAACAGCGCGTCCGCCTAGCACAGCCGCTCAGCGCCACTGCGGCCGCCCCGCCGGCAGGGAGGGACGGCGGCGGCGAGGGAGGGATGGAGGGAGAGGGAGAGGGAGAGGGAAGAGGAGGAGGCGGCGCTGCCCGCCCCGCCCCGCTCCCGCCCGGCGGCGGTGCCGGCGCTGCGCGCCCTCATCCCCGAGCCTGCCCCCCTCATCCCGGCGGCGGGGCGGCTGAGGGCACCTCGCCCCTCCCCGGTCTCCCCGGTGCTGTGCAGCTATTCTGGAGGAAGCCCTCGGGGCTTCCTTTGACTTCCTTTCTATTTTTTTGGGTGTTCTTTGCCCTGGCGCTGGCCGGCCGGCCTGAGAGAGGCGTGTGCTGAGAGGAGGCAAATCAGTTCGTCTTCAGCGGGCTTGGGAAGAAAACTTAGCTAAAATATGCACCGAATCCAGACAGATTTGAAATGGGCCTTAGCCCGCCCATTTTTCATTTTTTATTTTTTTTCCCTCAGCGTTTAATTTCGGTGCTTAAAATGCTGAGTGGTTCATTCATGAGTGCAATCAGGTAATTTCATTTCTAAGGGCTTGCCTTGGCCCCGCAAGGAAGGAAGGGTGAGCTTCTCCCCTGGATCTGTCAGTGCAGAGGAAATAGTTCTGCTCACGCCAAGTTATTGTTGCAATGTTTCTTTGCGTTGATTCCTACGCAATATGCATTACACAAAGAAAAGCCAGCAATCTCCTTTTGGTGTCACAAGCGCTTCAAATCAGCGTGGCCAGTCTCCCCTAATGAAGGCTCCCAGTCCTTCCCATGACCAAGTAGTTTTTCAAGCCTTACATATTGTGATTTCCTGGTAAAGCCACCCCAAAACCAATGCCTTTCAAATCAGATTCATAGAGCGGTTTTGGCTGGAAGGGACCTTGAAGAGTGTCTAGTTCCACCTTCCCTGCCACACGGACCAGGCTGCTCAAGGCCCCAACCAGCCTGGAACTCTTCCAGGGATGAGACATCTCCAGCTTCTCTGATGACCTGTTCCACCACCCTCACAGTAAAGAATTTCTTCCTAATATCAAATCTAAATCTATTCCCTACCTTTCAAATGTACAAAAGAATCTCCCTGTTTTTACACTAGGAAGATGCACACCTAGAAGCATGGAAAATTCATCCCACCCCTGTTACATGGATGAGGCATTGAAGTTGGAGGGTGTTAGCCTAAGCACCAGGAAATTTAGGGCTCCCCTTAATGCTCCAGGTAGTTGGATTATCTGATTTTAAGAAAAGTTCAACAAGCAGTTCAAGGAAAGCCTACAGGTTTTTTTTTTCTAGAAGCATTAATGAGCAATGCTCAAGGTTCAACCCCTCAGGCTCTCAAATGTAAATGTAAAAATTATTGGAATTGAATGCTAAATTCTCATCGTTTCTAAATTATTTAGGTTGCTTTAACAGATCTAACTCACAGTTTTCAGTAACCTTGTATCTGTAATATTTCCCCAATATGGAAAGAAAATGGAGGAATACTTTTGTGTAAACATAAATTGCCATGTTAAAACTCATTAGACTGTGAATTTTCCATTTAATTTAGTGGACCTGGCATTAGATCAATTGCTCTAACTATATCTTAGTTTTGACATGAATAAACTGGCTGAAGGCTGTCAGTTGTGTTATATCACCAGTCTCACATCTTCGCATGTTTAGCCAAGTTTTAAGAAGTGACAAAACTGTCCTCAAGTGTTTAAAACAGGATGATTTTCGTCCTAGTTGGGAGGAATCTCAGGATTCACTACAAGGAGAGAGCAGCTGCTCGTGTCATACAAAGGGACGAGTAGCCAGAGGTCAGACTTCTCACAGCAAAAGTGGTTTGTTTTCCTTCAGAAGTATCTAGCGCTGATTCCCTGATACACATTCCTTCAATTTTCACTGTTTCTGGAGCTTCCTGGCCTGCCTTAGCAGAAGCTTGATGCTGCTATTATCATGCTGGTCTTCTTTTCCATACAATAGTGCCAAGTAATAAGAATTTAAAAACCAGTCTGAATTTCTCATACTTTGCATAATCTTCTTTCTCCTTGAGTTACAATTAAAGCATTGTATTCAATTAGACTCACAGCAGGTGAAAACCCCAATTAGTGAATCCATTTTCTTGGCTCTTTTTCCCTACCTTACACCCACACACCACTTTTTTTTTTTTTTTTTTTTTTTTTTTTTTTACAATAAAGGGTAACTCTGAGTCATTCTCCAATTGAAAAGCAAATTAACCCTTTGATCTCCCAACTCATACTATTACTTACTCAAGAACATCCAGGGCAAAACAAGAATGTTGAAGGATTAAGGGATTAAGGCCTATTGACTTTATAAATTGATTTTTATAAAAGATTTGTTTAATGTAGTTCTGATTGTTGTCTCCAAATTCACCAAAGCTTTTAGCTATTTTGATTGACCTGAAAATTATATTTTTGCTGTATAATGTGCACAAGTAATACCACTCTTACTCCAAATTACTTTTAAACTACCCATAATTTATTACATAAATATATTTCGTTTGCAGTGCAAATGGCTGCCGTCTTTGGCATTTGTAACTGAAGCCAATTTTTATGCCATACCTAATTTTAAGCCATTTATTTGATAAAAGATAGTCATCTCCTTATAAATAATAAAACAGGATTACAGAGCAAGCAGTGTTTTAATTCCCTGTGGTGCTTTTCTAATGCAAGGGCTACTCAGTCAGCTTGTGCACCTGTATAGAGACCTTAATCAGAAGAAGAGCAGAGTTTATTTCTCCCATATTGTTCTTTTGCCCTGGACTGTATCTAATCAATGTATCTACATCTTCAACATTTAATAACACCAGGTATTTGAAGGGAAATTTTGGCTGCCTAAAAAATGAGGGATCACATTTAGAAGTGGTCTTATTACCCCAAAACTCTTTCAGGAAAAAAAGAAAACTAGAAAGATGACTTGGATTTGCAGTCAGTCTGACTGCAGAAATGGGCTGGCACTTGCCTAAAACTAAGGCAGACATTAAGGTACAAGTTTGCTTGTAACTTTAGTATTTTATGAGCTAGAAAACTAAAGAGACATTTCTTTAATTTTGCTGTCATTGAAGGTGAAGATACGACATTTTCCTACTAGCTAAGTCTTACTTCCAGAGCTCTCTCAAGTGTGTGGCCTCCTTGTAAGCGTGGCTTTACCATTTCTCAGTTATCTGGACAGTGGATTAGTTTGCTTTGCATTTAAGAAGATATTGTGGTGCCCTGCATTGTGCTGGGTAATTCGTTACACTGTTTGAGTCTGTTTTCTTTTTTTTTTTTTTTTTTTGTATAAATAAATGCTAAAAAACAACTAGGATGGTGCAATGGCACTTTCCTGGTTCATGTGTCTTAAATATGCTCCAAGGGTGGCACCTCCATGGTGTTTGGGCAATTGTTTATGGCTCTCTCAGAAAAGCCAAGAAGAGAATACTGGTTTTGGATGCTGCTAGTTTGTTTTTGGTTTTGTTTTTTTGGTGGTTTTTTTTTGTTTGTTTTTTTTTTTTTTTTGTTTTGTTTATTTGCTTTTGTTTTTTGGTGGGTTTTTTTTGCCTTTTTTCACATTACCACTGAAAACACATTAAAATATTGTAAATGCAATGAAGAAAATAGTTTTGAAATGCACCATCCATTTTCCCCAACGCTGAACTATAAATTAAAGAACTAGTAAAACATTCAGAGCTCAGTATACTTAAAATCAGTCATTTACACCATAGGTACTGGGGAAGGAGCCTACCACTCCCTGTCCAGAGGGAAACCAAATCCCTGTCATATATGAAAGATGACAAGCTGGTGCTTCTTCTTACCCAGGGCTCATTCTCTGCACTCCAAGACAGGAAACTGGCAAATGGAGCTCACAAGAATTTTTTTCACTGAGATATTCTTGGAATAGACAGAGGAAGAGACATCCTCTTTTTTACCTTTTATTATTTTTTTTTTCATTTTTAAACTAATTTTGCAGTAGATGTTACAGAACTTGCAGAGCTTGCAGCAATGTAATGCCTGGTATGGAAAGTATTGGTAGCTGGCACGTGTGACAGGAACACTTCTGTTCCTGCTGAATGCACAGCGGCACAGCTTTCACATTCCTTTGGGCTGTACTTGCTTTAGTACACTAAGAACACCTGATTAAAAGTGAAATCTTAGTCACCCTACAAGATGGGTACAGTGGAGCCTCAGGAGCAGCCCGTGTGTGTGCCTTATGTTGCACCACGCTGCAAGCTGTTGATGAAAGGTGAATGAGAGGGTGCCTGTCATTTTGAATATATTAAATAGATGTATGAATTCAAGCCTGATGAGATCTTGGAAAGGAGAATTTTGAGAGGCTACATTTATTTTTAAGGTGATAGTGGCAGTGGAAGAGTGTTCAGTCTCTACTGCCGTGTGTGTGACCTTGAAAAGAGGAGCAGAGTGGGACTGAGGTTGGGTATGCCTGCACACACTGCTGGAAGGGGTGGATAGCACATCCTGATCCCACCAGAGCCAGGAGATCTTCAGGTAAGCTCCTGTAAATAGCAAAAGCTCTTTTCTCCCTTCCATAAGAAACCACAGCAAAGAAAGAAAATTAAGGAAGGAGTAACCCTTGCTCTTCTGGGATGGAGATGAACTGGAGTGTGAATAGTCCCAAAAATAGGAGATCGAGAAGCAAAATGCTGACATAATGCTAGAAAACTAAAAGTAGTAAAACCCCTTCTGAAGTAAGGCTTTTGGAAAGATAATAGGAGGAAAAAAAAAATATATATTAAAAAAGAAGACTTAAAATCTGCCAACCGAAAACTTAGGTCAAACAAAATTGCCTGCTGATCTTTACAATGCACAAATAAGACTTAAAAAACTGTAATTAGACCATAGTAAATTCTTGGTTTGAGGAATCTGTGTTGGCAAAATGAATGGTTATCATTATAGGGAGTAGGGTTGAGAAAAAAATGCAGACTAATAAGGATAAATTAAACAAAGCAGCAAAGACAAACTCCATTTCTTTCTTTACTTTGCATGCCCAGTTGGAAATAAATGATTGTTTTGCCTCCTGGAGGGATTAAAATAAGAAGGATTTCATAAACTCTCTCACTCTCTGGCACTCTTTTCACCTCAAAATCTTTCTTTCTATGCATAAAATTATGTGTTGCAAACACAAAAGCTGGCTTGCAAAATCATTAGTTTCTCTACTGTTTCCAATCAATGGCTAGATCTCAATATCAAGAAATTCTGTATCTTGCAGTCCTACTTCACCCAGGAAACCAGAAAACCTGATCCTAGCTACTGCTCACCCTGCATTCCCGATCCCCAACAAGCTGCCCCCTCTTGCAAAGGCTTCCATGGACATTAAAGGAGAAGAATGCCTTCTTTTTTGTACCAATGTACTTTTTGGTTGTCTTGCATTCCATAATATACATATTTTTGACATTATTAAATCTATTTTTTGTGATTAATATAATACAAACTTTTTTTTTTCTTACATTAAGGACTTCATTTCAAAATCATATTGAAGAGAAAATACTCCTGTGGGGAAAAAAGCCACTGAGATCATGCTTGAAGATTATTTACTAGGATGCTCCAATGGTAAGGCTGCAGTTAGGTAGTAAAAGAAGACAACAATGAAATCAATTGCATTTTATGACAGCTATATACAGACAAGTTCCCAGTCAGACCACTAGTTGGGCAGACTTTGCACCTTTGAATTAATGCATTTATGTTTTGCTGTCCGTATTCTGCCTCTATTTTAGCAATGGATCCTTTGCTGTGTTCTCATAGAAACTTCTGTAGTTTCTCTGGCTTTGCAATACACGTTGAACCTATCCTAACCACCTGGTTGTTTCATCAATGATTAAAATATCCCACACATAATATATAATTCAAACTCAAGAGGCTCTGCCTATCTCTATGTACACACTAGGCTTTTTCATCCTCTTCACAGAGATGTTGAGGCTGTTGACCTTAGCAAAGATCAGTTTGAGATCTACTCCTAACCTTTTCCCTTGACTGGGCCATACAGAGCCTTAATGTGAAAAAGGGATGGCTGTGCCTTGCTGGTAAATCACAGTGACAGAGTTACAAAACTAGACAGACTTTAGCCTCTCCCACTACGCTGTCGTAAGATGAGCAAAGCTTAGTCCTGCATGGTAAGACTGCTCTGCTCTCCCTTCCTAAATGTCTTACGTGGGGATGCAGAAAGCAGAGCACTGCACTAAGGGAAGGAACCAGCCTAAAGAGGTTAATGGCAGAGGAGGCAGCTACACCTGACTGGCCTCACCAGTAATTCCATCCAGGCTAACTCTTTCATCTGATCCAGGTGACATTTCTCATCATTTATTTGCATAGAAATCCAGCTTCAGGTTCAGGGTTGGGCACCTACTCCCAACCTGAGGTCAGCAAAAAACAAACAAACAAACAAACAAACAAACAAACAAAAAAAAAAACCCCAAAAAAACCCCAAAAGCATCTCATCTGCTATTTCTGAAATTGAAATTTTTTTTTCATTTCTAAACAATATCCTGTAAAAAATACTTTTCTTTAGCTAGAAAATGAGACAATTATTCATACAGCTCTGGCAGCGCCCTTTAATGGCAAGTGGCAACAATCTCATCTTGTCCATGCCAAAAAGTGAAAATCAGTGTTTATATACAGGCATTTGAAACAACTACAGGCACACAGATGCCTGCATTAACTGGGGCTTCCAGAGACACATGAACCAACATCAGCTATAATGGAGCCATGTCCTAGGGCACAGATACTATTTTATCCTAATTGAATCTAAAAGTATGTTGGCACTTAAACCCTTCAGTAAAGAGGGATATAAAGGAATTTTGAGGTAAGATAAAAATTATTTCTTAGTAAGTGGATTTCATTGATGAAAAGGATTTCATTTAAGTATCTGGTGGCAAGTCCAAGCATTTATGCTTTAGCACATGCTCCACATAATTCCAGACAGCTTCTGCACCTTGCATTTAGTTAACTATACTGTGATTCTCCCTACAAAGTGGTGCTCCCAGCTTTTACACTTGGGTATCTGTGTGTAGCTCCTCCTGTCCTCAGCACAGCGGCTGGCAGCTAATTCAGGGAAGAATCCTGTGGGTGCCAGCTGATAGGAAAAAGTTTTGCTAAACTAGATTGCACAGTTTGAACTTCATGCTTATCAAAGCTTAATAACAGCATTTAGTGGAACTCAATGTCTAGGTGCACTTTCAGTATTTCATGTTGCAGTTGAGCCAAACATCTCACGGTGCATGTCAGCAAGGTCTCAAGTAGCTTGCAATTCTACTGGCATACTTTCCTTCAGTTCTCTGATCTCAGTTATTTAACAGAAAATGGAATCTCTTAGGGAAGGAATAAACATGCGAAATGATGATTTCCTTTCTCGCAACGCAGCCAAATTTCACTGTAAAAAATTTGCAATGAAAATCAGAAATGCCTTGTCTGCCCAAAGAGCAGACATCAAAGAGCCTTGACATTTACGATCAAAGGTACACAGATGAATTCAAGGACCTTCCATAGTCCAGCATCAAATCAAGAACAATGGTGAATGTGTTTAGCTCAAAAACAGCCAAAATATTGCTTTCCTTTCTATACTGAGCATTTTTCCCCATTGAACTAAACAAACGTTTGTATTTGGAACTATTTGCTGCTTCTTTAGGAAATTGCTTTCGAAGGCGCAATCTAAATCCTGAACAATCCACGCAGCCCTAAAATATTAAGGGTTTAAATACTGGTTATGGTCCATATTAACATTCTTAGACTCCTGCCGCTGCATCTAACTCCTTTGAACACATTATCAGACACGTCAGCCTACACATCTACCATATCAAAATCTTCAGCTTTTTCTAAAATAGTCCAGACTTAAGAGGAAATTCCCATTGCTAGCACTAAGTGAACTTACCCATCTACATCATCTCCCTCACTGCACGACACAGAAAGACAGATTATTTTAAAAGTTCAAAATGCCTTATTTCCTGTTTATCAGGCCTAAGAAACATCACTTAGTTTTTTGTCACCTTCCTTCCAGGGAAGAAATAAGGTATGAAATGAAACCAAGATTTCTCTATATTTACATGGTACACTACAAATGCAGAGCACAGCACTCAAACAATTTGTGTATTTAATGGTGTCCAGAATTTCCCATTTCATACTGGCATAAATTTAATACATGGGTACCATACTGTGTACTGTGCTGAAGATTTTCTACCTGTCATTAAAGTCAGAAAGAGGGATCTTCTAAAGTCACACTTTCTGTCTCTTAAAACATTACAAGCGTTTGAGCATTCATCTCTAATCCCAAAATAACAAAATAGTTTTGTCATATAAATTAAAAAATAAGTTTCTTTAATTTTAAATCATCATTTTTTCTCTTCAGGTAAATAATTTTTCTTCAATTACTATCAACAGCTCTGGTCTGTGGTTGCCAACTTCAGAACAAAATGTCATTTTGCAATTAATTATCACCACTTTAGTTAATGCCTTTATACTAATACACATCAGGCAAGAGAAAATATTAATAATACAAAACGAGACCTTCAACCTAATACAGGGTTAAGATGCGATTTCTAAATACTTTTGTACTTTAGCAATAAAATTTATTTTGCTTATGGACATTTAATTTTTTTTCAGTGTTGAGAAATGGATCTCTTGTTACTTTTCCCACCGTTTTGTTGCTGCAGTTGCTCCTCATTCTCATTCTTAAAATTCTACTGCAATTATTTTTCAAACTATTATCCTTCTACCCATGTCCCTCAATTTGTTCTGTTTTTAGGATAACTAACAGAGCAAATAATTTATTAAGGATAAAAATAATTTTGCAAAGATTTGCAGAAGCTGACAGACTAAGAATTCTTCCAAGTAGAACCCAAGTAGAGAGTGGAGGATTAGACCCCCTAATCCACTGGTTTGTTTTTTTTTTTCAAACCAGGGTTTTTAATACTAAACTAAAACCTTTGGAGAGTTTTATTTTTAGTGGATTTCCATATTAAGGTTTGCTCTAAGAATTACATTTTAGGAAACAAACCAAAGAAATGTATTTCTTGTTTGCGAGTAAGGTATCATCATTAAAAGTCTTCCATTCTCCAAATAAATATTTTGTTTTACTTTATGCCGAATTTTATTTTTTTCTGATAGTTTTCATTGTAAACATTAAATTTTAGGAAGGTTTAAAATTAAAAATAATTTAAAGGGAATTGATGCAATGAAAACAATCATTTGTTGATGACGGTACACTATGTTTGATAAGAGATTAACAAAGTGACAGTTTTTACTAATTATTTCCTCATCAACATTGTACATGAAACTTTCTTTCAGTTAAAAGAAAACCAGGCCAGTGGGGCTGTGTCTATGTTGCCATTTAATTAAATCATTTAGTCTGTGAAATAGCCCAGAGCGAGCAACTCTCCAAACGTGGCAATGTTTTGGCTGCTTGAACTTTCCAGTGGCATATTATCTTAGTTACACGGTAATGTGTGTCTGCCCTGAGAATAATTGTCATTTCTTGGTCTAAATTTCACACACTGACACTTTTCTTGCTGCTGAGAGGTGGATGGCCCTACAGCAGGCCACGGTATTCCTCTGCTTCCCACTTAGTGCTCCTGTGGACCCAAAGCATGATTTCCTTCACATTTATAAGTTTTGATTTTGAAAATGTAATTTTTTTTCATTTCATTTCATTTTCATTTTAAATTTCAAATTATCTGGCCAAATGTAGGAGTTGATGCCTCTGAGCTGCTGAAAAAAACATTGGATCTTTTTGAAACTAGTTGGGCCTGCAGAATAAATCCATCAAATGGCTGCAACCTCTCCCTACACTGGGGAGCCAGATGAGTCCTGGATCAGCTCAAATGCCTGGGATTTACCTGGCATGCAGGACAGTCACAAGTTCTTTGCTGCACTAGATCCTCAAGCTTTTGTGATGAGCTGCACAAAGAAATCAGTTGGTAATCAAAATAATAATTTTTAACCAGGGAATTTTCTGTCCAGAAAGCAACTAATCTGACAAAACATACCAGTGAAATTTGCTGAATACTTTATATGTAATTTCCAAAGTTTGCAGCAGTCAAATTTTCTAAGAAAAACAACTATTATTTCCACTATTTATTTTTTTTTGTAAACTGGAAGAATTTTTGACAAAATTATCAAAATGAGGAAGCACTCTCAATGCATACCAGCCTTACTTTCTTAGATTTTCTTTATATACAAAGCAGTGGTTTAGGTAGAAATTTCTGTAAGAAACTGGTAAAAGGTAGAATATAGAAGAATATTCTGCTCCCTCGGACTGTGTATTCACACAACACTTCTGCATCTTGCCAAGTTTGTGAGCTGCAAGAGCACAGCGTGTAGTGATGATGCTCTAACCCTTTTAGTGCCTTGCATACTACACACTGAGCTGAATTTTACTTCCAAACAAAATTTTGGCTGCATTCCTTACTGAGCACACATTGTTCTTGCTTTGACAGAATATCCTATTCTCTCACTCAAAACAATTTGATGCATTTTAAATTTTTTTTAAACCTGTTCCTAGATGGGTATAGTTTATATAATAATCAGCCACCAACTCCAACACTGAAAAAAGACAGTTCTTATTTTCTTAATTTAGGTCATTATGCTAAAATTATATTTTCTCTACTTTTTTTTAATATAATTTGCAATTAAATTAAATACCTTTTAGAGCAAAATTAAGTGTCTGTTATATAGTTTTTCTTTTTCTAACTTAACGTTTAATTAAATGCTAAGTTTGGCATTGCATAGTTTGGTGAGAAATTCAGCGCTGGATTTCAGTGAATAAAAAGAATACCTAATCAAAAGCAATGCAGCAGGATTCTATGATTTTATATTATTATATATTATGTAAATATAATTGGCTTTGTAGTGCCTTTTAAACAGAGATTTGCTCTGATCTTCCCTGCCTTTAAACCTTCAGACTGACCACAAGTAAGCACATGGAATTTGAGTATTAGTATGAGTACTAAATTGCTAAAAGTACTGCAACACCAAACCTAGATTGTTCTGTATTTATATGTAAGAGCAGAACTGAGAATGCTATTTTTAAGGAGGCTCTTCAGGTTTATTTAACTGGTTAAAAAAAGATTGGTCTTTACTGGAGCATAATGGCATAATATGGCCTTATAGTGAGGAGTACATGTAGAAAAATAGGGGAATTTTTAGGCCTAACTGCATTTTCTGTCAGCCAATATCTTAACCTAAATTGATCATCTGGTCAGCTTCTTCTATGGTGCAGAATGAAAGAAAAAAAAAATAAAAAAGAGTGGTTACATCTTTTGCAGCCACAAGAAGAGGACAAAGGTGGATAGGGAAGCAGCGGATATACAGTGTAATAACTTCCAGCTGTTGCATCATCTGTCTGCTGGTAGGTATGGCGAAATAAATAAATGATCAAAAAAAATCTAATTAAAAAAAACCCCAACAATGTCAGGATGAGTTTTTGTAAATAAGAACTTGCAAGACAAGTGATATGAAAGCAACAAGATTATTAAAATGCAGTATCTTATTTATTATACATTAGGTAGATCAAAGCTCCTCAGAGATAACAAGGCACTGATTGGGGGTTGCCACCTGTTTGGTCTCACTGGCTGTGGAAATTTGTGAGGTGAAGCTGTGTTGAAGGTTGTCAACACTTCTGAATGGCTTGCATTGATAAAAAATTCCAAATTATTCTTATTTTGGTGAAAAGATTGACTCATTATTCACCAGCACATATGTTATTTTCTTAGTTAAGTCAAAAAGGATTCAGGAAGGTTTCAGAAACAAACAAACAAAATTGCAGGCAAATGCTCTTACTTGAGACACATCACTTTAATATGGCGAGTATTAAAAGACCTGACGAGTATAAAATTAGAATATATTTGAGCTATTGCTTTGGAGAATGCTGAGCCTTGCAGCAGACTGAGCTCAGAGAAGAAAGAGTGTGGCAAGCAAATTTTCCAAGAAAACTAAAGTCTGGGCAACAAGGCCGGAGGCAGTTTTCTAGATGCTTTTTTGGGTTGGTTGCCTTTTTTGTCTAACCTCTCCACAAAGAATAGAGCAGACGTAAGGAAATGTTTGAGTATAAATGTCTAACAGTTATTGGCAGGATCTACTAAAGAGCAAGTTGAGGAAAGCTGAAAGTCTACAAGATGCAGCAAGGGAAGGCAAGGCAAGGCAGTGACAGCCTTTGTCAGTGTCCTTGAAGTGTGCCACAGAACTGGCTGAAGAGATGAGCAGAACTCCAGACTGGAGATGTCAGAGCACCACTGGTGCTCTGTTTAAATGACTGTTTGTAGGAGATAATGCATAACAGCAAGAAAAGGGGAGTCAGTAAGAGTAAGAAAGATCTCTTTAAGTCAGTGGAAACTTAATTTGAATGGATAAAATTGGGGAAAAAGTTTCTAAGTCCATTAAAAGTCATGTGTTCCGAAAGAAGAATTGTTTGGGAGGTCTCTGGGTGCTCTAAATACACCCACTGACCAAAAGCAAGTTGGCACTGACACACGAAAAGTGATTCCCCTTGGCTGACTCAGTTCAAAGCAGAGAAGACGACTGTGAGACCACATGATGTGGGCATTCCCTCGCAGGCGAGTTTGAGGAAGGATTCACACTGACAGACTCTTTTCCACTCCTTATTTCTAGAATGGTGAACAAATGCCCCAGAGCAAAGCAGCGCCGAGGGTTTTGCGCTCAATTTTCTCTAGAGAGCACCGTGCAGATACAGATTTCCGTTCTGCTAGCGGCAAATGTTTATTCTACGATATTTTGGGCACTGATGTGAAAAAACATGATGCGGGAGAGGGAATGCTGACAGCCACACTGTGATCCCTTTTAGACTGCTAAAAACAAGAAGCAACTTTGCTGAAATCAGTGAACATTTTTCTCGGTCTATGCAAGCTGCTTTAAATGAAGAACTTAAATTTGATTTCCAAACTTCTGGCAGCAAGTCTGATGAGAGCCTAAACTGCTACCACCATAACCTATGAGTCCTCTGGTTCTTCTGCTCGTTTCAAGATTGTTAAGGTTACAATGAAATATTTATTCCTCCTTCAGACTAGAAACAGGAAAGGATATAATAGCATTTGAAAGTAAGTTTTAACATGTAATAACCATATTAGTAAGGTTTTAATTGCTTTTGTGCCATAGCACAATTAAAATAGTGGAAAAGCAGATGAATGAGGAATGTGCAGGAATAAATATTTGTCAAATACAAAGATCTAGAGCACTGTCTGCAATGGAATTGTTTGGTAATATTACAGCAGTATTAAAAGCATAAGCAGTCCCATTAACAAGCAGTAATTAGGAAACAAATAAGGTAAGTGCAACATACCCAAAAACATAATCTCATGGTGGTTTATATCAAAATAGCTGACTTTAGATTCTGAAGTTCAAACCATTTGGAAATGATGGTGAACTCGTCAGTATGAGATCTTTGAGGATCAGTTTTCTAACCTCTAATTTTCAGGTGATACTTAAGGTAATCTGAAGTATAGAGCTAAAACATGCTGTTCAACAACAGTGTCCTAAAGACACTGGCTAAAAAGATATCACTGCCAGAAATCTGGAAGAAATTTCTTTCTAAACACTGAAGTAAAATTTCAAGATGCCTGTATTCCCAATTACTTGCACTAAAAGTTTATAGATGAGAAATAAAAATGTGGTTTTGGTTTAGTAGTTCTAACTCTTGGTTTTTATTTTTTATTCCTGTAATCATTGTCATTTCCAGCTACAAAATCCAGTCTCTTACACTTAGGAAAACAGCTGCATGGCGCTTATTCCCACCCTCTGGGGTTTCTGTAGACTGTAGTATATAGTATCTATAGTATGATTTTAAAGAAGAATAATTTATGAAACAGAAAGTTGAGGATATTTCATCTGCTTGCTTTTACCTCCAGAGTTTACTCTCTGTTAGGGAAATCTGCACCTAGTGTGGCAAATCTGAAATCCACGCTCACAGAGGTGCATCTCCTTCTGTATTTCCAGACCAAATGCAGAAACATCTTTAATGAAGAACAGCTTCAGTAGCTTTTTCAAGGATGTGCCTAAGCAGAAAGTATCTACATATATTTGGGGAAACACAGCATTTAACTGTTTTTGGATAAATAAGAAACTGGCAGTTTCCTCTCATTTGCCACACCACTGCTCAAGGGTCTGTCTGAGAATGAAGTCTGGAATGGAAAACAGAAGTCTGTCACAGATCCTTCCTCTCTGCCTGTCACTTTTGCAATAAACAAGGCTATCAACCCCTGGCAATTTAGGTAAATATTTCTAATGATGTGATAGTTCAATTACTGCAGAAAGCTAATAATCTAAAAAGATCTCCAAAGCTGATTTAAAAAAGGTGAGTTACTTAACTGATGATTATAAGATTCAGCAATGCAAGAAACCAGTATTAAACTTACATTTACAAAGAAATTAGAAAGAATGCTAGGCACAAAACCATTTAGTTAAATGCAGAATACATTCTGGATTCAGTGAAAATTACTCCCTTTTTATGATGCTACTCTCTTCCACTGAATTTATCTGTGAAGATCAAATGGCAAACTTCTGCAAAATATTACAGTTCAGTAAGTATCTTCCCTGCAGTAGGATATGAAAGTCTAAGAAAGAGAAAATGAACTGCTTTAGCATGCTGTATCTCCCAGAAAGCATCTGACAAGCCACCAAAAAATGGAAAAAAAGTGGAGTGAATCAGCACAGAAGGAAAATGAACTTGTGCTAGCAAAAAGGTGCTTCTGGAAAAGAAAGAGGTTGAAAACATAAACATGCATGTAGATATTTCAGAACCTTAGAGTTACTGCAATCCCCTTCTGTGTTAAAGCCCTCTAAGAGCCAAACACCAAATGGCAATCCACCATGGATAGTTTTTAGTTAATCTGAGAGTGATTTTCCTCAGGTATATAAGTATTCACCATTTGACGGGTTTTCCAGCTCTGCAGGTTTCACTAGCTGAAGAATCAATACTGCAAGGGCAGGTACTAGAGAGGCAATCGCTGTATGGAAATGTGCCCCATCTATTAAAATACAAGAATGCCTTTCATGAAGTGGATAATGCCCCCATCTTTTACAATGCACTAGAGTGTATTTACTCGTTAAAGACTCTTCTTCGCAAAATTATGCAAAATGAAGTACTTTAAGAAGATGAAGAGGAAAGAAAGAATCTTCCTGTGCCAAATTAAAACCCAGAGACATAATGCTAGAGAACATTTAGTTACTTCTGATCTCTGCTCGTTACTGAAAATCCAGGATACTGCAAAGTAAACCAGCAGTCCTGCTGACCTCACCCTGCTCATCCTCTACTTCCACTAACATCTTTCCTCTTGCTTTGCTTTTCTTAACCCCTCTCTGCCTGCACACAAAATATTTGCTTCTAGAGGAAAACTGCTGCGTTCCCGGTATTGATGATGTGCTTTTCCCTGAACCAGACCTAAGTGAGCAGGATGCCTCTAGGTACATTTAGGAGATACAGTGCTGAACTCCTTCTCAAACTGCAAAATATTGCTGCAATGTGCTTCCAGACAATTAAGTCCTATTTAAACTTTGAGAAAAAAGGTGGCCAGCCCCACCTCTTCCAGTGAAGGACTCTGGAGTATGCTTATAATCTGCCTCGGTCTCCTTCAGTGGGAGATGCCATTTCTTCTCTCCATAATTCTAAACGGTGCAAGATGAGATGATATTTGAATTTTGTTTCCCTAGACATGATGTGTGCACCTACATTTCAGTTTCTGAGAAGGGGGGGATAATGATATTTAAATAGCATCACTTAACCAGCAAACCCAGCACAGAGGAGATGCACTCTCCACGTAACGGGAGGACTGACCATGTTTTGTTGCCTCTTTTACAGATTCTCAGCAAAATCTGTTACTCGGTAGAGATTCTTGAGTAAAAGTGACAGACTTTATATGAAACTGTACCATTGAGCAGCAGGCTGGCAAGGGATAAGTGTCGCTCAGGAAGTTTGACATGCACAGCTGTGGAGATTGGGAAATTCAACCTCTGCCCTGAAAAATGAATACCTTGAAAAAACTGGGAAATTCTAGAACAGTGACATAAAATGAATATAATGATTTTACCTGTAATATATATATGGGTTTGAGCCTTTTCTATTCATGAGTGACAAGTGAAGAAAAATCTTTTTTCGGAAACAAAAGCACAACAAAACATTTGCTGTTGCCCTGAATACTAATGATGGAAGACTGTTGCTATGGTGATGCTAATTTTAACGCTCTTGCCTGTGGACTTCATATGAACTGCCCGTTTTAACTTTTGCAAATGTCATTTACAAAATGAAAACCCATTAATGACTGGTGAGGGCAAAATGTTCCACTTTAATTAGAATAATAAGGAATGCTGATGCACAAAGTACAGGTTTGTGAATTGCTACAAAGCCCACACTGTCAAAATTAATTACTGCTGATGGGGACTTTGTTCTAATTTTTTTTTTCCAAAGGAAGCTTTAGAATAATACAACTGTAGCTTGACTTGAAGTTGAAAGCAGGCTCTCCTTTTAGTTGCAAGGTGGAATAAAGAGGTTTCTGAGACTGACAGGATAGTAAAAAGCACAGTGGAGCTTAGAACTGTGACTGAGCCATGCTAAAGGAGCACCAATTCAGCAAAGGGGAAATGCAAGTGATAATGCTGCCAGGGGAAAAAAAAAAGTATTTTCCAGCTAAATACTAGCTCAGAAAAGCAGTTAGGATTTGGAAAATAGAGCTGGTATTTTTGAAGAACTTAAAAACAAAAATAAATTGAGTGGGTGCTGGGATATGATTCTGGTTAGGGGGATATTGCTGTGACTTGTTAATTGTGAGGTGCTGAGACAAGTAGGTGATGTTTAAAAAAACCCAGCATGATAGTAATAGTAATTTCTTTTTTAATACACCAAGCCCTTGCAAATCATGAGCATACATCTCTCATGAGGAGGGAAAAAAGTTGCCACTACCATTTCTAATTTTGGGGCAATGTCTGAGCATAGAAAGTAGGCGCTATGCTGCTAACAGCATGTCAGTAGTACTGACTGCAATGAGGAAAGCATGCTGCAATGAAAAGCATCGCAGACAGCTGCTGAGAGTACATTTTACAGACTAATTGTTATTATTAAATATCTCCATTGTAGCACTGCTTAGAGGATCCAATTTAGAGTTGAGATCCATTGTGTCGCATCCTGCATTAACAGAAAGGAAACTTGCCTTCCCTTGTGAGGAGCTGAGCTGCTGAAGGACTTGCTTTGTCTTTATGCTGCGTCTCTGGTTCAGTGTGAGATTGCTGGAAGTGTGACTGGTGTGAGGATGAATAGCTGCTAAAATATTTTTCCAAATTCTCATTCATGATAAAGTGTGGTTTAATGAGTAGCTGAACTTTCTTCTAGCATGACCAGTACGAAATCCACTCTGAGTCTATTGGTACACTCCAGTGCTGTTTTAAAACAGCCTGGCCAATTTTGCTCTTGAATTGTTGGCTATTGTGCAAGCCTCTGTACTTAAATACAGCTCTGCACTCAAGATGGCTGGAATTTCATGGTATTGTACTGAAGAGAAATACAGCAAAAAATACTGATTTGACTGAGAATGGTTGTGTCTACCAAGTCTGATTGCAAGTTTTTCTGCCTGTGGTTCTTTAACTCAGAACTTGTTTTCCTCTTGCCGTTAGGTTTGTGCAGAGGTAACTAGGTGACAGCTGACCAGCCCTGTCACCAAAGGCCTCCTTCAGTGAGCACCCACTCTTCGTATAGGGCTGTTCAGAGAAGGGCTTGATGTTGAAAATGCCATTGACTCTAATTTTTGCAGATAAGGCCTGTGTGCTCTGTGCTGCTGCTGAATGCAGCTGTACCTGGTGGAGTGCACAGCCATGAGGCAGGTGGCTGCTCTTGAGAGCCAGTGAGCTCAGGGCTAGTCCCCACTTCTGCAGGACCTTGCCCTGTGATATATTATCTCAGAACAAGAAGGGACAAGGCTCTCTTCTACTCAGTAGGAAGAACCTTAGCAGCTAGCTGGAATTCAGAGGGAGCCAGAAGCAAACAGTAGTTTACAAATATGGAACTGATGTGTTTTAACAAACTAAAACTTGTAAATTAAAGTTTAGTAGCTTCCCAATACACAAAGGTTTAGAATTTATGGAATTAATCTGAAATAGAGGAAATAATCTGACAGAACTGCCTCACGGAAATTTTTTTCTAAATACCATTACCAAGAAAGTTAGATTTTTACCGTTCATTCTCCAGATAAGAAAGTGGTATTTCTGGCAATGTCAGTGCCTGCCAACACTGATGGACAAAGAATTCAAGGGGTTTAAGTTAATGGAGCCTGCTACAGTGGAGACTTCTATGGGATGAAGATCACCTCAACCTTCTTCAAGACAGATTGGGCACCTGGATAAGAAAGGAATATTTTTGTTCCTTAAAATTCTCTGTTAATCCATGTGAATGAGTAGAATGTAAAAAGTATGTGCCTTTTGTGCAGAGGTACAGTGAGACATCCAGTGGTGTGTAACCAAGCAGTAAAGATGCTCCAAACTGGAATCTGGAACTAGGCGATGGAAAGAGTAACAGTGCCTCTGAACAATTTCTAAGTTCTTCTCACATGTTTCATAATCTTTGCAGTAATTTTTTTTGAGCTGTTACAATTCATTTTACGACTATTGTTAAAACAGTGAACACAGTATCTTTTAATGAGGCAATAATGGCTGAGGCTGAATTAGATCACTGCTAAGCAGACTGACTGAATACCAAGTTAAAATCTCTCAAAAGAAGAGAATCGGAAAAAAAATATAGTTGTTTGGTGTTGGAAAATGAGATAAATTATCTTAAGGACAGGCAACACTAAATGTGTATGTAGGCATAAAGTGCATGGGATAGCCAACAGAGGCAGCAAAACATTGTGCATAATAATAGAAACATCAACAGAGAAACACTGGTGTTTGAGAGAAAACATCTCTTTTGAGCTCGGGATTTAATAACCACCTAATGTCAAGCGCTATAAACAGGAAAGAAAACTGTAATTAACAAGTTTAGAAGTCATCAGCATAACTAAATTAAACAAAACTCTGATAGGAGAGGTGAGAAAGTACAATAAAGAGGGTGGTGGGCTGGAGGCAGTTTCCAGTGGGAAGACTGGCTCTGCAAAGGGAGCATAAGAAAGAAGATACAGAAGAAGCAAACAGTAAATTATTACAAGGGAAAGCCTGTCAGCAAGCCAAGAGAAGGCATGAAAGGACAGCAGCAAGATGGTTTGTTGAAAGTGATGGAATGACCTAGAAGAAAGTGAACACTGAAAAGATTCTTGGAACTGGAAGGCAGGAAATTGTTAGTGACCTTATTAAGAGCTGTTTTAAGGAGAAAATGGAACAGAAGCTAGAAATGACTGGGCAGGGAAAAAAAACATGGACTGGAAAAAGACAAATTCCAATAGGAAAGAGGGCAATGTTCTGCATATTGAGCAGTGTCAGAAAAAAGATTTGTTTTGTTATATCAAGGGCAAGGGCAGTCCTGAACAGAAACTTCCATGTAAGGGAAGAAGGACCAGATAAGCTTCAAAGAAAATACATCACTAGAAATCTAAAGTCCTAAACAAGTCATTTTGATATGCTCCAAATGTCTGAGGGACTGAAGAAGTTAACTAAATAGACTTGCTCTCTAATATCCAGCTACTTGATGTCCCAGGTGTCATTCTTCTAATTTCTTGTTGTGAAATATACCATCTGTAACTTGCTATTACTTCAAAGAAACTTGTTGCAAACAAGACTTTTCTCCTTCAAACAAATAGTGCTTTTCAATTCTATTTCCCTCACTGTGACAAGCCCTTTTCTCTGAATTCCTGCTGCTGCACAGTACTATGGCAGCAGCCTGATGAATGTGCTTTCCTTTGTTGGGGACACACCATATGGTTTATCATTGGTTGAGTAGTCCTTCTCTTCTTTTTTTTTTTTTTTCCCATGAATTTCTAAATAGTGTTCACAAACCCCCAAAAAACCCAAAACCAAAACAAGAAGAACAAAAACCCAAAACCCAAAAGCTTCCCGAAAAAACCCAAACAAAAACCTCCCAAAACCCACAAATGAAAACAGAAACAAAAACCATAAAGAAACAAAAAAACACACAAAAAGCCCCAGAAAACCAAAATCCAAACATATTGAAATTGAAGATTATTGAGATTTGTAGCTGGTATCATTTTAGTTTAGGGCTACTTCAAGAAAATTATATAATCTGAATCCAAACAAAATTTGGAGCTGTCTAATGGAGTTTTCAGTTACCTCTGAAAGTACAGAATATGGCTGTCACTTGGAGCCACCTTTTCCTTTGTGCTTCACAAAGGCAATTATGAAACACACAGCAATTTTTGAATTATAAGTGCAAGTCCTCTATACTGATTGAAAACATCATTAAAAAAAAACCCAAAGCCTATAGGTTTGGTTGGCGAATATCTCTGAATGATAGTTCAGCTACAGCGTGTAGGTTTATGTTTTAAACTGTGTAAAATTTTAGAATTATTTTTCTAATTAACTTGAACTTGCACTGTCTTACAGAAGACATTGAATATCAACACTGTGCCATGAAAGCAAAATTTAATATTCAAATACTATGTTTTTATAGTCAAGGATCAGCAAAACACAGCAAAAAAAGGAATTGAACATCATGCAGTAACTAAAAGCTGATTAATATACACAAAAGTATTTCACATTAGAATTTCTCATTTACTAACAAAATCTGCTCAGTAAAATTGGCAACTGCAGTATGACTGGAGCTGGTGATAAAATGAAGTAGAGGATGCTTTCAAGCACAGAAGTAAATGCAAATTAATGACACGCAACACTGTAATCAAGATGTAAGAAAAACTACCATAAATGTAGGCTTCTTTACTTTAGAACTTCTCTGAGTTTAGCTGTTTAATCATACTTATGAAATGCAGTACATGATTTATACATTCCAGGGATTCTCAGCAAACAGGGTTAACAAAACCCTCTCTGATGAGAATTTGCTTTAAACACTTTTCAAATTGTTCCTTAACTGTTTGAGCAGAGGGAGTCCCAGGAGTAGCAGAATGCATATATGTGCACTTAGCATATTTTTTAACATTAGGATTCCTATCGAATTTGCATTTTTAGACCTTCAAGTGAACCCTTCATTGAGGGAATATTCACCTATGAGTTTGTTTCATATTGTTATTCTCTCTGTGTTTATATCTGAAACTAAATTACACACTGGTTTCCTTAGGGACATATCCAGTCTTTATGGCTGTATCCTGTGTACTGCAGCTGCTGTTGTTGCATCAAGTCTTATTTGCAATTGCTTTCACTTTTTTTTCTGTGTTTTCAAAACATGTGCACAGGTAAGGTCACCTAAGAGCATAGCCATTGATGAAGTCCTAAAGTTAAAAGCAATTGAGCAGACTTAAATTGAAGATGAAACAGTAGATAAAAACCACTGATGTGGGAGGACACATGCAGCTTCTGATTTCCTAATGCAGGTGCAGTTTTTCTGCATTTCAGCGTGCAGCAGGATCTGTTCACTTTTTGCCACATCCTTTACAATTTTAATTGTGTATCCCTTTGCTAATAGAACCTCCAGGATGGCAAATGGTGGATTGGAAAATAGTGCTTGGAAACAAAAATTATTTTAGTATTTCAGTATTTTTAGTATTTCAGTATTTTTATTCAATAGAAATTTAATTCCTTTTTATTTATCTTCCTCATATTTCTTTATTATTTCTTCCTCTTTATTTCTTTATTTATCTACATTTTCAGGTCAATATTTGTATGACCATATACCCTTTAGCAAACATCTCCTTGAGATGTCTATGACCAGGCTCCTGCTGCAAAAGTGCCTCTTAATCATCAACAAAGTATAACACCCATGTCTCAACTAGAAAAGCTTTGGGTTATGATTAAAATCTTATCATATTGCTCCATGTTGCTTATATAGTTGAGATGTTTGTATGAAGTTATCTATTCCCATAGCAAGCTAAATTTCTAGCTACTCTTTACGTTTTAATTCCATGCCTGTAACATTTCTCTCAATTTTTCTTGGTACGCCTCACACAGGGTGTCATAACCCTCAAGCAGGAAAAGTTTTACAACGTTTTCTCCAATAATGCAGCTTTTAAGAAAAAAAATGAGTTGAATTTGCTGAAAAATGAGGCACAGAAAAATGTGTCTTTGCCTCTCTACTCCTGTATTAGCTCTGCAGTAGTGAACAGAAAAAATATCTTGATAAAGAAAACTAAGAGACAAGTACATAATAAAATACAAAAGGCAATCTATTTACTAGCCAGATATCTAATACTTAAACATTGAAATAATAGAAACTTTTCTAGCAGACATCTAGATAAATATAAAATACCTGAATGAGACTGTATTATCATGATTTTAAATATTTAGATTTCTTAAAAAACCTTTACCTACTGCATAAAAAATTTAACATTAAATCCCGCAACTCAATTGATCATTAAATTTCATTAACAAAAGTGCATAAGTTCACATTATAAAGTGTGAAGTACATGAGTGAAGAATAAAACTCATACCAATAACTTTGCACATATTTACAGCAACCTTAATTCTCATTAATTTATTGCTGTATTGAGTTTGTGCCCCCCTCAAGCTCCCAAACTAACACCTACATATGGCATTTATGCTAACAAAATTTGGTCCTGCTGAAAGAGAGGAGGGAGGACCTTGACACAGAGAGTGGGTAGGTGATAAGGAGCAAAGTTTGACCTCTACTCACTATTCTACTCTGTAGGCTGCAGACACCAGTCAGTGACCCTGCTAGGCTTGTTATATAAAGGGTGCTGCTTGTGTTGTGCCATAATCTCATTTTCTGAGCTCAACTGCCATGGAAAATGCAATGCCATGAGTGCTTGTGTTACAAAAATTATTTGTAAGAAAAGCAATTCGTTCAGAGATGAGATGCATTTTTTATGGTTTGTTTTTCTTGAATTATCTAGTCAGAGATTTCCTAATATAAAAGTTTATCTGGTGAATATTTGAAGCTCAAAACAAATAGGTAGCGTACAGGAGGCTGCCAAACCTAAAGATCATATTTGAAACTATAATTTATCTCATAAAATTCAACTTTTGAATCGGATAATGAGAAATAAGCAAAATGAGTATTGATTATTTGGTCATTCTTAACCTATTCATTAGAATATTTCCCTAAGTCTAACTGTAACCTGACATTTATACAGTTCTCAATTAAATCATTTTATGTGTCTCTCAGAATTTGTAGCTCCTTAGTATGTACATAAACTAGTTCTCAAGATTTAAGGTCTGAAGATGAGGATATCACAGGACTGATGTGCAACACAGAACTGATTTCAGCTATTACTTGACAAGAAGAAAAGAAAATCATTGAAAGGCATCCCATTAGGAGAAAAATGGGCCCAATAATCCATAATCATGATTCAGTGAGTAAAGACTGAACAAATCTCTCACGGCAAGATGTGTTTGTAAAGACAGGTGGAGAATATTCTGAAAAATACGAACTTACTGCAGTCAGCAGGAGAGCTGGCATCTTAGAAGGTCAGAGAAAGAATAGATTCAAGAGCAGTTCGGCAAGATCCATGAATTAATTTTGGAAAAGGATCCAGGAAAACACCTGACCTTGCCCTGACAGACAGGCTGCTTAGGGAAACAGAAAGAGCCCAGCTGGCAAGGCTGACTATTGCACTCTCAGTTTGTCTTGGGTTGTTGCATGGCCTCAGGTGCCAACATGGGAACGTTCCTCAGTCAACCAAAGCTGTGCATCCACAGCAAACAGAGCTGAAAATGTAAATCATACCTGGCCGTACCCACTGCTTCCTCACTGGCGCTCAGACCTCTCCCAAAGCACAACTAGAAATTACACCCCTGCCATATTTTAGACTGATGAGATCACAAAGAACACAAGAAAAGGTGAAGCTGGATCAATTTAATGCTGGCTCCCTTATTATATGGACGGAGTTTTTCCTATGTGAAATGTCTTATTTGTGGAGCTGGCTGCATTAGAAGGGACACTGGACCAAGGGCAATGCAGGCAATGGATGTGACAAGTGCTGCTTAGGAGAAGCTGTCAGTCTTTGGAAGAAAAAAAAAGGAAGTATGAGGCTGCTTGATATAACACGAATATGTAAGGAATCTGAGATATTGTTCCCCATTTCCTTGAATATTACATTGGACAGTTGTCAAAAGTCGTCTCCTCTTTGTCTGTCATCTAAATTAAGTACGTAATTGATCTTTAAAAGAAAGGGAAAATTCTGACAGGCAAATCTTTCTATTTTTTTTTCCTTAATGTGTCCAATCTTTTCAAGTTCAAAGCATTCCAGTGGAAATCAAACATAATTCCTATTTTAGAATCCTGCTTATTAAGCACACTGTTTAAAAGATGGGCTTTGAGTAGATAGCAATACATTTTAGCTATCAGGAGCAGCTGTAAAATCTACTTTTAATGGAAGATTTGGCATATACTCTATAAAATAGGACCATATTGTATAGATGTCACTCAACTTTGTAAAGCTTATATTGGCTATGTAATTTTTCATTCATTTACTTCAGTCGTTAAGTGTAGCCAGGCTACATTTAACAATTGGAGTAAAATGAAGCTAATAGAAATGAAATAAATTCAATCAAAAATCACATTCAGCTTACAATAAATGCAACAACTTCAGCTACAATAAAAGTAAAATTTTTAAGGTTATGTAATTATATTCTGCTACACTGTAAATACATGAACTCTTTGTACAGTACCAGAAGTTTACTTTTTCACACTATTGCCTATAAAAACAGTTCATATATTAATCTCCTTGTCCCAGAGCTGGAAAGCAATGACTACCTGGATTTAATGGATTTTAAATGTTGATATGCTCCCTTTAATAAGGAAAATAAGAAAGTCAGATTCCATCCAAAATTCTTACCCAGCTCATTACCTGCATAACACATTTTAAGATTTAACCTGCACAAAAACTATCCTTGCATTGTTTAACCCTTCTGTAATGCTTACCACTACATACTCTTCATGAGCATTTGCACTGAACGAATTTGAAAACAAAGCTAAAGAGCTTTACTCTCCACTTAACCATGAGCAGTGTCCCATCAAGAGGACCAGGTGTTGTGTAGGCACCCAAGGAAGCTGCTCTCCACCCTTCGCAGCAGGCACTGTGTTTATGGAGGGAAAGCACATTGTTTCCCTCACTCACTGCCCCAAACCAGAGGCTACAGCCCTGCCCTCAGCTCCCACACCACCCAGGATGCACTAAAGTTGCTGCTGAGTACTTATAATTCATTTAAAAACAAATTAAATCCCCTTCAGTTGCTTCTCATGCGAGGGCAGTAACTCCCTGCTGACAGATGGTAATGAGGAGCAGACCCACGGTATCGTCTGTGAGTGCTCTCGCTCAGTCAGCAGGAACACATCTGTCTATAACCTCTGCTTTCATTACAAAGGTAGTTAAAGGCCCAAGATTTCTCATTTATTTACACTCCGAGTTTAAATTTTAGTGACAAGTTTTGGAACCAAGGCTTCACAACCCTACAAATCATAAAGAAAATCTCTGCTGTTGGACAAACCTCTAAGAAATATCATTTAGGTTTTTATGCCAGACAGCATGAGAATTTACATCACATAAAGGCAAACTGAAAAGTATTGTACTTTCTCTTTCCTTAACAATAGCTTCAATTTTGCTGTGTAGAGTTCAGAATTGAAAGACAGGAAAAAACCGTAACAACTATGCTTTTAAGATGTGAAAATAATACTTTTTTTTTTTTTGTATTTGGTAGATAGGTTAACTGTTAGCCATACACATGGTTTTCATAGCTTGCTCACAGCTTCACTCACTACATATGCATAATCATACATTATTTATTTATGGTTCTCCATGTCTCTCTCTGCTCCATCTGACAGCTATTTCCTACTTCTTTTTGTGCCTTGTACTTATCAACATTCTGCAGAAGAAACAATTAACCCAAGTGATTTTCTCAGAACAGCATTTCTTCACTTTTTATCTTAACAGAATTTAATTCAGATACATTCATTTATCCTGTCTCTAAGTCGAACCAAAGTAAAAGAATCATGGCTTTAATCTATTTGCTTTTACAATGAAAGCTCAGGGGTCTTAGCTTTTTTTTTTTGGTTGTTTTTTTTTTTTTTTCTGTGTTGAAATTCTGCATGGTTAAACAGCAATTGAAAGGGAGATTAAAAAAATAAGACAACAAAGAAGTATGTTTATAGAAACTGGCCTGCCGGATCTCCAGTGTGACATAAGAAAAGAATGAAGGATCTAAAACTAGCAAAAATGTGTGTCACAAGCTGATACATTAAATGCAAATCAAGTATTCTCATAGGAGAGCACAATGTGGAAGAGAGTGAGCAAGTGGAGGTGCCTTGTCCTTGGAGTTAGCTCACTGCATAGCTAATTTATAGAGAGAGGCTCACATGGATCTTCTCAAGAAGTCAAAGCTCCTGAGAATCCAGCTTTGTCCTCAGCAGGACAAAGTTCAGTGAACTGCTATAATCTGTATAAGAAAATAAGCTTGGCTGGGAAATAACTTGGAAGGTTTCCTTTGTGGGAAGCACTGAGATGAAAGACTACTGTATTTTTGCAGAAGCATTTTAAATCCTTCAAAAGAATGGGCACAGCAAGAGGGTAAGAAGACAGACACTATTAACTGGCAAGCTAGATACACGGAGGAAGAATAATGTCAAAGATTAGCACAAATATAGAAGTCACACCTACTAGATTTCAACACATTCACGGTGGCAGGACTACTGAATATTTTTTTAGAGAGAAAGGATGTTGCAGAGTTCAATCCCACTCCTCCTCTTTAATCCGAGGCAAGAGGGATCTCTCAACACTGAGTCAAGGGCAGGTTTGCAGAGCAGAGGATGAGAGACACACAAGAGAGATGTAAACGTGGCTCAGAGTAGAGCTGCTTAATGTCCCCTTGTGCCCTGCAGAGGGATTGGGTCCAGCAGCATGACCAAATACTTCTGGTGCTGCAAAATGGAAAGTAGACACTTGATTTTGTTACCTGTCACTGCTTTGGAGCAGCTCCTCTGTCTCTCTGATTGGGAGATAAGAATATGCAAGTGCATGCATGCACAGATCCCTTTCATCAGGGGGTGAGCTCTGCTAAAATGTGATCTAACCTGAATTACAATGTAAAAATCCACAGCCTCCCTGCCTCTATTATCTGCCTTTTTTAGAAATTGAGACTTTTTAAAAATCTTTAGACACATATTCAGTTGTCTTTGAGGTGCGCATTTCTTCCATTTGCTTTTTAGATTTCTAATGTAGAGTAATTGCCTGTTTTGTCTTCTAAAAACTTAAACATAGAAATTTTAATGAATACCTAAAACATTAATAAAGAGTACAGACATGCCTGTGCCTGCTTCTTCCTTTCCATTTTCTAGGTTGCACTGCAGTAAAAGCAGAATCAAGGTCTTCAAAGAACAGGACTGATTAAACTGAAAACTATATTTTTATATCCTCTCCTTCTGTAATCTAATGAAACCTTTACATTCTGCAGTAAATACAAGGAATATATCAAGGGGAAAAAAGATCAAAACAAAAAGGGTTGGATAGAAAGTGTTTTCAGGCAATTTTACTTGTTTTAACTCAGAGGGAAAGCAGAGTATTTTAAACTCAGTAGCGCCTCATGGTCTGAGCAAGTGCTCAGTGCCCTGGCAGCTATGCCCACCTGCAGCTTGGGATGCTTCTGCTGTCCTGGAACACAAAAAACTGGATTTCCTCAGTTTGCTGGGGAAGAGATAGCTGGGGCTGAAGTTCTGGTCTAGCTTGTCATCTCCATAAGGAGGAAAGCACATGAAAGGGTGGAGGGAAGTGCAGCAGCTGATGCAAGACCAATGAAAGGCAATTTTCATGAGGCTGACACTAGGCCAAGAAAACACCCAATGCCAGACACCAGGAAAAGCTGAAGCAGGTTTTATGCTGCTGATAATTATATTGACCATGGCCATGTTGCCTATCCAAGTACAATTTGAAACAAAAAAATCCCAAAACCAACTGGTGTGAATAAGCTCAAGAGGGAATTATTGAAGCTTTAGAAGCAACTAGTTGCTACAGATTAATCAACTGTATACAAATGAAATTTTAACCAGGAAAATCACTGGTCTTGATGATACCTAACCATAAATAAATGTTAGTGCTGAAGACTTAGCATGAAGTCCTGCCTGATTTACAGATTATTGAGTGCAATATAATCACAAATGGGAAAGTGATGAGATAAAACACTTAAGCATCAAGGGAAAAACAGATAAAATGAAAACCAGTAAAATGTGTAGCAAATCTGGTTGATGAAGAGGGCTAACACCAATATTCTACATTGATGACAGAAAGAAAATTATGTAAACACAAAGAGAATGCTACCTGTATCTTCTTTGCCTTCATGAAGTTCTTTTAGAGAATCAACAGCTTATTAGCTGTTAAAGTAATGCCTTAATGACTAAAAAAAGAGTGCATTTATTTTAAAAGCCAAGAAGGTGCAGAAAACAATTTCATTGTTTGTAAAAATGAAATATGAGCAATGAGAATGAATGAAAAAGAAATGACTGAGGATAGCTGGAGAAGGCAATAGATACATCAGCTCAGTAAGATGCATTAAGACTTGACTGTTTTGTTTTACATCTCAAGGACAGCAAGTTTTTTCTATAAAAGATGTGGCTAAATTAAAACTTTTATTAAACTAGCAATGTATGACAGATGTACTTGACCCCTTAACCAAACTATCAGTAATTTGGCACAGGCTCCAAAGCAAGTGAAGTCCTGAGCTGTATCCAGGCCAAGAACTCCTGTTGGAACTCCCAAAGGGGCAGAGTGACCCAGAGAGCATCGATGCACACGAGCTCGGAACACGGATTGTGAGTCATGCATGTGTAGCAGGTGGCTTTTCCAAGGGTCTTTTATCAAAGAACAAAGAGGGCTGTGGGTACAAGGAGGTTCACACATACCCTTCCTCCTGTATTAAAGTTGACTGCAAGCCAACCACTTCATGCCTTTGACAGCCTCAGGGAGCCACCTCAGGGAGCTCTCCCTGCTGAGCAGCATGGCTGACCTCCCCTTGCCCTGGGACAACTCTCATGCTTATTCCTTGAGGCAGAGACTTGTCTACAAACAATCAGTCCTTGGATAAGTCCAATTTGAATTCTCTAAACTGCAACTGGACTGCACAGCAGTGACTCTCTCCTGGAAATGGGACTCCTCTCAAGGACTGAGATTCCTTACCTGAGACTAAGAAATTGTTCCTTACCCAAGGCAGAGAGATCCCTTACTCATGGGTCCTTGGTATGTGGCTGGTAGCATGCTGAATAAATATTAATGAAATCCATGTATTTAATTCCTTTAGACATATGCCACTGTCCCAGTCTGAGACTAAGTCTGGACCTAGCCACAGCTAAGCTCCATCAGGACTGTAGAAAGCAAGGGGGTCTGCTCTGAAACTCATGACCCATTGGGAGGGTCTTTCATACCCCTGGGCTCTTTGCTCAATGTGTAAATAATTTGAAATAGATTCAAACTTGATTTCCCTTTGTATAATGTAGTAAGTAAAAGAGTGAACCTTGCTGTTGAACTTTACTAAGATGCACTTTTATAAGTTCATATTAAACCCACGCCTGTTAATACCTCTGACAGTGATTCTTCAGGCAATCTGAATCACTCGTTTGTGACAAACTAGTGCAGTTGGCAGGATCCTAAATCAGGATCCACAGCATAATACTACAACTGTTTATGGCTATTAAAATGGTTTTCAAAGTGAACCAAATAAACACATTCCTTTGGGTTTGTAAATGGCCCAGAACAGAAGACTAAATAGTAGGAGGGAATAAGCAAGACCATCACTGACCATTTTAGCCAGTTACCCCTGGCTGCTGGTGTGAGTGGCAGAGATGCCAAGCAGAGCACGAAGTGCATTCTGTGCCTACTTTAATTGCCAACTTCCCCTCCCCATAATGGCAAATCATGCCTTGTGAAAGAGGCATCTGAAAAGGAGGATCTTTACCTTCATATTAGTGCCATAAACTGAGTCTTACATGCCAGAGCATTGACTTGCTTTCCAGACTGTCTCTGGTACACTTCCCCTCCTTGACAGAGCTTTCCAGTTTCTTTTTGGCTGTTCCATTATTCATAGCCAAATGCAAACATCAGAAAACTTACAAGATTAATGCAACAGTAAACCAGCTCAGCCAGGTATAGCTGAACCTCTGAACTGCGCCACAGAGCTTCCTTCCTTCATGCATAACTCAAATACTTGTTCTAAGGCTGCTGTGGAAGTTCACCCTATTGTGAAAGTTGCAACTGAAGTGCCACTGCAAGAGCCTTCTGTAACCAAATGGCTCCAGTGTCACTGGCTGAACTTGCAAAGTGTTTAGGGAGTATAAAGAGGAGCCATGGAAATAGGTGTATCAAACAATACCCATGTCTTTGTTACTTGCACTACAGTGTTTATAGCTGGTATTGCATCACCTGTGTCCTTCAGAAGTAGGATAAGTAGTTCAAAGTACCTGTTACAGGTAAAAAACTCAAAAGAGAAGAAAAAAAATGTATTAAACCATCTTTTTTGTTGTTGTTGTTGTGTGGTGGCTTTGTTTAGGGTATGAGAAGCAGGTATTTCCAAATTGTGATTTTTTTAAAAACGTTGTTCTCATTTGTTGTGCAGACACACCTTTTAAAGCATCTAGCTTAATTTGGGAGCTAAACTCAAAAAGATTAGGCTTTAGGGACTAGTTGCCCCTTGTAATTCCTCAGCTACAGACTTTATGAAGTAGTGTCCCTAAAGGAATTCATAGTGTGTGCATTTAAAACCACTGTAAATTATTAAAAATATTAATTTATGAAATTAATACAAAACACAAAAAATTATAGGGTTGAAAAACCCCTAGTTTATCACATTTACACCTGAAACTCACAATGTTGGGGGTTTGTTTGGTTTTGCAAAACCTGCCATACACACACACACAGAGGGCAACAGCACAATTTAAATTATAATCCAGGTACCTCAAAGCTTTACTTCATTTGCAGGTGATTTATAGCAGCATAAACCCAAACAACTTACAAATCAGGGCGTCCTACTGTGTTTTTAGATAACTAGCACACTTCTGTGAAATGTATTGCAGGTTTTGTTCCTTTTTGTCCTTCCCATTTAGACACTCTAGGAGCAGTTCACAATCATTTAAGAAAATTACTAACAGTCCTCTTAAATAAGAAATGTAAATAGCTGGAATGAATTGCTATTTATACTCACTTGATATAATACGGCACTTTGTTTGGTGAGATTGCCCTCTCCCAGGGGCCTTGGACAGAAGCTGTTAACAACAAACAAACAAACAAATAAATAAATAACTGCACACATACATACAAACATACCTGGAAGAGAAACGTGGAGGTCAAACAGCATAGACAATGTTAATCTCTAGAATTACAATTTTTCTCTCGGCCACGTTGATACAGGTCTGTTTGCTCAGTTGCCCGTGAAGGCAGGATGGATTAACCTGCTGTTCTGAAACCTCAGGCCTTATCTGAGAGAATTTTAACTCATTCAGCTGCAAAGATAAATACAAAAGCTCCTTGAAAGCTAAGCTCACAGAACAGATACGAAGCAGAGCGAGCAACACATCATTCTGGTGTGTTCCCTTGTAAGATTCCTCCTGCTAAGGTGTTTGATTGGTTTTTCTCCTATTTCTTTCCTTGTGTGGTCAGCACTTCCCATCCTTCTAAGAACAGAATTATGCACTTGTTTACATTTTATGTTGAGTGAAATTACACTGAGAGACCATCTAAATATTTTGTCTGTTGTTATTCCCTTGCTGACTTGCTCTAAATGGTGGACATTTTTATTCTTATTTCTCCACATTACTAGTTGTGTCTTACTGTCTTCCAATAACAGCAAATAATGGAGAAAATGACAGTATGGTCACAACAAATAGAGGGGAAATAACTTTGCTCACTTTTGGCAATCATGGTGTTACATGGCAACATCAGCTTCCAACACAATGAAAATATTTTGTAAAAGAGGTTTCTATAAAACTTATTTGAAAAAAGAATTATAAATTAATTTTTTTAGAGGCAGAGATAATTTCTAGTTTAGGCCATAATCAGGGAGATAATTTTTTTATTAGGCGTTGCTTCTCTGTCAAACAAATTAGAACTAAGAATTTTCTTTCTTTAATATAATTATTAAAACAGAAAACATATGAAAAATAATCTAATGGAGAAAAAAGACAGTTTGTTTCACAGTATAGCCCTTCTTTTTAGTGACCCCTGCTGTTCACAAAGGAAAGCAACTGTTACCAGGACAACTAGGAACTGGCTTCTTGACCATTTGGCTCTATTTTCTTTCCCTGTCTTGCTCAAATTAGATACATTAAAAATGCCACTCCCAACCTGCTTTATCAAATCACAATCCATACAAATAATAACTACTAATATACATATCTCATCTGTTTTTCAGATTCACAGAAGTCAGTCTGTAGAATGAAGTGCAGTTTCTCTCTCTTGCCCACATATTGGAGTACGGACAAGATTTGAGGAAGGAGATGAAATGTGCTTCTAAAAGAGCTGTATAGAGAAATCTCACTGCTTTTGCACATGAACTGTGAAGAAGGGTTGGAGGGAGACTAGGGGTTCCACCGAGGAGACAAAAACCAGCCCTGGGAGAAACTGGTGCCATTAGAGACAGTCTGAAGAGGAGAACAAAGAGCTGGTGGGAACCAGGAGACAGGCTCGGGAGAGGGTAAATTAATTTCCTATCAAATTCAGACAATGCTAAGAAGCTATGGAAAGGAAGGAATATGTTTGGAAGAAAGAGAATCATAGCATGCTTAGGGTTGGAAGGGACCTTAAAGATCACCTAGTTTCAATTTGCCCACCAAGGCCAGGGAACCTCCTGTTAGACCAGGTTAATCAGAGCCCCATCCACAATGGGGAATCCACAGCCTCTCTGGACAGCCTGCCAGTGCCTCACCACTCTTGTGGTAAAGAATTCCTTCCTAACACCCAATCTCAACCTATCCTCCTTCATCTGAAGGCTGTTTCCCCTTGTCCTGTAACTACGTGCCCTCATGAAAAGTCTCTCTCCATAAATATGTTAATCCTGTTTCAGGTTGCTGGTGGCCGTGGAGTTCCAAAAATTCTGCCTGAGCATCTCTGCACATTCTGCTGTTGTCTTCAAGCCCCAGCCAGCCATCTGTAGCTAAGCTGAGTGTCATTGCTTCCCTATTACTTACGTTTACGCAGATTTATGTTCTTAAGAAAATTTCAAAGGTACGAACCATGAGAATCAGTAACTCTCAAAATGTGCAAGAAACAGAATTTTAATTGCAGTGTTAGATCTCTTGGGAAACTAGCACACTGCACTGCCATTGAAGGCTGCAGCATGGCCCACAAACACAGGAGCACCAAACCATATGCACTTTCAAATACAAATACTCAAATATACACCTAATTTATACATGACAAAATAATCCCTCTTGGGCCAGGCACTGCCCTTTGCTTCTGTGTTTGTCAGCTGCACGGCTGAGGAGCTGTGGAGGCCAAGGCTGCTCTACCTGGTAGCTCGAGCTGCAGCTGCTCAGTTTCTGTGCTCTGCTACAGCCTCAAAGGATGTAAAGATACAATTTATGTGTTCTGTAGAAGTGTAAAAAGTATCAAAAATAGAATATTGTGTGATGTTTTGATGTTAAAAATCTCAAAATAACTATTAACCCCATTTTCGGGTTCATACAAAATTCTTAACCGTGATGCTTAAATATTCTTTCTACTTGTAAGAAGAAAAAAATGCTGTAAGTATAATTTTGATGACTGATCCAATAGTCTCCATTCTAGATGGCAGCAAACAAAAGCCAAGGAGTTAGAGATCACTGTTTCATTTTACACTATCAGTTATTATGTGATTTCTTGACATGCTTTCATTCAGTAATTCTAACCTAATGTGTGCTAATATGTGGTCCATCAACCAGTTCTAAAATGCTTACTCAGTGACAATTGTAGGCTTCTTAGCCATGGCAAATGGCACCGTCTGAGGAATAATTCAAATCAGATTACACTAAGTTATCATTTTTTAAAACAAAATACCCTTCAGCATTAACTAAAAATTGGCCTTGTTACATATTTCTCTCCCAAGCAATCATTAATATTCCCATTGGGAACACTACCAAGTTACAGTTGTTCCACTTTAAGATTTGTTTTTAATTCAATAGCTAAAGGACAGAATAGAATGCTGCATATTTTTCAGAAGATGTATTTCATCTGTTGCTTCTGAATTAATCTGGGTAAGAGCTTTGCAGTCATAACTTATTATCACAAAATCTTACATATGATAGTCTTCTTGATCCATTAGAAGAGGAACAAATACTTTTGCTTTCATGAGAGCTCAGTGCTATAGGAATAACAAACAATTCTGTGATATTCTGCATAATTGGATTTAGTATTCCTTCAAGAGGTTGCTGTGAAGCTGTCTGTAATACACTTCTGGTTTCCTGGATGATTCTAACCTTGCATAAATTTGAGTTGACGAAAAGTGCAGTACTTTTTACAGCTATACACAGAGAATAATCATTTCATTCTTGGCAGAAGCCCAGAAGCTGAGACTAGCTGTTTCTTATCTTTGGTTATCAGTACAGGCTTACTGTCCATGACAAAACCAGTACAGGTAAATGGTTAAGTCCACTGAAATGTCTTGCTAGCAAAGACTTTTTTTAATATATATGCTGTAGTATCCCTGTGTGCTACAGCACTCAAGAAGCAGACATTTCCTGTTTGCTGAGAGCAGTTCCAAAGTGTTTTATTGCTCCAGCTTGCACAGTGTAAGAACCCATTACCATACACCCAGCCACTCTCAATGCTGTTGTGACTGAAATTAAATACCACCACAAAATACAAGGCATTTTAGGAGTGGATTTAAATTTCCCTACACTTTATTTGCATTGACACACATTTTAATGGTTAGCTAATTTTTGAGTTTTATTTCTTTCTGTAGGTGCTCTAAGAGCTGAGACTTGTTTTGCCCATGAACACAGTTCTTGATGGCAAGCCAACATCCTTACTTGGTGGTAGAATGTATAGTGAAATGGTGGCATGCTGGCTCTCTGAACTTCAGTACTGTTTTAATCTATGCAGGGATCTGAATGAAATATTAAACAGGACGATAGTAGTTGATACTACAAAAAAATAATCTTATAAATATTTCACTTTAGCACTGCAAACATAATGAAAAATACATGTATGTTTACCAATGGTAAACTATTTCTCCTTCAGCTATTCAAAGAGTAAATTCAGTATGTCCACATTTAAATGTTACTCTCAGTGGTTAAATAGTCAGCGCAGACTTTTAGTCACCATATGAGTGTACTTTTTCAGTTCTAAATAAAAAAAAAATCTTTTGACTTAATTTTCACTAAGGGGTTTTGGACAGAAACCACAAAGAAACATTGTGTAGTGTTTATACACTGTTACGTATAGCCTGTCAACTATTTTTTTTCTCACTTTGTTAGAAATTAATTATATTTATTATATATTCCTTTCAGCATTATGGTGGTTAAAGGTGAGCTCATTTTAACATTCCCATTATCTTGTTTGGTGGCCATAGTGTCTGTAACTCAGCAAGGTGCTGAATTATGTTCACATTTCACAATAATAATTCTCTGATTCAGCCTGGAAATTCTAACTGCATGACCTGTGTGACTTACACTGTTCTTACCTAGCATTATCATCATTAATACTTTAATACAAATATAGAGCTAAGAAACTGCTTATTTATTCACATAAAGTTTGTTTTGATGGCAATTATTTTCACTGCAGGGATGTACGGATTTGGTGACTTCAGATAAAGGCAAGCAGGGAGAAAAAATGATGAGATGATCTTTGCATCAGGAAAAGACTCTGATTCCCCAAGAATCAGAATTTCCCATCTGTGTAAGCTACCTTAACTTTTCAAAGACGATTCATTGAGTGCTACATTTTGATTATTTTCAGCTAACACCATTACAAATTAAAAAATACTGCTCTCCAGAGAGGTCGTGCCTTTCCTCCTTAGAGAACATGCTAAAGCAGTATTTCCCCACCATAACCAGTGCATGATGTAGGCTGGCAGGATGCCACCTCCAAAATGTGTATCTGCATGGCAGTGACACAACAGAAGTGTTTGCATACCCTGCAAGCTCCTTGAGATGCTTGGCAACAAATGCCACTATGTACCTGTAAAAGACAGGATTTTTCAGCAAAGATTTAGACTGGTTTCTAAGTTATGTGAATTTTTTGTTATTCTAGGTAAGATTGATGAGCAATCAGACCATGTTGTGTAGCACTGAGGTCTAAAGTTGCTTGATGCAGCTGAGAAACTGATGTCAGAATATATCAACCACTCAGCTGAGAAGCTGCAAGGCAGAAACATCAATCCAAACCTGCCTTTCATAAGGAACAGTTTGGGGTCTGTTCTTCTCCAAGCCCGGTTGCACATGGGGGTGGATTCATGGGCATTTTGGGAATAGAGAGCCCCCTCTCATCCTGGATTCTGCCCTTCCTAAGCCCAAGCAAACTCTCACTGCTTCCCTGAACACCGTCAGCACCGTCTGTCGCTGTAGCACGCGTGCAGATATTTACCAAATGCACCATATTCAGAGCATCTCTAACCAGAGAACAAGTAATCTTTAATGCCTAAAAATCTGTAAGAAGAGATTTTTAGTCATTAAAAAGTTCAACATTTGATCAGAGCCGGTTATGACAGTCATTTCAGAAGAGTTAAAAGAGGCATTTCCATCCTGCATTTCCTGCTGGAATCTTTATGGCCAACTTCAGATTTATTATCTGCAGCTTATGGTCAACATTATATGGTAAGACCTAAATAATGCACACCTTTAATCATGACAGTGTTCCAGAAGTTTCCAAATGCCACTTTGTGTTGTGAAATATAAAATCCATCTAGTGCTCATTTTCTTAAATGTCACACAACTGTAAAAATGGCAAAAATACAAGAATCTACTTATTTAATAGCAGAGTAATGAATGAAATAGAGCAAAGAAATATAGGTAGAGTTTATAATGGCCCACATACCCCAAGATACAGGTACTCCACATTGCTAACTTCTGTTGCAATCTTATGCTCTTAAAAAGGGAGTCTCTAAAAGTGGCTGAACAAATGAGGTTATAAAATGGCCTAATCAAATTGGTGGTGATTTTTGGCAAATGAAATTAGATAAATAGAAAAACAGAAAAATAAATTAGATAGCTAGAAAAATCTTTGGTAAATATTCCATGTCCTACATAGCAAAACAGAGCAGGAAAAATTCTGATCTACATATACAGAATGTGCTCGTTGCATCTTAGTCCTGGAGCTTGAGGACAAAGGGATGTCATGAACTGAACACAACTCATGGCAATGTGGGAATCTTGTTAAATTCATCTGAGTTAATCTTGGCAGGGTGAAAAAACTAAGCAGCTTTCCTTTGGATTCACAGATCCAATGTAACTCCAAAAAGATTATAAAACTCTGGGGGGAAGAATCAGAAACATACTAATTCAGAGAGTGGACAAAAGTATAACAGACAATAAATAGGCAACTTTTGAATCTTATTAGGAGCAAAAAATCATATTTGTTTACTTGTAAATGATGTAGCATTACAGAATACAGGATATCCTGCCAGCCAGGGATAAATTACAGAAATTAATTAGGCTGGTATAAAAAAAATAAGATAGCATATCTCCTACTCACTCCCTTCAAAAAATCCCTCTCTTCTTTAAAACTAATATTATACAGCATTTTTAAATAGATGACACATTAAAGCCAAGAGCACAAGACAGACAGAATTATTACTTGGATTATTTTCAACTCCATTTTAAAATATTTTTATTGGAACACTTTTTTTTTCCCCCAAACACAAAATATTAATTACAAGGAAAAATTTCTTGCTTCCGGGTGAAGAGAGGGGGAGAACATCATCATCTGAAAACTGACTTAGCAATTTTTTTCAGGAATTTGTATCCCAATGTATTATATAGATAGGATCACTTAGTACAAAAGTGAAAAAAAGAGAAAAAATATAAATATAAAACTTGAATTCAATAAATACTATTTAATTGCAAATCAAAAAAGTTATTAAGATTTATAGAGAGATTTTTTTGTGGTTTTCCTGAGAATAATTCATAATGAAAAAAATGAAAGCTCACCGTAAAATTAATTCTACTAACTTTATTCCAAAAGTAAGCATAATCTCTCAAAATATGGCAATGTTTTACTTCTCTTAAAGGCCTTTAGCAGTCAGGCCAAGGCAAGCACTATCAAAAGCTGTAGCTATGGCCATGATGTCCTAAACAAGGGAGACGTGGACTGAAGGCATTTTCTCCTAGCTTTAAACCTGATGTACACATCTCACAAGTCTTGAGGTTGGATTGGTGCCCAGTGTTCTTAGAAATTCACCATGATAATCACAACGGCAAGACCTGTGAACTGTATTTGGTTTTGTTGGTACTTTGCTAGTTTTTCCTTTTTCAGAAGCTCATGTATTTCCTTTACATTCATAATGAAGTAGAAAAACAGTAAAACAATAAAGTAGAAAAACAATAAAACAGAAAAACAGGAGCAATCAGGCTCCTCTAGCTAATAGGACCATAGTTAAATGTATTTAATATATGAGTACTTTTTAATAAATAATAAATATTATAATAAAATATAAAATAATAAAATTATTTTATTAATAAAATAATAAAAATAATAAAATAATAAAAAATAATAAAATTCCTTTGCTTTCAGAGAGTTCTCAGAGTTAGACTGATTTATTTGTGTCAACTTATCCTCTATCTTTATTCTACTACCAGGTGATATTTTCGATTCAAAACATTTCCTATCTAAAAATATTAAACCATTTTGCCAAAGGACGTGGATGAATGGACATGTTGTTCAATGTTTGCTTGTCATATATATCTGAAAGACAATATGATATAATGTATGCAGTGACAAATTAGAGAGAAAGATTGCTTGCACTGGGAAATAATCTATCAGATGGATGGGCAAAGTGTCCTAAGAGTCATAGAGCTCTCTCATTTTTAGACCTGGATGCCTCAATTAGGAGGACTTGCCCTTTTAAAGACATCTGCCTGTGCAAGAAAGAGCTTCCCTAGTCTTTGCTTTGCATAATAATCTGAGCACTCACACAGCAGGTGGGAGAAGTGAGCGCTTGCCTTCTCTCCCAAGCTGAAGGAATTCAGAGCCACATCTCCAGTTTCTCAGGAGAGAGGGCTAAATAACTGAAGGAAAACATAAAGGCACAGAAATTAGAAGAAAAAAGACTCAGATCTGAACCAGAATAGCTCTGAGCTTCTCCTGAGAAGGAGGGACCTAGGGTACACAGCCTACTCCAGTAGTTTTTTATTTTGAGGCAACAATTGTCTGCTGTAAATGCAGCAGATGCACTCTGGTCACTTACAACACAAACGGGTGGCGCCAGCATTTGTCATCTTTGTTCCTGAATGAAAGCTGCTAAGGCTGCCTCATCCTGTGTTGAATTAAGTGTTGATCTTATGAGTCCAAAACTGAAAGTCACAGTGAGGTATCTCCTGTACGGTATCTCCAGGTCCTAGCACAAATTTAGGTGCTGACACGTGCAGGCAGCAAAAGCTCATAGCCTGGGAAATATGAATCACAAAATTTTGGCTATAGGTATATCAGCCTTGCAGCCTTGCAGACCTAAATGTTCTTTCTGTTCCTTGTATTCCCAGATTTTTTCATGTTGATGAAAGTCCATGTTGTCTGAGCTTGAAAACCACTGGAATCTTCCAGTCACAATCTTAAGTAATTGCCAGTCATGTGGTGAGCACTGTTTCATGCAGTCACTTCACTGACACGCTGCACTTACTAAAAGATGGCTCATACTGGAGCTGGACAGTAAATTACAAGGCTTGCTCATGGTTTTAAAAGATGTAACACCTATTTTCCAGCAATCACCAGCAATGCCCATGCATGAACAATCACCAGCAATGCACATCACGAAGTGTGAGTGACTGCTGAACAGCGCTGCAAATGATATCAGAAACAATCTGGCATCAATGCTACCTCTCATTTGCTGCATCTCAAAAAGAGCAATAACTATTGTGACATACATAGGTGGGTCCTCCAACAAGAGACAATGAATCTCATTTTTTGTAAGAGGCAGAATCACAGAGAAAAATACAGGTGAAGTAAAAACAGTAAAATTATTCCAGAGGAGTCACTGAAAACTTTGGAGCTGGCATTGTGTTTAAAATTTGCAGATATTCTTTTTCACACCTCAGTTACTGTACATAATTCCCAAATTAAGCACCATCATCCATGAAAGGATCACAGATTTTTCTTGTAATTACTTGGCTAAATATTTACAAGTTTCTTTTTAATAGAAAGATCTTATTTTTACAGTGTTTTTACACCCTGATTTAGAGAATTCTAATTAAACAAGTCTAATTAAACAAGTCTAAGCAAGTCCTTAAAAATCAACAAACTCACTCCACAAACTCATGATTTAAAGTTTTGCCCATGTAATACATTTATCAGGTGTATCTTAACTATTGTTGTGAATGTTGTGTGACCCTGGCAAGGAATGAACTGGGCTGGAGCTGAGAGTGGCTCTGTGGGCACTGGCAGAGCAAAATGAGTTTGGGGAAGCATGAAGGTCAGAAGCTCAAGGAGGAGTGGGGTAAGAGAGCCCATTACAAGATGTAGAAGGCCTGGAGAGAGGCAAGTCCATGTGAAAAGTAAGAAGTTTTGATAAGTCTTTTATACTTGATGCAGATCCAAAGCCTTAAAGGAGAGAGACACAAGTGGATCCCCTTCCTTTGCCACTATCTCTTTAATTTACAATCAGGAAACATCTGAATTATCCCATGCCACAGCACTGATAAACACTGGCACTTGGTCATTTAAAAGATGAAAGAGTGGAAAAAGAATGTTGAACTCTATGAAAAGATAATGGAGAAAAACTCTCAAATTTAAAAATGCCACAAATAAGAATCCTTTTTTTTCCTTTGCTTTTACACTCCTTATCTCTCTAGCTCACACCTTCTTTCCAATCTCTTTCAGAAATAGCTCTATGAATAGCCCTTAGAACAGGCTGTGAGTGCTTAGAAACAGGGACTACCACTTGATTTCTTGCCTCACAGGGCATGACAAATGAGAGGTCCTTGCATCACTCCCCAATACTTCTGTGCTAGGTTTTCAACAGCCCCATGCAGCTTCAGTTTCAACCAAGCAGAAGAAGACAGACGATGCTATAATTTCTATGTATAAAATAATAGCAAGCACATGAAAAAGTTACCATGATTAGCAGATCATATTTATTTCTTTCTGATAGGAGAGAAATGTAATTCAGTCACTGATTTTATGTGACCTTGACGGCAGTAGCAGCCTCTTTGCAGAACCACTTAAAGGTATATCAACTATAAAAGGATAATTTTTCATGTAAGAATATAAACAGATATTATTATTTGTACCTTAAAAGGGGCAAGTGTGTATGGAAAAGGGAAAGTTGATGCTCAGTAGGGAGGATATAAACTAGATATTCATATAAACTAGATATTCAATAAGCAACCAATTGCTTATTTTCCTTACTGATTATGGTTTGCACTGATCTTATGTGTATCTCAGCTCCTTACATAAAAATTCTCTGTGAGTTTTGAGCTTATAAAATAAAACCATAAAAATTGCTATGATTAATCTTTCCACCGCTGTTGCCGCAGACTGATCAACTTGGACTCTGTCTACCAGGTACAGAAACCTAATTTACAAGCCATTAAATTCACCTTCATTTGACCTGCCTGATTCTGCCTGGCAACCTTTCTGTCTGACTTGTTCACCCCCAGAAGTGCAGCTGCAGAAAAACCACTAGTGCTGGATGGCAAGGACTACGTCACCCTCTCCCGGCGCTCTCTCTCCCATAGATGTGCTTCCACCCGTGCAGGGATGCAGCAGAGGTGGTAAAAAAGCTTAAAAACGTGTCAAAGCGTGGCGTTTTCCCCAGGCATAGTGATAGCACATGATAGTGGATATCTTTGGAATTTGGTGGTTCTGAATGATGGGACTGATGTTTTCAGTGACTGACGTTTTAGAGCTTCAAATACCTTTTACATGCATGGGCAATATTATCTATTTTCACACCCATCTAAGAGAGAGAGAACAAATAAGCAAATAGAAATGCTCATTTTTCTAAGTGATAGTTGGACTGCTTCCAAAATCAACACATTTTCGCCTGACTCCTTTTCCTATGGTGATCCTCAAGTGGAGTGAAACGTCCAAAAGGATGTGCACAATTTTCTGGCTCTAATTAGTTACAGAGAAGAGTAATGTCTCACTGGTGGTGGGTGGGCTAAAAGAGGTGACTATCATACACTGATCATCTTTTAGATTGATCTAGTTTAGCAATACTGAGGCTGAATGGGCCTAGGAAAATTGTCTGACTGCACTCAGCACCAGTGAGTGAGGCAAAGAGACCTTGATCAGTGTGATAATGCATGCAGGTCACTCTAGTCTCTTCCAGGCTTGCTTAATTTACCCTACAAATTTATTCTTTCACCAAAAATACACCATGGGTCACAAGGAAAACCAGGTATCTGCCTAAATATTGTGTTTATGTCACATATTCACAGCTCTGGCACGGTCAGTCCTGACAAGTCTGATTTGCAGTTATGTATATTGACTGATAAAGTAGTCCCAGTGATAAACAGTTAAAGAAAAGCGGGTTTGAAAGAAATAATGAAAATAGGGCTTATTTCTTCATAGGATCATCATTTGACAGAAGACGGTTCAGGGTTGAAGCAGCCTGCATTAATCTCATATGGCATCAGCCTTGGTTTTGATTTTGCAGGACATCCTGCTGAGAATTTTCAGTTTCCCATTGAGCTCTTCAGTGGGAAAATGGTTAACCTATTAAAATTACAAGGCAGTATCAGCTGAAGAAAAGTTTGTCCTCTATCCCACTGTGAACGTAGCTGTGCAATAATAGTAACATCTATTTCCAATGTCTGGATAGCTTGTCCCTCTGCATGTAGGAGACCATTATCCTGTGACTGTGTTCTGTTCTGCTGATATAATCTCTTAAATAAAGCTCTACTGTTTACTTTCCTTAATTGAAGTACAATGGAAAAGACGTGGCCTTTAAGAAGCTTCACTTTAGTCACTGCCTTGGAGCTTTGAAGGTGTTTCAAGTTGTCTTTCAGTGTACTTCAAAACATCCTTGATAAAAGAATGTGTGTGGAGGTGAAGTGGGAATTTTGCTGGCAATTATATTTTATGCAGAGTTGTAAAAAGTTTACTTAGCTGCCATTCTTCTGCCAACTTTTCCACCCTGGTTTTCATCCTCTCACTGCTCTGCTAAGTGATCAAATCCTGTAATTTTTTTTTTCTTGCATGTCTTGTTTTGTCCCTTTTTGGAGCTGAACATTTCTTTTAACAGATAAACCAAATTTGTGTTGTTTTGGGGTTTTTTTTTTTTTTTTTTTGGTATTTTAATCCTTTCTGGGTTCAAATCATCAGAAACTCTTTATAACATAATTTTTAATTTACTAGTCCTAAAGGGAGGCCCCAAATGAAGATGAGCCTTGCAGAGATAGAAGAGGGGACAAGGAGACTTGATAATGGCAGATGTTTTCCTTTTACTCTGGACCTGGACAATATGAACTTATTTAACACTCCTCTGCACCCAGGGGGAAAAAAAATAAAATAAAATCATTGCAATACAGTCTAAAATAGAAATTCATAACAACAACTAGCACATGGCTGCAAAATTATCAATTAAACGTGTATGCAAACTGCACAAGAAGAATGGGAAATAAGAAATCACTCACTGGTAAGAAAATGCTGGGAAGTAGGGCCAAAATCCCTGTGAGCTTCATGCAGTTGCTTGATGCGCTCATCAACAGCCACCTGTTAAGAGAGCAGAAAAAAAAAAGACTTTTCTAGACAAGAAACAAAGAGCAACTTTAGTCAGGCCATTTTTTTTTCATAGTGAACATTCAGTTTAAAATTAAGCAGTTTCTGGCAACAAATGTTATCCTTCAGAGTCTTCAGATGAGATTAAATGTGTCACTGGAAAAAAAGAAGGTGAAAAAAAAAAGAGTTCTTTTCTGTTGTCCTGATCTTAACTGATGCTAGAAGAAGCTGAAAATGAACAGGCTGATAAATAAAGGTATAGCAAATTGGCCTGATATTATGTACCTGAAAATAGTACAACTGCTGCTTGTAAATATTCAAGTCAGAATATCCATCTGTTAATACTTTTTCTAAACTACTTCTGAAGTACTTTTGAGAGTAAATTATTATAAATCAGCACATGAAAAGTAACCTCATTTAATGTTGACAGGATAACCATATTTTAACCAGGTGCTGAAACGAGGTTAACCAAAAGAGAGCAGCTGGTGCAAACATTTCACTGTTCTTTTAATCACTCAAACCTCAGCCCCTCGAGCCTTTCCTCAGAACAGACCTTTGAATAACGTGCTCCTAAGGTTTTGTTGGGTTGATGTACTGCATGAAAACAGAGACAATAGTCTAGAACGTAGTTTAGGCCCAGTTTTTCAGTGGTTTAATAGACTGTTAGTTACATAAGAAGTTTTTGTCTCGCTTCCTTGAACTCTTCTTAAGTTAAACTATGACACATGTGATAGATAACTAATAAGAACTTTTACCTTTAAACAACTCATCTTTAAAACAATACCCCATAAGTTAACACAACCCATCAACAAACTATAGGAAAACTTATAGAGGGTAGAAGACACTTCAGGATAACAGAGTTCCCCGGGTGGCTGTTATTCATGACAAAATTAAGATCCACAAAAAACTTGGTTTTTTCCTCTTATGGAGATATCTCCATAACCTTAACAAGAGGGACTTCTCTTCCTAAGTAAACTAAACAAAAACTATTTTAGAGGTAATAAACTAACTAAAATTTTTATTTCTTTACTTTATCAATGAAAAAAAAATTGGGGGGAGAAAAAGTATTCTGAAAAGTTTATTTTGATTCTTACTACCTTTTTCCCTTTTAGTTACTTTTAATAAAATTTTCTTTATACCCTTTTAAAGTTTTAAACCTACTTTACCTTTCTCCTAATTCTATCTCACAACAGGGAACAAACACATTAGTTAGGAAATCTCAAAATCAGTAAAACCTCAAATTAACAAACCAAAACCACTACAGACTGGTTTTATCTCTACCCTTGAAAATCTCAGTAGAGTATTGAGCAAATGGCCAAAAGGGGGTGGTTACAATAAGATTCCCTGGTGTAGGAGTGACATCTACCAGTCTCTTTATAGCCCATATGCTAGAAGGATGTCATCAAGTTAGACCTAAGAATGGGATTAGATAAAACAAAAACAAACAAACAAAAAAACCTTAAAAGTGATGATAGAATAATTTTGAAATGTAATAAATAAAGCAAGTGAGAGGAATCAGGTTCACTTAAATATTGCCTGTAAAAAAATGTTCCACCAACACTAGCAAAGCAGAAGGTAAGTGTATTTTAATTTGCCTAATTGTGATGTACATAACAAGGAAACAAATAGGTTGCACAAGTGAAAAGCAATCCTCATTTTAAAACTTCCAGGGAATTTTTTTGGTTGATGATAGAAGGGAACCACTACTATTGCATAGTAACTGGGCATGATACAGTCAGAAGAGAAAAATTTAAAATTATAAAATTAATGTGCTATTTGATATGAGTGTGTGTGTTTGCCAGATAACCCCCAGACCCCAAAATCTTGTTTAACTAAGCAACAGCAATTTACTGCCAAGACATGATTTATTTGCTTACAATTTTAAAACTAACACTATGAGCAAAAATGCCCATTTGCTTTCATTCCTCAAACCATTTTTCAGGCTCTTTTCCTGCAGCTCCCTTCATTTCTATGTCATGCTTTCTGGTTTCCTGCTGGACTGCAAGGACAGATGTTTCTGTTAAGCAATGCTTCATACCAGGGACTGACTTTGAGCTTGAGTTCACACCCAATTCCCTGCAGAGATACAAGCTGGGGAAGTCTGTAAGTGCATAGAAAACCACGAAAGGGCTGCTTCTGGTCATCAGCAGAATTAGCTTAAGTACAGAATAATTTACTGAAGTGCTATTATTTTTAACCAAGAAATGACCTTTCAATGAAGGCTAGAAAGATAAATCTTAAACATGCCTAAACACATGCAAATAAAAACCATTGGAAAAATGTATTGAAAATGCATCCGCTCTTTAGAATTGTCTTAAAATTACCTCATAACATACTTATTTTGTCATTAGGAAATATTGGTTAATAAAGAACTATATGGCTCTTCCTTTCTATTAGTACATGTTTTCATTAAGTCAGCCAGGATGGAAAAAGTTTTTGCTGGCATGAAGAATCTCTAAAGAGAATGAGAACTTTACAAACACACAGTGGGGAGCAGTGTTTCATATAGGAAAATTTCCACAGCCAAGTAGTGGTCAGCAAAGAGCATGGGAACCCTTTAGTACACATGGCCACTGCCAGCACACAGCCTGTACAACTTCTGTAAGTGTGCTGAAACTGAGAATTCCAATCCTTTCAAAATATCCAGGTAACCTTTAAACTGCACAAAATTATTAACCTGAAGATTTGTGGCCGTATATGAACATCAGTGAAATAAAATACCTGACACACTTCAGGGTTCACTTTCCAACTGAACAGCTTTGGGTGCGAGCCAGGAAATACCTCTTTCTAGAGGTAGATTTTGTCCATACAAAGAAGAAGAAAACACTGAGAAATTGTGAAAATTCTCCAGGAAATATCACCTGAGAGTACAAAAGGTTATTCCACTTGGCTGCCAGGAAATACCACTTGCTGGTGAATTGGCATACTACCTTTTAGGTAAAAGACAGTGAAAGATGAACTCACTTTTGGTGGTAGAGCAAGGAAGATTATTGCAGTCAGTTTCTATTATTTTATCAAAACTAACACATAAATGGTAAAATAACAGAATTTGAACCCACAATAACTCAGATAATGGTGTACAAAAGATACCCACAGAAACAATCCTTGCATAAAGTCACAGAAGAACATGTCTCTGATCCAATAAAGTCAGATTTGGATTTGACTTAGTGACTCCTTCTCCAATCTGAAGAAGGAGATCTATCCATATAAGTCTTCATAAATATTTCACGATTCTTGAAAGAAATTCTCACTGGCATGTAAAAGTGTTTCTTATTTTTCATAAACAAGCCATAGGTAACTCCCAAATTTTGGATTTTTTATTGTTCTTTTTTTTTTTCTTCAAATCATTAGGCTCCTCCAAAATGAGCACAAACAGTATCTCTTGTATTTTTGTATGCCATGCTCTGAACCAAGAGCAGTTAGAGCAAAATGTTGTGAACAACCAGAGCCTTGTGGTGTGGTAAGAAAACTGCAAAATTTTCAAGCCCATTCAAGCACTCATTTTCCTTGCTTTAAAGGAAAGAAAAAAAAAATGTAGCACTAATGAAAGAAAACATTCTCTTCTGATTTCAGCAGTGTTGGCTAAGCCATGAAAAAATACTACTTTAAAGGCACTATTACCAGAATGTAACATGCAGGATGACAGAACACTAAAGCTGGAAGGGACCACAGTGGTCATCTGGTCCAGTCTCTGTGGGATGAGACTGTGGATTTCATTTGGGTACCTTTTAGGTGAAACTCCACAGTATTCCTCCACAAGAACTGTTACAAATAAATAAATGGATTTCTAAAAAGTCGGCTATTGCTTTATCATGATGTGAGAATTTGATTTAAACGGAACCGATATAAAATATTTTAATATCTAATTTTTACTTAAAAACAAACATCAAAACTTTCTGTAATTGGGATACTTGAACCGTTGCTTTTCTTCACTGGGGATGCATGCTTGAAAAGACATGCATTTCCATTATTCATTTAATCCAATGTTTTATATAACATTGATCTTCTTTCAATCGTGACAAATGAAAGAACCACAGCAGTGCAGTAAATATAGTTGAGATTGAAGATGGTAACATTAAAGATCCTGTACTGATTTTAAGTGATATTGACATGGTACAGAAACAGCTTCTGCTAAAAAAATTGGCAAGAAAAAAAATTAATGAAGTCCTTCTCCTTTAAAGACTTTGAAAACTTTTGATGAAACAAGTTCTGTTTCCCAGCACTTGGACGCAGCCCTGTGAACTGAATCTATAATCAAGTTCAGAAAAACAAATTAAGACAATAACAAAAGCAAAGCTCTGCCATGCAGTTTTTAGCAATAGTTTCTAAGTGCTTTACCTAATGTGGGGTTCAACCTTGACAACATTTTTAGAACAGCTCCACTGCAGTCAGAGTCAGGATTTTATGGATTTAACTTGGGTCTACTACTACATTCTGGTGGGGGAGGGTGGTGGGGTGGGATTTGTCTTGCTTTTTCTCTTTTTGAGGTTTAATTGAGAATGCTTTTATGTCATATAAAGCATTCTTTGGTGTCTATGTCCACCCAGCAAAGCAGACCTAGATCAAGAAGGAAATACGAGCTGTTTATTCTCAGTATTTTCCACGTTCTCAAAAAGTACCCAGCAGCAACTGTCCAGGAGTGCTGGAGTTGCTGAGCTACTCCAAGATGTGCTGGAGGAAGGAGGCACACCCATCACGTTATTGAAGCTGTGCCAGCCAACAAGGAGTGGCCTCAGCAGAGAGCCACAGGAATGGTCTCTGTGTCAACCCATCAATCTTGTCCCCCTTGGATCTACCACCACTACAGAGACAGGAGAGCCTTGGTCTAGCTGTGGTACAGCCCTGCCTCAGCCTTGGCCGTAGCTTTGATTTTCAACTGAACAAGCTCGGTGGAGGAATTTCCCCCCGGTGCTTATCTGAGCTCTGGCTGCCCCCTGAACTGCCCTGCAGTGAGGGGCTGCAGGAGCCAAGGGGGCTGCTTGGGTGCCCCTCTGTGCCCAGCACTCTCAGGGAATTCACATTCAGTGAACTTGGCAAGGAATTTATTAAAAAAAAACACACGAAGGTGGGCAAGTGGCGATTTTTCATACTTATTAACGTGAAGCAGCAGAAATGAGATCATTAGTTTAAAAAAGCGTTAAATGTAGAGATTTAAGACAACTATTGAATGGCTGGGATTCTGAGGAAACATAGCAAGGAAAGAGAGAAAGAATAAAAGAGTCTCATCTAAGCAGCTATATTTAGTGCAGCAGCAAAAGGACACACAATCTCCTTTTTCTTATTTTTTGGTCAAAATTTGCTTCACCAAAAACTGTTCCCACAAAAAGAGAAGGGCAATTTTCTGTATCAACCAGCACGCATCCACACAATACTTATTAAAATAACGCTCCTTTAATTTGCCCACCATATTCCTAGCATTTCCACAGCCTCCTGACCTTGACTCCAACCAGGCACAGCCAATTTGCCTGCATATCAAAGGAAACCGGCTCCTACAAGACCCTCTTTAATGTTTCCCAGCGTTTCTCCTCCCAAGAGCTGAAAAGCTTCTTTCTTTGCTCCCACTGAGCCAGAGCTGTCAGAGCAGTGCGAGGCTGCTCTTCACAAATCAATAAACAGGAAGATCTGATCTGCTGTACTTCTAATAGCCCCTGAATTCAGTCACTCACCACTCCTGGCACATTAGGAGATAAGGATGGATTTAAATAAGCACACTTTGTGCTGTTAATGAGGAGCAGCAGGGGGGAAAGGCAATTGATAGCCATTGTTCCCAGCTGCTGAAGTTCAGGTTTAAGTCTTGACATTTACTGAGTTGAAAAAAACAGCTAAGGACAATTAGTTTTCTGGTGAAAAGTTCAGTGTTCTGAAATATTTTGAGAGCGTAAAAATGTGCTTATTTTCCACATTAAAGAAAAAATAGATAAGTACAATGCTATTTGCATGCATTTACAGCTGTTACAAAGACTAAATTCAAATTTCTGGGTCATGGTGGGACTGTATATTTCAGCAGATTGAAATCTGAGTAACTTCATGCAATTTCCTTTTCAGTAAAAAAAAAAAAAAACAAAAAACCTCAAACATAAGAAATTGTAGAACACATGTATTGTACTTTGACTGCTTTTTTATATTGTCAGATAAAACAAGAATAAAATGTAATATAAATTCAGGAAACATCTTAAAGCTTGGGGCACAGAGCCTTCGAAAACAGTAAATAAAAGAATTCTCTCCTTGAATTAATATGTCTGCTGTGAATAAGCAGCTATTGCTGCTTAGGCTTTTGTTTTATAATCCTAAATCTGTGCACTTTGGCCTTTATGAATCTCTATGCCTGAGGAAAGAAAATTAGGTCTTAAAGTTTAAATAACAAAAACATCCAAATTTGGAGAGAATAAAACAGTTGTAAACCATGTGGAATCTTAAGAACAAATATCTTTAGGAAAAAAATTCTCTTAGAAAATGTTACTTGTTTTGGATAAAAGATATTCTCTCAGTGAGGCCTCTGATTTGATATCCCCACTGCTACCACTGGAGCCATCACACAAGCTGGTGGAGGTTCTGCCAAGGCCTTTCACATCACCCCATGTTCCTCATTTCTATCCATGAACTTTTGTAGGATATAAATATTTTATGAAACTGGTATGAGCTGAGAATGGGCTCAGCCTTTCAAAGGTACTAGAAGCTGCTGTGCTGCCCTCCATTCTGCAGCATTCCTTAAAAAAGCTTTCAAATTCTTCACTGTCCAACCACATGAATTCTTTTTTAATATTGCTTTTTGTATGCGATTTAATCAATATCCACTATCTTTTTCTGCCATATTCCCTGCTGTATTCTTTTTATAGTATACCAATAAACTAATTTTACAAACACTGATATTTAGCGACTATGTTTCTCAGAAAGCAGCACGACACCAATTAAAAAGTTTTCAATTTATAATTTACATTAGCTTCAAATTCAAAAAAATAAATTCCCATTGAGACCCCCTCGCAGATTCCAGTCCAGGTGGGCTGTGGCTTGCCTAACCACATCTCTGTACTGTTGGACAGTGCTTCTATATTCCTCCAAGAGTACCTGTCCAAGCCTCCTCTTTCTGTGCAGTCCCTTTTTCTGCGTTTGAGTTCTGCAAGGAGCTCCTTGTTCATGCACACACGACTCTGGGCACTATTTCTGGACTCATTGCTGCTCCAGATGGACCAGTTCTGAGCTTTTTAGAAAGCGATCCTTCCTCATCAATGAGCTTTCTTGGACCTCTCTTACTCCCCGGGGTTTATCCTGTGGGATTCTTCCGGGCAGATCCCTGAAGAGGACCAGGTCTGCTCTCCTGAAGTCCAGCTTGTGCTCTCATGGTCACTGCAGCCAGGGGTGCCTTTGCCTTTTGCCTCCCCAGCCAGCCTCTCCTTGCTTGTGAGTGTGAGGTCAGCAGAGCATCTGTCTGCCCTGGCTCCTCCATCACCTATGTCGGGAATTTTCCCAGGAGCTCCCTGCATTGCTTAGAAGCTGCTGCAGGGTGTCTCCAGCAGAGAATCAGGCTGCTCCCTCACGGATGCTGCTTCTACTTGCCTGTAAAAGGCCTCAACTGCTTGTTCTGCAGGGGCAGGTGGCCTGCAGCAGACACCCTGTGACTGTGTTCAGGGGGTCCCAAGATGAGGGAAGAGAGGAGAATCTTGACTCCACGTTGCAGAAGGCTGATTTATTATATTATGATATATATTATATGTGGGGTTTCCTGCCCACCCAGGGACGCCAGATGTCGGGTTTCCAGCCCCTGGATTGGGATGACCCCAAAAGATGGAAAAGTCTCTCCTCCAACCCATGCCTTCAAAGAAAGACTCAGCAGTCTTCTGTTGTCCGTTCTCAAGGTTGTTTATTGTTGTTTATCTAAAAGATTCTTCTCCTGAGCTGCTGTGGCCCGTTCAGCAGCTCAGACAAAGGCACACTGCCCTCCCAGGGGCTGCTGCCATCTTTTATATCACACATTACGTGTTACATGTTTATACTTTTCCCCCAATGCCTACTATCTGTATTGAATGGTGACTTTCTACTCTAAACCAATCTGTGAGTGCCAACAGCACCAAAGACATGGAGGCTGGGAAGGAGAAAGAAAGAGGACAGGGCACACCCAAATCCCTCCATCTTAGAACTCCTGACCCCCATGGACAAAACTTGGACCCCTGCGTACAAGGCTTAAACCCCCCTGTACAGCACTCAAAAATCCTTCCTTTCACTTCGTGACTGCTTCTACTGCAACACCTAAACTTGTGTGTGTGGCTTGTAATTCTTCATACAGAGTTGGTGATTTGCTCCACGGGCTAAGATCCAAACCCCACGTGTGTCTTTGGCTGCTGCCAGGGTCTCAGAGCCCCCTGCCAGCGGCTCTGGCCATCCAGGGCACCCAGAGGGATGTCCTGGGTTCCGACAATTATATTTAAAATATATCTTTTATATATATGTTATATAAAGTATATATAAAATGTATATATACATTTACTGTATATATACTAAATATACTGCTGTACTAAAAGAATAGGGAGAAAGGATTCATCAGAAGGCTGGGAAGGAATAGAAGGAATGAATCATGAAGGCTCGTGACTGACCAGAGAGTCGACTCGGCTGGACCATGCTTGGTCATCAAGTAAAAACAATTCGTGTGAGACCAATCCAAGATGCACCTGTTGGTAAAAAACCTCCAGACCACATTCCACAGCCATCAGATAGTTATTGTTGACATCTCCTTTCTGAGGTTTCTCAGCTAGAATAGGAGAAAAATCCTAGCAAAGGATTTTCATAAAAATATCATGGTGACAACACCCACTACAGTGTCACCTGTACTGGTCTGCTCCTTAATCCTCAGCCACAGGTTCTCAGGAGCTCTTTTTCCAGCATATTATTCCTAGTTTAAAGCTCTTCTGTGTCTTTTATACATCCCCATAAAACAGACTCCTTAGAGCTCTGACTGTGCAGACCTATAGACCAGGGACTGCTCTTCTGCCTTCAGCAGAAAGCTGAAACTATATACACTCTTAGTTTTGTATCGTGAGCTGGGGAAAGAGAAACTAAAATAAGTAGGCTACCCTGAACCTCTGGTAGGTTATTGATCTTAAAATGAATCTAACTTTGATGCAGTTTGACATTTTCAAAGTCAGTGGGAGCTGGGTGCCTGCAACTAGGGAGAGAATGTGTTCTGTGTCAAGTAAAACTGTTTAGTGAGGACCTCAGCATGGCATATATTCCTCCTGAAGATCAAATCTGACTTCTGAGATCAATGCACCTGCATGCCTTCATGCTATTAGCTTTGAAATGTTTCCACATAATTTTTTATCTTTTTTTTAAGCAACATTTTGCCTATCCTTCAGGACTACTCAGCATCCGTATGGCTTTTAGGTGGTACATTGTGGTTATCTCTGGGCCCCACAACCAAGACACACATGGATCAGCTGCTGAGAGCCTGAAGGAATCTACAAGAATGATGGTGGCCCTCAGCAAAGGGTGGAGTGAACAGTTGCAATTAAATCTGAGGAACAGAAGCCTTACAGAATCAGAAAAGAGGGACAGATCTGAAGTGAGTACTGTCTTTTTGCACTATGAGTATCAAAATTTCTGCTGTGTCAGTGATATTAAATCTTATTCAATTGTGCTAGAGCACAGGGCATTTGGAGGGTTCTGGATTATAAATTATGTTAAGCATTATTCACAAGAAAAAAACTTCTGCTGTGTGTTTTCCTAGTTACATATGTTAAATAACATAAGGATTTAGGAAAAAGCTAAACCATTAATTATGATTCTGTTCTTGCTGCAACATGACTCCTTTTAGGCTCTAACCATCTATTGCTCCTACCCTAACCGAGGTTGTTTGATACATGTGGTTTTTCAGGCATTTTTGCTTCATTTTAGGGCATGCACAGAAAATAACATTCTGCATAACACAGTTATGTCTCCTTAACATGCAATTATAAAGACATAAAAAGGGTTTTCCTGTGGCCTTTTAAATTTATTTTGCTTCTCTGCTAAGAACTTATTTCTTATCACTATAGATTTTATACTTTTGAAATAGAACTGACTCCTTTCTGTTCTCTTTAAAAGTATTTCCAAAAGATTTAAAATCAGTTCTTTTTTGTAATTCATTTGAAAATGATCTTTAGTAATGTTTCACAATCCATCCCTAAGTTAAAACCATACTCTCTCTTGACAAGATTTTATGGTTCTTTTGATTTTATTTTACCCCGTTTCTCTTTTTTTTCCCTCTCATTAAACTAATAAAAAGTAATAAATTCATGCTGCACTGAAAATTCCATTTGTTTCTGAAAGGTCAGGTAACATACACTGTTTTTGTCCCAAGGGAAGTGGTTCTCTGGTGACTTAGGGAACTGTAAGTAGAATGTCATGCAAGGAGTGTTTTATATCTGCCCCAGAACAAATGCCTGTGCAGTAATCCTGTATTGGTTGAGCATCCCCAGCAGAAGATTATTCTTTTATAGTTCTAGTTGCATTCCCTCACTTTCATTGATCTTTCTTTATATTAGTTTTATTGCTCCTTTCCCCCAGATTTGTGAATTTCTTGTGCCATTACTAGCATTAGTTTTGGGAACAGTTGCTCATAAGTGCAAGTAAGAATTCTCATAGTGTGGACCCGTATTTAATGCAGGTTACTTCTGAAAGAAGCAGAGGCTTCAGTCAGTATTGTCTTTATTCAGCACTACTTTTAGCTGATTACCATTTCAAAGATTTTTCTTTTACCACCTTCAGCTCCCTTCACTCATTTGCCCTCTGATTCCTCTGGGAACCATCATCCCATCAGTATTCAAGAGACTTTGATGTTCAGTCCTGTTTTTTCCACCATTTCCCCATTCTTGTCCTCTTAATTTGTTGAGCATCTTCATTCACTTTTACAATTTCAATTCACACTCCAAAACCCACGTTGCTACCCTAAATGCAGTGAAAACACATTTTTCATAAATATGTGGTAAACCTCTCAATTTTATCCAATGATGTTTATAAATAAGAGCTGAAGAATTACTTAGACTGTGCTGTTACATATGTAATACCATGGAAGAACAGATGCAGGGAAGCCTGTGTGAATTTTATTCATTCCAGCTCAGGAGTTGTAAGGTGAGAGAGCCAAAAGCCTTTTCCTCAATCTGAAATGAAAAGAAATATGCATCTCCCGAGACAGTTCTGCTTATACTAAGACATACACCTCAGCATAACCCTGTAAATATACGTGTAGATTTGAATTTTATAGAGCTTAGTTTTCCTAAGTGAGTTTGCATGCCGAGGAGAAGGACTCTACTGAAGCATGCAGGAAGAGGGATACAGAAGGCTCAGGAGATGGTGGAAGGCAAGACAAAAATGTTCTTTACTGGGGTACATTCTAGGGTAGCAATGTACAAAAAGGATTCTACAAGCAGCAGCCATTGTATTAATCCTCTAGCTCTTCCTTATTTTCTGTTCACTCCTTCTGTTCCTCTTTGAGACTTACACCAATAGTGATAAATCTGTTCACTCTAAATTATCCTGAGTCCTAAAAATACCCCAAATACATCACATCTTTGGTTTCCTTTTTAGCTGTGCAGGGTGAAACAAGTAGGACAATGTCAGTCAGGACACTTTTATTACAATGTGATCTATTCACATTATTTTTTTTTTTTTTTGTTCCATCTATATTCTTACATCTGGAAATCTCAAGAGTATAATACTCTGTTTCAAGATGACTGAAACTACTTTGTCAATCAAGTGCTGACACGGCATGAAAAGAAAAACTTCATTTCATGAGATTACTGGCTGGATGGATTAACCAAACTTTTATTTATTGTTCTTGTCCCACGAACCTTTTGAAGACAGCCTTTCAGTCTCAATGACTTCTGCACAGTGTTCCATACCCCAGCAGCTGCTCAAGCTTGGGAGCAGCCACACAATCAGTGCTTGATGCTCCCTGTTATCTGGCACTTCTTTGAATACTGCTACAGCTCCTGACTTTGCACAAAAGCCTCTCTTTCTCCCTGGGGAAGACATGCATATGGCAGGCTGGAAGATAATAAAATTACTTTAGGCAAATAACTGTTCAAATGGGAGCAATAGCTGATAGGTTTGATATTGTGCTGATTTAAGATAATGGCAACACTCCTATAAAAGTGTGATATCACTTGTCAGAGGAGCTGCCTTCATTCTGCAGCTGGCCAAAATCTATGTATTTATGCTTCCTAATCTGTGAGTAAATTCAATTGACATGAGAGCAAAACCTGAGTTATATATAGCCCATACTGCTAAAGCAAAATGTTAAAAACCTAGATATACTGTCTCTGATTGCCAGTTTCTTCTATTTGAGAAGAAAAGGTGCTGATAATGAACAAATGAATAAATAATGCCAAGGCACATCTTTACTGAGGATGTAGAATGGTACACAGTGAAGGTTAAAAGCTATCCTGGCATGAAGGATCACAGTGGATGCATGCATGCAAGAAAACCATCACTTCACATGTGTCAAAAACCCCCATTATCATATATTGCACTTGCTAAGTGCCACACATTTTGTTCCAGTAATTCCAGTAATGTTACGTGCAGTTTGCATCTTAAATCTGTTTTCATTAGCCCTCACTTTGAAAAGCTGAATACCCTATTTACCACTGTCAATCTGTAAAGATCTCAGACGAAGCTAAGATCTTTGAAAATGGTTTTGTTCAGCGCCCTGATCTATCCACATCACAGATTCAGGTCCTCCCTGTCGGGTTTCGTGCCCCGGATTGGGGTGACCCTGAAAGATGGAAAAGTCTCTCCTCCAACCCGTGCCTTCAAAGAAAGACTCAGCAGTCCTCTGTTGTCTGTTCTCAAGGTTGTTCATTGTTGGTTATCTAAAAGATTCTTCTCCTGAGCTGCTGTGGCCCGTTCAGCAGGTCAGACAAAGGCACACTGCCCTCCCAGGGGCTGCTGCCATCTTTTATATCACACATTACGTGTTACATGTTTATACCTTTTCCCCCAATGCCTACTATCTATATTGAATGGTGACTTTCTACTCTAAACCAATCTGTGAGTGCCAACATCACCAAAGACATGGAGGCTGGGAAGGAGAAAGAAAGAGAACAGGGCACACCCAAATCCCTCCATCTCAGAACCCCTGACCCCCATGGACAAAACTTGGACCCCTGCGTACAAGGCTTAAACCCCCCTGTACAGCACTCAGAAATCCTTCCTTTCACTCCGTGACTGCTTCTACTACAACACCTAAACTTGTGTGTGTGGCTTGTAATTCTCCATACAGAGTTGGTAATTTGCTCCACGGGCTAAGATCAAACCCCACGTGTGTCTTTGGCTGCTGCCAGGGTCTCAGAGCCCCCTGCCAGCAGCTCTGGCCATCCAGGGCACCCAGAGGGATGTCCTGGGTTCCCACACTCCCTGAGCAGGGAGGGAGGGCCCTTCCTTCCCAGTGGAACAAAGCTGCAAGGTGCCAGCCCCATAGGAGGGGGTGGAATTAAAGCTAAGATATTTTGTATTTCCAGGAAAACTGTGACTGGTCTGCACTGACTATTGCCATTTCAAAGACTTCAAACATTGGTGCAAACATTAAAAATAGGGGGGGTTTTTTTTTTTTGCATATCAGTTAAATAATGAATGGAACAAACTTGTGCATTACGTGGTAGAGTTGTTAAAATATATTTATCACCTGCACAGCTTCAACCATGAGAAATAACATTTCATCTCCAGAAAATGCATTACATTCTGAAAAAATGCTTTTGTTGTTTATTATTGAACGCCATAAAAAACCTCTCTTAAGTTTCCCAGCTTATTTTCACAGCAATCTGTTTTTTTTAACTCCCCTTCTCCCCAAGTAAATAATTTATTTCTGTTAAGGCTTGCCCCTACTACTCATCTGTTTCTAAACAGAATTGGGAAATTCTAAGAATAGATTTTGGAGAGCTTAGACAGTGAGAAAGATGGAGATCCTGAGACGAAGCCCCACTGAAGGGGAGGGCAATTCACGTTTGTGAAATGAGGAGTAAGGATAAGAGAGAAGCAAAGACAAGATTTCCCACGCAGACTGAAGTCAGACTCAAGACTTGAATTTGCAGTATCTGTGTAGCAGCACCATGTAATCCACTGACAGGCACTTTAATTGGCAGTTACAAAACTTTAATTTACTAACCCTTTCTGAATGTCTAATGCACAAGCTGTTGTTATCACAGTGGCAGTTTGACACATGGCCTTCAAGCTAGGTAAATAAAGGAACAAATTATAGTCCTCTTAAAAAAATCTTGAAAAAGTTTATGAAAGACTTAACTATGAAGGACATGCTCAAGAGAGAACTCCACAAGATTAAAAAATAAAACCAACATGGTCTCATAACTCATAAAATTTAAGAGTGATGTCCTTCATTATTTTTATGAAAATATCTTTAAAAAGCAGTGAAGCAGCTCCTTAAAACCATATGTACAGTTTAAGAAACAAAGATGGACTTGATTCCTTCAGTAAAACTGACACTGAATGCTAGATGATCAGATTAAATATTTTTATAAAAAAATTCATTAATACTTCGCAGATTGGAATTTATTCTGAGGGGTTCTAGAAGGCAAGAAACCCACCCAAGGCAGCTCCATCAGTGTATGACAGTGGCAGGTACCTCCTGGAGCTGGCTGGTGTTGGCTCTGTCAGACATGGGGGGAGCTTCTGGCAGCTTCTCACAGGAGACAGAGATTTCTCCTTGTCCTTATTTTCACCCATGAGCCATTATAATACCCACGGAACTTTCCCCTGCTGAGGAGGGGACTGACACAGCAGCTTTGGGGACACCTGACATCCAGCCAGGGTCAGCCTACAGGAATACATAAGGATGCCCAGGATTTCTGAAGAAATCTGAAGGCAGAAATAAATTTATGTAAACTTTTTGACAAATTGTGTCAAATAAAAATAATTAGAACATCTGTAAAAAGCAAATGAAATCATATCTGTTCAATATACTATTTACAGCAAGGATTTTATACATTTGAATGAGATATGCTGAGGAATTTCAAGCTGAGTCTTGTGTAACTTTATTTAGACTGGAATAACGTACAATCAGAAATTTACAAATGGAAAATGCAAAGATTTGACTGGGAGCTTTTGTGTTCACATTTACTTTTTTTTAACTTAATGTAAACCCCATGGAATAAAATTGGGGATGTTAAGCCATTTAACTCTGAAACCTTTCCTTCCTAGTCGGTTAGCTACTCTCTGTTAATTCTGAATCAATATTGTCAGCCCTTACTTTTAGTATTATGTAGATGAAACTGTGTTTCTGTTATGTACATGGCCGTACAAATTCTGTTAGTCCATTTGCTTTACTCAATCTCTTTGCCTATTAATATAATTTAGTTACATTAATTTTGTTATGCTTATTTAAATTTATCTCTTTAAAAATAAGGGTAAAACCTCTCTGTAGGAAGTTTTTTCCTTTTCCCCTTCTGTTTCTACCATTAGACCTCTCTCTGCAGATCCTGTTATGTCCTGTCTTTCATGCCCTGGTAGTCTTTGCACAACCTCTACAGTCTTCTCTCACAGTCTTGGTAAAAAACCAAAACTCTAACTCAACTAAACCCAAGACAGAGGCATTATTTAGACAGTCTATTTAGTCACTAGCTCCACAGTACAGTAAGATTCCTCGGAACTAACAAACAGGTGCTTTGATTGCATACTGCTGGAATGGCAAAGCTGGCCCACAGTCCCGGGTCTGTGACTGCTCTCTGGCTGCAGAAGCCAGATTCCACTCTGATGATCTGTAATTCCTCTGGACTGGGTGATTTTTATCCTTTACTGTTGCCAGCAGTTGCAGACATGATGCTGTGAGGTAGCTACAAATCCCAAAGTAACTTTCCAAACTGCAGTTTGAGACACTTGAGACAGCTGAGATCTTGTAGAAGAGCTGGTGAACTGACCAGGGTGCAGTGAGAATGAAAAAAACCTTGACTTTCCAAGCCTACAAGTATTTTAGAGAAAAATAGCCCCAGTGAAAGTGGAGTTGCATTTGATTTTGAAATGAATGTCCTTGTAGACCATTCCATGGCATTTCCCCAAGGCAATACACTCTGTCAGTGTGTTTCTAGTTCAGCTGCCCATGCCATTACATTTATGTCTTATTATTTGGCATTTGTCGTGTACAAGAGGAAACAATCATGACAATCAGGGAGGAAAAAGGAGAAAAAAAAGCAACAGCTGAGAAACCAAGAATACAGATCTTGTACTGTTAATGTTCATCACACGAGAGAACAACTGCCAGGATCATCTGTCTTAAGAGTGTGGAATTGTTAAAGGAAAACCACAACTTTATATGCTCATATGAGCAAAATGTACTCATTTCTTCATAGTTCTGATTATTTTTAAAGACAAATTTGCAAAGCAATGCATATAACACTTGAAGAGGTAAATCCTTGCTGTTGTAATTCTCATTTCCATTATGCCAACAAGAAGTTCCCCCTCCTCCCATTTTGCTCCTCCTTCTCCCCACTGCCCATTTCCTATGAGGTTCTTCTTGGGCTCCTGTTTTTTCCTTCATACTATCACATTCTGCATGTTTTAAGCTATTCTTCAGAGTTTAAGGGCCCTATTTTTTTGTTGTCCTACTTTCTGTGTTTTCTTCCTTTCTTACCTAGCAGTCACCCCCCATCCCTGGAAACATTCAAGGTCAGGTTGGTCAGGGCTCTGAGCAGCTGGGTCTGGTGGAAAATGTCCCTGCTCACTGCAGAGGGTCTGGAGGAGATGATTTTCAAAGGACCCCTCCAAACCAAACCATTCCATGGTTCTGTAGCCTCCAGATTCCAAAAATACACTGCCTGCCCTGCCTCATAGCAAGGTCCATATTCTTTAAAAAGTGTGGCCAAAAGTAAAGATGAAAAAGAATGTTATTAGAATCCCTATTATGACAGCAATTTGCAGGTTAGGCCTCTTAAAAATTTACTTTTTTGCCTTCTCCAGCTCACTCTTCAAATAGAAAAATTGTCCTGGTGTCTGTATTCAAAATACATATCATGGCAACCTGTCTTTTTTTTTTTGTGTTAATCTGAAATATTTTTCATTAAACTGGTAAAGCCTTTAAAGTCTATAAAGAGGTGGTTGTTGGATTTAAATTCATTTCACAGGGTTCACAGGGTTTTTTTTTTTCCCAGACAACCATCTGTGTGTCTGTTGTGATAGCCTATAGTACTGCAAGAATAAATTATATACCTGCTTGTCAGCTCTCAAACCCATTTTTGTTTCCCTTGTTGTCAGAAAATCTGTTTTGAAGTGTGAGCATAAACATATGGGAAGGAGTGTACAGATACAACAGCCTTTTTCCTTCCAAAATCATCCCAGGACCTAAATTCTGACTATACTTAGAAAGCTTCACAAAAAATTATGGTCTGCTTAGGCATGGAATAATACCTGAACAGTACAGAATTAAAGTTTAGCTGTTTTCCCTTCAATAAGACCAGCAGAAACTCCACATCATTCTAGTCAAGCCATTTTCTAATTAGCAAAAAACTGAACTTCCTGAAGACCTCTGGAGGACTTCTGGAATATAATGGATGGAATACCAAGCTTTTAAACAGGCAGGGAGGGGTTTTTTTTTTGTGTTTGTTTTTTACATCTTGGTGCATAAGGTTAAATATGCTGAGTTAAGGAGGCACAAACAAATTCTAGAGCATTAATTCACTCCAGGACCAGCGTTTTCTCCTGTCTCTGGTCCAGTACAGGTTCAGTGGCATTGACTGTGCACTTTTACAGTACAGTCATGACTGTCCATTAAGTTACTGAAGTTACAGAAGTGAGGTATATCCAGAGTGATAATCATTCATTTGTGACTGCATTACGGTTCAAAACAAAATCAATAACACTGGAAATGTGAGGAGTACCTTCAAAGATAAGTTAGGCTGACAAAAGATGCAATTTTAGTATAGCCCTATTTTTTCCCCAGATTTAGAAGTTTTAAATAAAACCTTGGATTTGTTCAAACATTGTTCCCTTGAGGAAATGCATTACTACTCTCGACTCCTACATCACCAAAACCATTTTGCCTGCCAGTTTTCTGTCACTTTTACAAGTTCTCAAAAATTGTTTAACAACAGAAGTGGGATTTTCTAATTAATTGGGAAACTATTCACCAACTCCTATACTGGCAGCTAACATTTCTTCCCTAATAGATTCCTATTCTAGTACGCTGAAGTATTTATATTCAAAATATTCTAGTCTTTGGGAATTCTACGATTTGTATCATAAATGCAGACTAAATGAGCCATTTACAGGTTTCCTTTTGTTACCAGCATATATTAAATAGAAAATATAAGGAACAGTGGAAGTCTAAATGCTCTAAAAGTTGTATTTCCCACACTATGAACTGTCACGAGACTGTACAAATTTGTAAACCCAAAGTTTACACAATACTGAATAATCAGACTTGAATATTATTTATTTACTGTTTTAAAGGCAAAGCAAAATACACATCACAATAAATTGCAACTGAATACCTGCTTCACATTTGGTAGAAAGGTAAAGTGCTTTGACTTCAGCTGTGCTTAAGAGCTATAGAATTAGCTACAGACTTGGTGCCTCTTTTGAATCCTGACCTTCCTGAGGTCTGACAGTGTGTTGGCATTTAAATTTTACAAATGGTAAACCAGGCATCTCCTTCTGTGCTCAAGAACTGGTGCCAGGCTGAAATGTACCTGGCCATGGATGCCATTAAACAAAACAATGCCAAGAGAGCTGCAAGATGGACTTTACTGTAATAATTAATAATGCATGACTATGAAATTAATTAGGATAAACCTTCTTGATGGAATGGTGTAGAAGAAATGTAGTCCCTGGAATCTGACTGTAGAAGACACTATTTCTTTTATTTTTATATATATATATATATATATATATATATATATATACACATATATATATATATGTGTGTATATATATACACACACATGTTCTATTCCAACCAGGTAACACAGAATATTAGAATGTGAACTCTTTGTTACAGCAACCAACCTTTAAAATAAGTGCATTAAATTTTAGGAGGAAGGAGAATAATCGTCACCAGTTTCTGGATTTGTAATTTTATGACTCTAACAGTCTGCAGACATTACATCAGCTGTCAAAGACACTACAACCACAGCAACTGTCCCAGAAGCACCACCACCCATTTTATAAGTTGGCCAAGCAGGCTGAGATCATAAAGATGTTGTTCATTATTTCAGACTTTCTTGTGAACAAGTTATTCTGGTTCACTTAGAAGCAATTCCTAATATTGGGAAAAATGGCTCATGAATTCATAGGCCTAACACCCTACCCAGCCTCCTGATTTATGTATTACTCTATGTCTTCATGGAAATTTACATTCTTACTGCTCATTTCACTGAATAATTCAAGAATACATACAAATCAAACTTCACTTCAAGCAACCGTTTGTACCACAAGAAAGCAGTATGCAATAAACTCAGCAGGAAAGGCACCTCAAAGAAAGCAAGCAAGGAGGATTGTATGCTCTGTCTCAAATATATAACCTGACAGATATGACAAAGGAAGGACATGAAGTCCTATTCTATTGTACAGATTGGAGACAGTGCATTACAAAAAAAAAAATAAATATGAAGGGACTCTAATGAATCAGATGAGGAAAATCAATGAAAATATCCAGTTGCACTAGAAGGACATAAAAGTTACCATTTATGCAACTGATGCATGCAGTAGGTGTTGGGAAGGAACAGTCTCTGGCAAAGTATCAGTGAAATTAATTTTTGAATTTTGAGGGAAATGTAGGGCAGTGGGAATAGTTTCAAGTCAAGGAAAGCAGATACTCTTTGAAATTCAGAGTGCTGTCACTGAAAGATGGTGATCATTGGTGTACATTCAGAAATGGAGCACAAGTTGAAATTACTTCTAATTTTCATGTAATGTTTATTAGAACCTATATATTTCTGCTTCAGGTCAATGCAGCCTTGTAGTTATGATATTTCGTGAAAATCCCTTTGTTAGGATTTTCTTCTGAGAAGCTGAAGGGCCTCAGCTTCAAGTGTGAACAATTTGTGATCTGCTGCTGTGGAATGCAGCAGGTGCTTCCTCCATTGCTCAGTGTGGGATGTTTCTGCTTGGTGGCCAATCCAGGAGGCAGCAGCTCTCGGACTCTGGAGTCACAGAACTTTGTTATTCATTCCTTTCTGCTCCTATCTGGCCTTCTGATGAACCTTTCTCTCTGTTCTTTGTAGTACAGTTATAGTGTGGTCTTTTTAATGTAATATATATCATAATATAATAAACCAGCCTTCTGAAATGGAGGCAGGATCTCTCCTTCCCTTCACCAAGTCCTGACTGCCCAGAAGACCCACGGCAATACAGCCTTACTGTGAAAAGAAATGGTTAACCTTTTCTCATGACTCCATCTCATGAGAGAAGATGCAGATTACAAGGTTTTATTTAAATACCTGCAGCCCCCTCCCCAAGGACGTGCAGTGTCCCAGCCTCTCTTTGTCTCCCCACATCTCTCCCGAGGAGGGGGACTGGAGAGCAGCCACAGGCTGTGCTGGAAATGTGCAGGTGCCCGTGGAAGGCTGCACGAGGATTGAAAGGTCTTTGACTCCTGCTCCCACCTCTGGACCTGCTTCCCCTACATCTCTGACAGCACAGAATTTTGCAGTCCCACAACTCAGGCAGCTTTCCCTGTGCATCACAACTCACTCCAATCCTGGAAGGTCCTGCAGGTGGTAGCTTTGGAGTAGCACAGCTTTGATACGGCATTGAAAAAGGGACAACAGCTGACATGGGATAAAAACAAACCAACTCCAACGCACATGAGAAGGGAAAAATACGCCTTCAATCACCACTTACAGGTTGTCCAATCAGATGTCCAATCCTGTTATAAAATCCATGAACCAGAATAAATATTTAGGAGGAGAAAAAAAACCCTTTCTGCTATTTGCAAAAAGCCACGAGAAATCCAGCAAAAACTTAAATACAGTTTGGGTTTTATTTTTAGTTATTATTATGATCTGTTATTTAAGATTCCCTTACAGGAAGAGTTATAAATTGTAAGGACTATCCCAACAAATTTTCAATTAAATAACAAAATTAATGTGGAGAAATTTAATTAAAGCTGCACTGGTTTTTACAAATACAGTTAATTAAGCTGGTATCTAAAATTAAATCTCACCCAAACTCCTTTTACATTGCTGCAGCTCATCAGATACAGATATAATTAAAATTCTAGAAGTTCACCTATGCATCTGAATACCCAAAAAAGAAAGAAAGAAAATCCACAACCAAAACTCGCTAAAGTAGTTTGAGAGGCTGCTGCTTTAATGGGATTTGTGCAGTCCTCAGAGTGGGAAGACAGCACATAAAACCCCCTCAGAAACAAATCTAGGTTTTCAAATCTGCACAGACTTTTTTTGTGTAGTGTAACAGGCAAAGAACCTTTGAAGATTTTCCACAAGTGGAGGGTAACAGATTGACGTGCCCAGGAAGCAGGGAGATAAATCCTGCTGGCTTTATGTGCCTTCCATTGCAGCGAGCAGGAGCAGCACAGGTAAGGCACACAGCACTTACTGCTCTCATACCCAGGAGCTGATGAGGCCACCCTCTCACAGAGAAAAATTGCTTTTTCATAACTGGAAAATCTCAGGTTTTCTGGTACCCTGAATGACAGATCCCCTTTCCTTTCTGACTGTTTTTTTCTTGCTCAGACTCAGGCTACTCTGTGTGGTTGGTCAATTAGATGAAGATCTATTTGCCAGATGACAGTGACTAAAAATCACCACACTTGTTTTAGGTAACAAGTAAACACAAACCATAAACATTTTAGGTGCTGGCTGATCCAGAGAAAGAGATGTTCAGAAAGCTGGGAGGTTTATCAATGCATTACTTAAGATTAGAGAGCAGTCTTTGAAGAGTTAATTTTGGAGGGAGGGGGGAGAATATTAACTGACAGTTATATTATATAAAATATAATATATATATTTATATATATATATATTTATAATTTATAATTATATAAATACAGTTCAACACTGTATTTATACAGTGTTGAACTATAATATACATAATTTATAATATACATTATTTATACAACATTTATTGCAAAAAAACAGTGACTTTTCTATTAAAACAGGCATATGCTGTAGCAAAACAAATGCTGACTAAACCAAAGTGGGCAGCCAGAACTCAAACTGGGAGCTGGTCATTTCAACAGCTCACTCTGCAGCAGCAAGTGGGAGCACAGGAGCCCAGCACTCACAGCAGCAACGTTACCCTGCATGGGCAGATCCCTCAGCAGTTCTGAGAGCATGCAAAAATAAAATTATCCTCTGGTGTTAAAGGCACAAAGCTGAAACACACAAAAATGCGCCAACATTTTCATGACCGGTATTTGTTTCCTCTCTGTCAGCAAAAATAAGCAGAACATAAACATTGACCATATTTTTTCATGATATAGCATGCATAAAACCCTTTTCTTTGGGAAAAACACGGATGGGAATCCCATGTCTAATGTCATGGAATTGAGGGTTTAGAATTGAAACCCCAAACCTTTATCCGAAAAACTTAATTTTAGCAGGAAGATGATTCAAGGTCTGAAGACTTATTTCCAACTTGTGGCACAGGCATCTCTCCAAATAAATAAGAAAATCAATGCAATTCTCTTTAAAGTATGAATTCACATAGGTTTACAGACTTCCACAGGCTTTAAACTTAGCATCTGAAATGCAAGTGCCCTATCATTTCACGTACAGTAAGAAAAAGAAAAAGCAACAAACATCCAGACTGTGATAATAATAAAATAAAATTTAAAAGACCTACTCGCTCCCTTTTGAAGACCCATCTGTCCTTAGAGGGAAAAAAATCATTAACTTTTTTTTGTGTATCAAAAATGAATGTGTTTCCTTTCTTGCATAGTAAAATCTGGAGAATCCACACAAATAACAAAGAGAGTAAAAATCCACAGAAGCTTGGAAATTGAACAACCAGTGATAATCTATCTTTCTGCAGGCACTTGAATCACCCTCTTACCTTGAGCTTGCAGTGGAACAGGACCCTGGCAAATTGCTATAATCTCCTTTAACCCTAATCACCATTTTAATCAGAAAAAGGTGGGGCAGCCTGGAATTTGTACAGCAAGCAACTGCCATCCTATTTGCTAAACACACAGAGTGTGCAGCTAAAAGGTTAACGTGGTTCAAACTTTTATTGTCTTCAAAATATTGCATTTCAGCATTAACAGCTGACAAGTAGAAGAAAATAAAATTATGAGACTGTTTGCTTTCAAGGGCTTTAGAGGTCTGCTTAGACCATGGCTGCATCTTTCACTAACTCTGATATTAAGAGATTTCTTGGGAAAAGAAAAGGTTGTGATTCCTACAACTGCCAGGACAAAAAGCCTACCTCACCTTACATTGCACTTTCCCTCTCTCTATCCCTCTAATTTCTTCTCAGTTCAGATTATAAATTTCTGAGCTGTGTTCTCCATTTATTTGTTTAATGATTTTCTTCCTAGCCTTTTCTTAATAAACAGTGGTATGATTGTAGGTGATATGACAGACCAGGAGAAGCTTATATGAAGAGGAAGAAAGGAAGCTTCAAGGAGAAAAAGAGCAATGAGAGAAACTAAAAAAGCATCAAGGAGATTGTAGGCAGGGGAAGATCAAAGGAAAATGCAGCAGACAAGTGTGATTTTCAGCTATAAAGGATTCAGCAGCTGTCATTAAAAACCTGCAGCTCTTCTTGAGACATATTGATCACGCTATTTCAATGTTTTCCATACGACTTCCCTCTGTTTGCTTCAAATGATAGCAATACTCACACTAATACTTATCTCAAGCAGCTATTCGCTCTTTTTGAAGGAGGAAGACTGTCCTGCATTTCTCCCTCTTTTCTTTTTCCAGGAAGGGCTGCTGAACTTTGAGTGCTCTGCTCACCTTGTCACTAACACACAAATACCAAAATACCCTCCATGCTAAAGAGAAGGACTTTTTTTTAACGTTTCTAATTTTTATTTTTTTTATGAGAGCCATTCATACATACAACTCCTTTGATATTGTAGACACTTCCTGGAATAAGTATCCCTGTAGGGCTTGTGAATATAACAGAGCAGGCAGTATCTCTGTATTTACACACTATTGGAGAGTTTTAACCAATCCTGGAAAAACTGTAGAACATCATTAGACTGTGGACAACTGGAGGAGATTTGTTTCTAGGATTTCTAACACATTCTTCATACAATATTCTTGTACTGATATCCAAAAAACATTTCTAAAAATGCAAACACTTCTTTTGATAAATACTACGACAGTCTTTATCTTCCACCTGAGTGTGTCTCAGGCTTAGTTTTTTAAAGTTACCTCACAGTTCTTGTTCACATGGATCCTTGTAAATACCTTGTAATCTAAAATATAAACGTTAGAAAACAGAGATGCATGAAGTAGGATGATTCATGTCTGCCACATACCTCCCCTTGGAACACCCTTCTTAGAGGTATTGGGGTTTTTTACACATTAAAACCAACTGTATTAGTTTAAACCATAGAATTACATTTGATTTTGGGCAAAAGGGAGAAGGGCAAAAAAGGAGAAAAGAGCACATTCTTACTGTGCTTTGCTTTCAAACACAAGGCCAATACCTTCCAAAGGCTTCTCATTCCCCACATAGAAAAGAAAAACATGTCCCTTGTATCAATGTCTTCCCCTTTAGGTACATTAATGGCATTTTTGTTCTGATGTGACTTAGTAAGAATCAAAATGCCTTGGCCTTAGGGTTTCTTTTTTACTTTTTATAATGCACTAAGCTCAACAAACCTTCATAGAAAATAGAATACTCTTAATTATGAATAAATTAACTAAATTAGCAACATGAGATGGATATGAAATTAGAGGATTGTTAATTGAAACTGCAAACACAGCTGTATACAGCTTAGAGATGAATCACACCAGTAATGACACAGATGTTTATAAAATGTGATTATGTTCAGCAGGAGCATACTATTGAAACTCCCCAGCCTATTCTTATATTGTGTCATTGAAATGGTTTTTAAATCCATGAACACCAGGAATCAGAATCTCAGGGATGGCAAATTAGGCTCCCTGGATATGTGAATTAGTGTTGTCTGAATGTCAGCAATTTAATTCTCCAGCTTTCAAAGAATGTAGAAATGCAGCCAAAAACAAACATCTGTTACTTATAGTCTCATTCAGGAAAAAAAATAAAAATCTCTGGCAAGTTAGAGCCTTTCTGAATACGAGCAAGACAGTGAAATACAGTATCTCTAAGCTGTGTGAATACACTGATCATGTAATTAATATAACACAAGAGCTCAAGAAATCTACTTTGTGTACAACTGTGAACATGTCTTTTTGGGACTATCCCTCCAAAGTGCTAGAAGGATCAGGAACAAGTGATATCTCCTGTCCAAAGATTTAAGAATCAATTAGCTTCCTAAAGACAGCAACTTTTACATCTTTCCTAGGTGTTCTTGGATAAATTGTACAATAAAGGCACAGAACACCCAACGGCGTTGTCCCGGCAGAAAAAGGCACAGATGTGGCTGCTGGGTCACCCGGGGGAATCCGAGCTGAGCAGGCTCAGCAGGGCTGCAGTCAGCCCAGCTGGGAGGGATGGCAGAGCAGACAAAGCCAGCAGTCCAAGGGGCTGAGGTTCCAGCACACCAGGGTAAAGCCTGCAGGGGCAGCTCTCATCCACAGCGCAGCCCTGAGCACCCACAGCAGCACATGAATGTTACGTTAAACACCCTGTGATCTGTCTTGTGCAACAGTTCTCAGACTAACAGAAGATTTTACAACATCAATAGTAACCATGCTTTCAAGAGCACTCTGAATAATACAAGATCAGAGTTTGTGGCCAGCACTGCAATGTGGCTCACATCACAAAGACACTATTATTTGATTCAGGGGCCTTGGCCTATATAAAGATAAATACTTATTAATGCACATATACATGAAATAGAGGTTGTTTTTCTAGCCCCCTCTTCTAGGGAATGGGACAGACCTTTGAACTGTGTAACTATCTACATTAAACTGAAAGTAAAACTTATCAAGTAAAACTAAAACTTACACCAACTCAGCACAATGTCATTATGATTCAGCTAAATTTTATAAATGCAGCTCCGATCCATAAAGGGATGCTCACCTGAAAACACATGAATTCGTGCACAAGATGGTTAAAATAATTTGAAAAAAAATTACATAGAGTGCCATTGGCAAAGCTGAAATAATCATCGTGACCTAGCACCGTTGAACATCACAGGCTTGTCCCGTCAGCTGTGGGAACTACTGAGCACAGTCTAACAATGTGGGGCACAGTGTTGAGGCAGAAAAGTGGTGATCATAAAATTCGACTTGCCTCTGTCTTTCTGAAACTTTATTTGATGGGAGCTGACCTCCTAGTCACCGGTGAAGAAAAAAGGATTAGATCCTGACTTTTAAAAAGAGGAAGCTCGCTTGATTTCTGCAACAGACCATACCAGTCTGACAGTATTTCACATGTCATTTGCAGCTGAATAAAGGTATGGAGGCTTTATGAGAAAAATGTAACCCCTTTCTCATTAGAGGTAAACCTAGGCTGATTCAGGGATATGTTGCAGGTAGCTATGTCAACTGATGTGCAACCTAAATTCAGTTATCTTAGTTTTCTGGCTGGCTAAAGTACAGACAAAATCAACTCAGGATTGGAAATTTGATGTTTTGAGATAAGGAACTGTAATGCTTGGATATACAAAAAAGCACGAAGCAATTTTATGGAAGACACAATCTTCTATTTCTTCTGAATACCCCAAAAATCACTCCACTGAAACAGCACTCTATTATCAGCTATGTGCCAGCTAATTAATTAGGACAGAAGTGTTTGTTTTTACAGATGAAAGAATCATAAATGAGGGTACTGAAAGGAAAGGACACAAAACACTTGAGGATGCTATGAGAAATCAGAGGAATGAAAGTGAAAACATCCAACAAAATGAATATGCTACCTACAGATGAAACCTTAGGATTATTTTTCTGGATTGATTAATGCTAATTAATTTTGGTTTAAAACAAACTGAACTGTGGTAGAAAAACAACTTTGAGAAACACCTGAGAAAATGGAAGAGAAAAACTGAGTCTTCAACTTCCATACTTGAAGTTCCCCCAAAAATGTCATAAAGAATTCATTTCCACAAACAGGAATTGGATGTTGATCTTTCCAGGTACAAAAGAAATAAAAAATTAATGCTAATAAAACCTGAAATTGTGAGCTCTGGGTCAATAATTGTACTCCATACTATGTTTGTTCTGTAACCAAGGGGTATGTTTCTGAAGTTTATTGCAGTATCAGTTTTATAAAGTAACAACAGGCACAAGAATTGAACAGCTTAGATGAGCCACAGGATAAGCATCTTGAAATAACACTTTCTGCCTGTGTTGTGCTGGGTAGATCCAAATTAGGAAGGACTTTATAGAAGCTTTTGCACACACAACATGTAAGAATTGATTAGTTTCCTAAAGACAGCAAATCAGGCTTTTTTTTTCTTTCAACTTTTACATCAAAAGAGGATAACAAAGAGGATTTGAGCCATTTTAATTATAAAGAGCCCTCCTCTACAGCAAACACACAATTACATCACTTCCATACTGCTCATACCAGGGTACAACATTCAGCTTTACTCAAACTGTGTTGAAAACTGCACTGGCAACTTTAGAGAGCACCTTGTGAAAATATTTTTTAAATGACACACATAATCTTCCATAAAGGCTGGTTTCAAATCTGTGTCACAACTTAATGCCACTGACATTTTTAGTACTTTAAACGCTATTATTAACAGCACTTCTAAAACAGAAAAAAAATCCTACTTACTCTCACTGAAGCAAAAAGATATAAAAAATATAGCACAAAATACTACCTAGTCTAAAGACTGCAAAAGCTTTCTGTAACCTGAAAGTAGATGACCTGACATAAAACTATCTGCAGTGATATAACACATAATTGATATGTCAGAAAGACACAGAATGACTCAACAAAGAAATAAAAAAGGCTAACATTAACCTTCTGCACTGGAAATGTGCGTATTATTTCTTTTCCTTGGGCTTTTAATCACTTCAAATGAAGTTTCTTGTAAAAAAAAAATCACATAGTTTCAGAAGAAGGGATTAGTGAAAATGGGGAGAAAGAGAAATATGTTTTGCCAGTTTTACATTCTCCCTCTAAAAACCTTTAACAATACTTTGGCACTGGTACTTGGAATCTAAGGGGTTTTATATTGCTTTCAATCCAAGGGTATTCATTAAGGTTTCATTGAGTTACAAGCCTCTGAAAATCACATTAGAGAGCCTTTACTGGGCAGCTCTTAAATTCAGTGAATGCTCTATCTGCCACAAACGTGTTCCACATTCAAAGTAAACTTTGAGCATCTGCTCCAAGCGCGCTTCAAACCGGGCGGGCGCCAACGGGCAGAGGGTGCGTGTGAGAGGAGGAGTGTGAGAGGAGGAGTGTGAGAGGATGAGAGGATGAGAGGATGAGAGGAGGAGAGGATGAGAGTGAGAGGAGGAGAGGATGAGTGTGAGAGGAGGAGTGTGAGAGGATGAGAGGATGAGGATGAGTGTGAGAGGATGAGAGGATGAGAGTGAGAGGAGGAGTGTGAGAGTGAGAGGATGAGAGTGAGAGGATGAGAGTGAGAGGATGAGAGTGAGAGGATGAGTGTGAGAGGATGAGAGTGAGAGGATGAGAGTGAGAGGATGAGTATGGGAGGATGAGAGGATGATTGTGAGAGGATGAGTGTGAGAGGATGAGTGTGAGAGGATGAGTGTGAGGATGAATGTCAGAGGATGTGTGTCATAGGACATGTGTCAGAGAATGAGTGTCAGAGGAAAATGTGTCAGAGGATGAGTGTGAGAGGCTGTGTGTCAGAAGATGAGTGTCATGGGAGGTGTGTCACAGGATGTGTGTCATGGGACGTGTCAGAGGAGATGTGTTAGAAGATGTGTATCAGCAGAGTGTGTCCCCTCCAGGGGATGGAGCAGAACCACAGATTGCAAAGATCCATCACAAAGATCCATCTGGTGCCAGCAGACAGCTGACCCTGCCTCCTGCCCTGCCCGACCTACACCCTGCTGTCCTCTCCAATTGCTTTAGCAAAATCTAACCTGCAAATTAGGAGCTCTGACCGTTGATCACATTTTGGGAAGGAGACAGGCCTGTGGAATGGAAGCCAGGAGTGGAGATTACCTTATAATTGTAAGGTTCATTTTGTTTTGTCCTTGTTTGCTTTCACTAGTGACTGCTGCTAACCTTGTGCTCTTCCCAGCTGTTCCCCCTCACACATTCTTACCTTAAACAACCCTAATTTTTCATAATGAGCAGTTTAAACATAGCTGATTGGAATCAGGTCACGCACCTAAGAAGGTGTTGAAAAAAAATCAGGCCATATTCTTTCAATCTGTGCAAGAAAAAACCCAAAGCTATCTGTGCAATTTTGGAATCCAAGGTAGAATCTTCTGTCTCCTGTGGTCTGCACCTCTGTATCGGACTGAAACTCAGAGCTTTAATTCTTGAAATGCAGCTTCCACACTCCTTGTCAAAGGGACTTCTACAGAAATTATTTCAAATAATGGTTCTGAGAGGATCAGCTATTATAGATCATGAACATCAAATAATACAGTTTCAGTGGTGGTTGGTAAATAAGTTAAAGAGCTACAAACTGGATGGTTTAGATAAAACTGCTTGACTAAAACCTGACAGAACTAGTGGATGTTGGTTTCCAGTGAATATATTCTCAGTAGTATCATAACCTCTGTTTTCCTCAGTATCCTAAATATAGTCTGGTATGAGTCAAATGGATGTGTGCTGCCAAACATAATCTATAACTTCTGACAGGTGGAAGTAAATTGTTCAAGTCTTCCTTTATAAGGAAATGAGACTTACATATTTCAACTAATATGCCCATCCTTTTCCTATCATTTATCCATCAAATAGATAAATGGGAGATCTTGCAGAATATATGGTATATGCAAAGGTTGTACAAGAGAGTGCAAAATTCAAGATGCACGTGTAACATATTTTCTTACTTTTGATGAATTTGAGGTACTTTTTTTTCACATATAAACAGCATAACTCAGCTTTTTTAATCCTCTGCACTCACACACATTTTTGAGAAACAAAAAAATACATTGAAAGAAAGCTACAGATGCACATTGTAATGAATATATATATAAAAGCAGGGCATATGAAGCAGGGTAAGTTGCTATTCTTCTGCATGGTTCTTCAGAACTTCTTCATAGAGGGCAAAATTTCAGAGTAAAGGAAGACAAAAGAGGATAACAAAACTCTCAAAATGAATGCACCCCCTTTACAAAAAATTATTAAAGCATTTGCAATTTCCAGCACAGTGAAATTCATCACACACATCATAAACTTAGTTAGATTTTTTTAGTTTTCCTGCTGTCATGCCTGTGAATGATAACCATTCCTGTTTATAGTTACACACTTTTTTTCACTGACTGTCCTAAAGATGTCACAACAAAGGTGTCCTCCTAATTTAAGAAGGAATATTTCCAATTTTTGACACAGACTTCATTAGTGGAATTGAATCCCAATCCTGACAGCTGGCCTTCCTCCACTAACTTACAGAAATAAATAAATTGAATTTCTAAAGAACCAATCACTGCAAAATGAATTCTATATGCATAATTTTGCAGACAAACATTGAGAAAATCTGAGACTCAATCTAACAGAAATGAAGAAAAATGCTTGGGTCTATGACTTCTGCAGCCAACTGGCATGGCCAATTAAGCAAATTAGAGACCATTAAAGTGCTGTAACAATTGTGGTTTTGGCAGAAGTTCCTGTTCTCATGGAACATACAAACCAACATTTTAACTAAGTAGTCTGATGAGAAAACTCAACTTCCAGAAAGGACTAAAATCTCCCTCTGCTGGGAAGATGAAGTCTGCAACTACAAAATAATTTCAAATTTCAAGGTGGAAAAGCACCATGATTTTAGCAGTGACTTAATTACTATAATTCTAACTGAGCTAGAATTTTGGCTCCATATATTTAGAAACGTTGTCTCCCTATTTTTTTTCAGCTACTAACAAATGACATATGTCAAAATCTAGTTTAAAAAGGAGGAAAACCTAAAGAAATAGAAACTAATTAGTTATTAAAATTTATGAAATATCACAATGGAAAGGGAAACTGCTAAGGGAACAGAAAGGTAAGAGTATATAAACGTAAAAATTAAAAAATCCAACAGCCTTTTATATCACCCATCCATTTAGACATGACATTCTCTGTCCATAGAGAGGAAGAAACATATTTCTTGCTACTGTTGCATCATCTGTAAATGGATCAACTTTAACCCCAGTTTGCACTCACTCTCTGTTTAATAATACACAACTCCACTTGTAATTTAAGATATAGAACAATTTAAGGCCAATATTCTGTGTAAGTATATGACTAGAGCTTTTGTGTATCACCATCCCATGCACTACCAATTGGATTACTGAACTGCAAAGCAAGGGAGGTTTTTCTTTTTCTCTAAGAAGCATGATATGAGAGAATATCCTTCATCCCTTTCAAATTGCAATTCCATGGTTTAAACCTGAAGTTTACTTCCCGGATCCATTGCTACATAGAATTTTAAAAAAGTAAACTTGGTTCAATTCAACAGCAAGAGACCTGAAGAAGACATTTCTTTTACATTTCTTTGTTGTTATTTCATTTTTTGCAGGATGTTTTTCTTGGAAAAGGCACGAAAGACAGAAGGTGAAGTAGAATTTAAAAAAGCCCAAACCTAAAACCTGCTACAATAGGTCACTGCTGATTTCAGCTTGTACTGTACTGCAGCTTCCTTGCCTTACTGTCCAACCCCTATAAAAAGCAGTGTGTGAGCTGAGGACTGCTGCCCAGAATGCCTGGGATTCAGCTCTTCAGAGATTCACTGGCCAGCAAGACTTTGATGCATAGTGACAATTTTACACTGTTTTCAGAGAGAAGGGATTTCCTTTTGGGCTTTTATCTTCTTGATATTAGTACCTCTGGAAACACAGATGGTGAGATTCATTCACAATTCTCACCACAGACTGAAAGAATCAGCCAATATTTGTGAAGCAGACAGAAGAAGCTGGTTTTTGAAGTAATTCATTGCAGCAATACTTATGACACTAGTGTGCATTATGCAGCTCTGTAAAGAGCTTGTCTTCAGCAGAATACAAATAAAATGATGATATGGCTTTAGATGACTGCCTGCAGGGGTACTAAGAGCCTGCTGGCTCTTCACAGCTCCTGCGAGCAAAGAGTGCTCTTCAAGGGGACAGGATAATAGCTGTGGCTGGACCTTCTAACAGAGGGCAGCATGTTTTTTGCACCACAACAATCTTCAAATCCCCACATCCTACAGAGTCTTTGCTACTGCTGCAAGATGAGCTGAGGAGCTAGGAATGATACTGAAATTAGGGCGTATGGTTCTTGATAATCATTATATCTATGGATATAAATCATAGAATTATAGAAAAGCTTGGATTGGGAAAACACCTTGTGCTGATTTAGCTCCAGGTTTTTGATGTGCTCAAGGACACCCACTCAAAAACTACCAACCTTCAAAAGTAAAAGCACTAGAGTACAAATACCACAGCAAAATATCTTAATAGACACATTTTTGGATGAAAGACAGTTCTGACTGTATTTTTCAGCTTATTAAAGGTACTATTCTAAATGAAAGCAAAACAAACTTTGATTTATTAAAAAAATCTTTCTTGATACATGAAGGCTATGTTCTCTGTGGAATACTTGTAAATTCTTTTACATGTTAGGAGCTCTGCCCTTTGACCAGCATTACACCAACCAGGTCTCTGACTTAGTGAAATGGGTAGAACTCCCATCAGTTTTAGGGGATTCCTGGCACCTTACATGTCAACTGGAAGTAAGCAAGGGCTTGCAAGACACATTCTTCCCCAGGATGAGCTCGTTACATACACTGTTTGAAGCACACATGAGAGCTCCTTGTGAAATTCATAACAAGTAGCTCCTTGGAAAGATTTCATCTCCTTTAATGTTTAAGAAAAATAAAAAAAATAAATAAACAGCATCTTTTCCTCAAAACTATTCTATTAAAGTCAGGAAGCTACTCAAAGTCCACAGAAGATGACAGAGTTTTCAGTGGCTGAGCTGAGTGCATCAGTTTTCATTAATGAAATGCACTCCTCACGACACTTCAAAACCAGGACTGGTAAAGCCTGTGAGTGGTTGAGTGCTTTCTATACATTTTTGTACCAGTAATACTCTGGATTATATTCACTAAAATTGAACACAAACCAGGTGAATTAATGGCAAGCATGCCTTAGTGCAAAAATACAAATGAGGTTCTGGGAAGATTCTGAAGAAATATTAGATTCTATTCCCTAACAGCACTGGTCTCACTGTGGAACCTCTGTGCAATACCACAAACGACCAACCACGGTTGGCCTAATTCTTATGATTATAAAATGAATATAATATTAAATCTTTGTAAGGTTTTGGCCTAAGATGACACATTTCCTCTTCTAATCTTGTGTAAGTTCCCAGTGTTAATAAGGAAACAAGTGAGACATGATTACCTCCTTTACAAAGTGTTTCAGGTGTGATAAATTTTATGTCTTTATGCACTTTTCCTACACATAACCAAGGATGGGCATACTTCTGGCAAGCAATAGCACAAAACTCTCTGTTTTATGCTTTTCCTGCAGTGATATTTTCTAAGAAATGGGGTACATGGATGACAAATATTTTCCCCATTAGGAATATGGCAAGGGGGGAGAGAGAGATCTAACCTTTGAGGAGGGAGAAGATGAGAAGTAAGCTGAGAAAATAAACAAGGGGAGTACAGAAAAACAAACAAACAAACAAATAAATAAACAAAAACCACCAAAGAGAAATGAGGGAAGGAAGATGGGGAAAGGCAAAGAGCAGGAACACAGAAAGAATAGCTTTTTGAAAATAATAATTAAGAGAAGCCTGAGAGAAAGCACAACCAGTGTAAAAGAAAGACACATGAAAATAAACTGAAATATATAGAAAAAAATTATGAAAAGACTAAAGTTGATATTTTAGGTGACATCAGCAAAACAAAGTCAATTAATAAATAAAATTAAAAAACCACAAAACCACCAGAATGAAAAAGAAACATACTGGACAACTGTAAAACCAGAAACAAACAACAGGAACATACCTTAGAAGGAGAATGGTTTTGCATGAAACAAAAACAATTTTAATTTCTGCTTTTCCTATGACATGGCCAAAATTTCAGTTTTCTATAAAGAGTGTAACATCTAAATGGAGTGCATACATAAAAAAGTCTAGCCCTAAGATGGGAAAATACATAATATTCTGAAAAGTGCCATTGGGTGTGAGTGTCCCACAGATCTTGCATGTAGAACAGTTGGTACAAATAATTGTATATTTGTTCCAACTGATCTATTCTATTCCAGTCTATGCTATTTTGTTCTCTTCTTAAAAAAAATGAGCTCTCCCTCTCAATATATTTCAAATTCTGCTCTCTTTTAAGTAGAAAAATTATATTTTAGGAACAGATGTGTCTTTCCTCTTTCCAAGGGTCACAACTTGGCCTTTAGTATAGCACAACCTTTCAAAGTTACTTATGTCTTTTCCCCTCAGGATGTGTTTAAAAATTTACTGGAGTGCTTTCACCTTGCTCTCTGTATCTTCCAGATGACATTTAAGTAAATATGAGAAAAGACAGTAAACCATAATATTTCAATTAACTATCTGTTCTATCAGCAATAACATCTCACCCTGACATACTGTCTCCAAGTTTCTTCAGAAAAGATGTAAAATTTATTTAAAAAATATTTGGATTTGATAAATCAAAGCAATAATTTACAGTGAGAGTGAATTGTTCACAATGTTTCCCGAAGATATGTGGAAGATAACGTACTGTCTTTGAAATGTGTGCAAAACATGTGGCTTGCCCTTTATATTTTTAAACCATCAACAATATCAGGTTGGGCCTCTGTCTAATGCATTTATGAATGATAACAATAAAACATTTCCTTGAGCTTTCTCATCTTTCATTCCTTAGTACGCCTTTGGTGCTATCCCACAGGGAACGAAGCACAGAGAAATAGAAACATTTACTTAAATGCAGCATAAAGGAAAAAAGCAATGTGAAATATACCTGCAGCGCCTTCCACCTTGTGTTTAGGTCTTCCACACAGCTGAGGTTGTACTGGGAGAGTTGAAGGTCGGGGGGAGTGAGGCGGTGAGCGAGCTCGTTGACGTGATGCACCTTTTCCTTGAGGGGAACAAGTTCTGCTCGGTAAACCTGTGTGAATCAAATACAAATATAAATTCACGTGAGCATGAACTCCAAAACCATGGGCTCTGCTACCAGCTGATTATTAATGCAAAGATATTACATGCCAAGCTGAAAGGAAAGAGCATAGGCCGTGATTTGGTTACCAGTCTGTTTATTTAACTTCTTATGGACCTTTGGTCTCAAGTGTAAGGCCTGGAGTTTCAGAAAGTGCTGTGAATTTGGAACCTTCACAGCCACTTCTGCCCAGTGTAGCCAAATTTCTAACCATCACCCACCATGTCTCCTGCTTCATCCTTTACTTTTGTTAAACATGTTCAGTCAGGATGGATGGGAGTGATGAGTAGTTTAACATGGGAAAATAGAGGAAGACAGATGTTACCAAATATGACAAATGGAAAAATGATGAAACTTTTACAGACCCCAATAAAGCCATGGTTTTACTATGGATATTGTGTGTGTTACAAAGAAAAAGATTAACAATGGGAAGTCCGTGACAAAAAAAAAAAAAAAAAAAAAAGAGAGAGAGAGAAAAAAAGATAAAAAAAATTTGCTATGCATCTCAAATTGGCTTACATGACTCATATTTAAAAGAAAAAAAAAACAAAATCATGTTTATTTTGAGATAGCCTTTAAAACTATGCATAAAAGCAGTTCAGCTAATAATTTCAGTAATGTATGTGAAAACCAGTAATCATGTGAAAACCAGAACCAGTTACAAACTTCTTTTTAAAATCAACAGCCTGATGAGGATGTCTCCATGATGTATCTGGGTACATTCAGATAAATTCAGGGCACCATGACTTTACCAAAGAGAGGAATCTCTATGTAGATCTTCCACTGCTCCATATCTATCTCTTCTGAGGAGACATTTATGAATTTTTAATATGATAAAATATGTCAAAATGTAACAATGAGTCATTTCTAAGGGACAAATTCTGCCATTCTAAGGATCATGTTTTATTGCCATATGATGTCTGCACACAAAGACAGAATAATTTACTTGCTAGATTAGTCTGCTCTATAGCTCCTTTCTCTCAGCATTTTTAATATAAACCACATGTGGTCTGCATCTCATTTTAGTACATCAAATAACCTGAAATTATTGCCTAGTAATCTTTTCATCAACACATAATGCAAAACAAGGTAAAAAAAAGCCCATCCAGCATCTCAGTGAACCTTAAGAGTAAATAATATGAAGACAGTCATAGATGTTAGAATGCCATGAAGAGCACTAAAGGTAAACATCATTGAAAAACTGTTCCTCAAACGTCGTTTAAAACCAGACTTGACTTCCATCAATTATGTTAAATTACCCTGCAACATAAGGAGTTAGACTGACTTTAGTGGTACTCATACACTGAATGACTCTAATGATGAATCTTTAAAATACACCATCAGAAGGGATGGGTTTTGTGAAGGAAATGCAGAGAAATATGCAAATGCCCTGATGTGAGAGAAGATGCATACATCAAGTCCATGACATAGCAGTTGACTTCCCCATTTCACCAGTTTTATACCACTGGAGTAGAGCTGACATTACTGGTGAGAACAGATTTATGGCTTAGTGCTGAGCAAGGTCTGAAATACAAAGAAAGGGAAGACAGCTCACGTTTGGTTTTACCCTAGAGAGTTATATATGTGCTTACCTTGAACTTTTTAGTTAGCAAGTGAGTTCAGAGAACAAACAACATGCTGTAAAAGCAGACATTTGTTGTTGTAAAGTAAAGGCCTCAAAGGCTGAAGAAATATATACACCTCTATCTGAGCACTTCACTTACAAATGGTTGTTTTACTGCTTTTTTTTTCTGTGATCTGCTATCATGGCCCAAGGTGCCTGGTCATGACTCTGTGGCTTACATTTGGAATGATCAACTCAGTTCCTCCTGTGTTGCTTTGTTTCCAAGATGAGAGAACACCCCTAATCTTATGTCACCAATGATGACTTTGCATAAAATATAGATATATATGTGTATAGATTTAGATGTCTTATAACTGAAAATATATAATGAAGGTAATTATAATAAAAATTAAATTCACGCTATATATATATATATATATATAAAATAAAAAACACTGACTGAATAAATGCCAATCAATAGATGCAAAGAGCAGTTTCTACATTACAATGCACTTTAATGTAGTTCCTATACTAAATCAAGTTAATTTTCTATTATTTGTATGGGATTAGGATCAGATTTCTGATCCTAATTGAAAAACATCACTGCTTAAGCAAAGCAGGCCTTATCAGGCACTTGTTTTTAAACATATATTAAAGTATCTGTCTGATTTCTGACCAACTATTGGCATCTGCATTTTGGACTTGAAAGTACTGGTCTCACTTGAACACTGATATTAGTTATTTGGTAAATCACACAGCCATTATACCTGAATTAAAATGAAAGAGAAAATATTTCATAATAAGTCAGCATGTCTTTTGACTGCAAGCTAGTTATGTTACAGACCAAAAAGGCTATGGCACAGAAGCAACCCACACCAAAAGAAATGAAGTAGACATGGAAGTAAAGAGGAAAACTCATCTTCGGCCTTCTCTTCAATCGATCTCCTAATTAATTTTTTTGTGTTGCAAGGATAATGATTTTTGCAATGTGTTAATAATATTCCAATGCACAAAGTACCACAGCTTTTGCCTCTAAATTCAATATTCTATATACTATTATTGCTAATCCTGAATTTTTTGCTAGTGTTTTTATTAGCTGGCCAAATCCAGACATGATAAACAGCAAGAACATAAAAAGGAATTCTAGTCAATGGACAGCTATCTAATTAATGCCAATAAGCTTACAATTAGAAAAATGCAGACAGAAAAGAGAAAAATGACCACAGAAAGATTTGAAATATGACTTTGAAGTATTAAGGAGTCAGCAGTGTAAGCCTTCTTTAAGCAATAGTTTATCACAGACATCCAGCCCATCAATCAGCCTAGATGACTCTAGAGCTAAGCATCTGTAGAAGCAGAAATTTAGAATTTTTACTGGAAATGTGTTACAGAAATATATGTATTTCTAATAATAATTTTGTATAATACAAGACTGGTTGATTTTTTTTCCTATTTTTTTCTCTTATGGATAAATAGCACTAAACATATAACAGGTTTATATAAAAAAATAAAGAATATTTATTGCTGGTAATTTAAAAACCAAAATACATGGTGAGTAGTAGTGTATTACTATCACAAAGGAGATGTACCCATTAAATAGCTCAGAGTGCAAATGAGTTCACAGTATGAACAGGGATAGGACAACCAGCCCCAAATTATCTTCATTATAATTGTCCTTATGCAAGACAGAATTTCAACGGTTTGTGATACTGTAGGTGGTAGATTGGATTTTAAATGATCCGTACAGTCTTGTTAGAAAATATTTCAAAGTGCCTTGGAAAATGAGCAAGGACTCTGGAAGACTTTTAGTATTTGTCTGGTTAGGATCCCTCCTCAGGCATCCTAACCAGACAAATACTAAAAGTCTAGAGAGCACACAGTGGCCATGATCAGTCAGGTGAAAAGCTCATCTTGCCCAGTCCCTTGTCTGATATTAGCCAACACAATTCCTTAAGGAAGAAAGCAAGGGAAAGCATCACCTTCCCTGTCCCTTGCACTCTTCCAGCTCAGCAGCTTGAGTCTCAGATTATGGAGCCAGAAGCTGTATTTCTATGTCAAACGGATCTCGCTGGAATCTTTTGCAAGGAATTACATACTTGATTTTTGGACTAAGATAGGGTTTTCTGATCAAAAATATCCTATGGTAAATTTAACATTTAGGGTAACGTTTTGGGGTTTTTTAAACCTATTTCTGAAGACACACTTGTGACCGAAATCTTAGCTCATAAGAGACAGAGATCAACCATTCCTGGTGGACTTTGTGCTGTATCAGGATGTACAAGACCTGCATCATGTTTTTTTCCTTCCTTTTGCTTGAGATGCAAAGATGGAGATATATTTGATTAAATGTGGGTATCTATAAGGTATATACATCTGAGTTGCCTTTATATTTACATGGTTCCTTTATATCTACAGTTGATCAAACCCATCTTCTTGAGTTGAACATAATGTAAGGTTTTACTGTAGGATGACAAGAATCACATTCTGAATTGCAACAACAGAAACGAGCAGGTTTGAATTCACTGTTTAGGGAGCCTAGGCAAGTAACTCACATACAGAAAGCTATCTGAAAAAAAAAGACAAAAAAATAAGACAAACCCCACTCCAAGACCACTCATTCTGTCCTTGGATACCTTTTACCAAGTCTGTTATAATTGTTTTTAGACTGGGGACCCCTAACATTTCCCTATATACATGTTATAGATACAACAGGGACTTACACTGTGGCACCATGATATTTTCTGCTTTTTCAGTAATTTTGAGTAATTCCCCACATTTCATTTGGCTTTCTGAACAGTGCTGAGCATTGATGTGATGTTTCCAGAGACTTCTGTCATGACTCCAAGACCTCTTTCCTGGGTGCTAAAGGAATGTTTGAAAGGCCTAAAGAGATCATTACTGCACACAGAAAGCTGGGATGGCTTTTTCTACATTTTGCTTGAGATTTATCAGCATGTGATTTTGTCTGCTATCACTTTGCTGGCAGTCAGTACTGCGAAGGCTTTCCACAGCTGTTTGCAGTCTGTCTTCACCTTAAACACTTTGAATAGGTTTGTATCATCAAGATGTGCCTCTGTATTAATAATTTTATTTTCCTGTTAATTTATGTACATGCTGGACAGAGTAAACCTTCTAGAGTACATCATCTTCCTCTTTGGGAAAACTGATCTGTGCTTTTTGTTTTCCATCTTTTACAGGAAATTACTGGATAATTGGTTATTTATCCACCAGAAGAATGTTCCTGTTGTCTCACTGGAACTTAGTTTCTTTGCTGGAAGACATCCTTAAAATCCCTGGGGAATGGCAAATGGCCTATAGCCCTTAAACATTATGCTCATGTTTCCTTAAAGGCCCAATTGGAGATGTAAGGCACATCTACTTTTACAAACCTGTTCTCTCTTCTGCAGAATATCCTTTCCCAGATTTCCTTGCCTGTAGGTCCACAGGCCTGGCTACATGCACTATTTGAAAATTTTCACCATGTGTGCCCCTCATCACTCCTCATTAAAAGCCCCTGATTTAAAATGAGAAAATGCTGTTAATAGATACAGCTATTTTACACTTCCATTAGAACACTTGACCAAACAGCCATCTGGTTCTGGTGATTTAACGATCTTAATCAAGACCATTTGTTCTTTGTATTTTTGCTTCAAATGGGTTTCTTTATTATTTTCTTTAGCCACCCCATCTTTCCAGGTCGTTCTGAATGCATTTGGATGGTATGGATTGGTTCTGAGGATGCAGTGCCTCCGTGGTGCCTTCACACACTTTGTCCTTTTGGTTCCTTTTCGGCAGGCTTCCTCATTTGTGTGCAGCTTTCTTTCTGAAAACTGAACACTGCTGTAGTGGATTTTTTGGGTTATTTTTGTCCCTGCAGAGTTGCTGACCTTTAGTTCATAATGATCCCTATTATGATAGCAATGTTTTGAACTTGCAGTGCTCAGCACCAAGCCAAATCTTTTCCCTACTGGTTATTCTCTTGGATTTTCTTATGCTTTTTCTATTTAGTGCTGGAACTTCAATTTCAAAAGGATTTCAGGCTAGTGCCTGTAATTACAGATCTGTTTCTCAGGTATTTTAGAAGATGCAGGATAAGCCTCCCAAAATTATTTGCAAGTCATTTTCTGCATATTTTTCATTAAATCTGTTTGTGCTTTGGGTATCCTATTCCAAGACAGTAAAAACCACCAGGTAGCCCTCACCTCTTTCCAGAGAATACCAACTCCATTTATGAACATTTGATGCTTAGGGTTTTTTTTTTTTCAGATGTCTTTTCCTCCACATTTCACATGCCATGTGGCTGGTTTTATCCCATCTTTTATTTAAGGAACCCTAACACAGACTGATTTTGCTTTGGAAGGCTGCCCAATGCTCAGAAGAGAGGAAAGAAAAATCTGCTTATTTTTATTTAAAGATTCACCAAAGGGGCAGGGTTTTTTTTTTTCAATGCCATGACAAGGTTCGCTTTTTCTTTTAGGATTCATAAATTGGTTCCATGAAAACTGAAAGAAAATTCACTAATCATTCAAGGAGAAGAGTAAAACAAAGAAAACAAGCTTATTTCAATATCAGTATTACATATTTTATATTGATTGTAGATACATAGATATATACATAAAATATTTATATATATTTGTATATAATATATTTATATATACTTGTATATACATACATATATAAGAGATATAGTATATATTTATAACATAGAAAATCAATATTAAATGTTTTTTAGCTTCGTGGAGTTTTTGTTGCTGAATTCCTCATAAAGTTCAGAAAGGAACATTGACTCTATAATGCACATTTTCCATTTCTTAACCCCTTCTCCCTCAACCACATACTCAGCTGCTGGCTGACAAGCCAAAGAGTTCAGGAGTCCCATCAAAATTCAATCAAGTGCCTGTAACTTCCAGCTCACTGATGTTAATGGAATAGGGTGACTAAAGCCCATTAAGCCATTTGGAATATACACCCTGAAAAGCAAGGATATTCCCAGAACATCAAGTATTCCTTGTGCCCAGAGAAAGACTAAAAGGAGGACAGATTTTTCTTTATTGTCTGCTATTGAAAAATGCCAATGGAAAGTTAAAAATTATTTTTCACATTTACTGTCCTTATTCCTACTGATCCAAACATCTACCATGTATGTTTAGATGTAGTCCAAAACAGTGCCTTGCCAGGACAAGTAGCATTTGTGCAGCTTTATTGAGTATGAAATCATTGTTGCTTAGCATTTGCCACATTGACAAAGGAAAATAACAGCATGCACATACAACATCATATACCCTTATGCAGACCTCAGTGGTACTGAGATTGAGTTCAGCTATATTTGTCTTAAAAATTGTATTTAATAAACAGACAATATCTAATAACTATTTATTTGCAACTGGTATGCAATAAGAAACTTAAAACAAGCTATTAAGCCTTATAATTATGATTTTAAATCGTCAGTATTCCTATTGGCTCCTACTTACCTGCAGCATTTCTGGTGTGAAAAATAGATAGGGGGCAGACCCATTTTGGGTGTTATTCTGCCCTTTGTGTTCCTTAACAACACTTGAACTTGTAAAAAAGGTTTAAAAAAAAATCTATGTGAGACCACATATGGACAATTAGTCCAGCATTATTGTGCAATGTTTTTTTTCCCAGCTATATTTTCCTGAGTCACCCTGAACACACTAGTAAAAATCAAGACTCATTAGTATTTCCCAGACTCCTGGGCAGAAGGACCATGAATCTCACGGTGCATATACTGCAGTACCCTTCTCTTGTTGCAAACAGAAGCTAAAAGAGACTTAAAAGTTCATTTCACCAATGCATCAAATGATTTAAATGTTCAGTGCCAGCTTCTGGAAATGAGTCTCTATCTATTTGGTTATGGATGGAACTGGCACGATGCCTGTATAAGATGTTAAAGGCAATTTGGCATAATCTCTAGATTTTTATATCTCAAATTTTATGGACTGGCAATTATAGCAACACCAGCCTTTGATTTGAACACTATGTTTATGCTTAGAGCACAACATTGGAAATTAAAATTGATCCCGAAGTTAGTTCCCCCCCGAGACAGTAAATGCAAGACCTCAGTAGATAGTATCCTCTTCCACAAATGTTCATTTTTACAAGCCTAAACATGAAGAATTTAAAACATTTTTATTAGCTTCTTATAAAGGAAGGAAAAAAATCAAATAATTTGAAAATCACCTCTAGTTTTCCAGCAATGGTATTTACTATTTAGGCAGTTCATACCTTGTCTTTATACAGGAATAAAACATTGTAGCAACTACATTTAGGAATTAAATGTTTTTTCACTTCTTAATAAACTTTTTAAGACCGTGCAAGCTTGAAAATGTACAAAAACTGAAGGCAGGAACACAAATTTCTTACTGTTATTAGTGTTTAAATGCGTAACAGTTTCTAAAAGGCAACTCTTGAGATCATCTAGCTCAGCCCCTCTGCTCAGAGCTGGGCCAGTTGCCCAGGACCACGTCCAATCAGGTTTTAAATATCTCCAATGATCAAGACGCCACCACTTCTCTGGGCAACCTGTGCCAGTGTTTGAAAAGCCACAGGTGTCTCTTCTCATGTTCAGGTGGAACTTGATAGGTTTAAATTTGTGCCCGTTGTCTCTTCTGTCAGTGGACAGGTCCAGCTTTCTCTCCATTCCCTCCCGTCAGGAATTTTTACACACGGATAAAATACTGAGCTGTCTTGAGTCTCAAGGCTGAGCTGTCCCTGCTCTCTCAGCCTCTCCTCACAGGAAAGTGCTTCAGTCCTGTGAGCTTATTTGTGGTCCTGCACTGGAGCTGTTCCAGTGAAGTCCATACCTTTCTCATACTCTGGAGCCCAAACCTGGACCCAGCCCTCCAGGTGGACCAAGGCTGAGCAGGGAGGAATCTGATGGCAATGTTCTGCCAATGCACCCCAGGGCTCTGTCAGCCTTCTTTGCCATGAGGGTCTATGTAAGAGACCTAAAGATCACAATTTGGTCAAATGCTTCTAAGATCACTGAAGGACTTTGCCACTGTAGCAAATCATGCAAAGAAGCAACTGGTCACCTGTGACCACCAAAGCCCATCCCAAATATGCCTTCTGGATTCCTGAAATTTGGGCTGTGAGTTAACCCACCTGACAGGAACCTGAGATATGATAAAGGTGGATAGGATACTAATAGGATAAAGGTGATGAGGATTCTAATTTCCAGTCATCTCAGGTCTAAGGAAAGGAAAATGAAGCTGGGGAGAGGGATGTTTCACTGCAAGGAGTCTGTGGGAAGGCCAGCTCAGCAGCTGTGCTGGTAGCTGACTGTGGCTGGGTCTGGTGGGGGGAAAACCAGAGCCCACTGACTGAAGAAGGAGGCCTCTGACTCAAACGGAGGGAAAGAACAAGCATGGGACTAATTAGCATTGGAAGTGAGGGAATCATTTAACCAACTGAATGAGAGAGCTGTGTAGCCAATGAGCATTGATTCTCTTTTTTTGCTGAAGTGTATAAATGGTGAGAAGTCTTGAGCAACCTTGGAACCCCCACCACTGAGAAGCCCAGGGTGAAGAGAATCACTGGGAACCGCTGGATCCATGGGTGCTGACTATCATTCCATCTGATCTCTTTCTCTCTCTCACTGTCTTTCTCCCCTCCCTCTTCCCCCCTCAATCCTTTTCTATTTCTTTCTATCTCTCTACCTCACATTTTACTGTTAAATAAAATCCATACTATCGACCTCGGCATATGGTCTTGTTTGCACCTTAATTCAGGCAGAGGCATCTCCCTAGCAGTTGTAATAACTGGATTTTAAGAGTGTGTTCCTGTCAGCTGTTTGTCTACCAGTACCCCAGGGCTCTTCTCTCCAGAGTCGCTTTCTGGCCAATTGGTTTTGAGTGTGTAGTGTTACCTGGGGTTCTTCCTCCCAGGACACAGGACTTGGCATTTCTCCTTGTTGAACTTCAGAGATCCCCTCAGTGTAATTCTCCATGCTGTCAGGGTCTGTATGAATGACAGCACAGCCATCCAGTGTAATGGCTGTTCCTCCTACTTTTGTATCAAGTAGGAAATTACTGAAGATGAGGTCTGTCCCAGGGACCATTTCATTAATGCAGATGTTAAATTATATTGATTCAGGATCAACCACTGTGATATCTCACATATAACTTGCCTCCAATGCAACTTTCTAGTCCTTCATATGCCTTTAGATGGTTTAAAAGATTAGCTGTTCGATCACATTCCCAGAGATTTGGGTGAGGCTCAATAATCTGTAAGTCCCTGAGTCCTTCTTCCTGTCCTGCTTTAAGGTGAGAGTGACACTTGCTCTCTTCCAGGATGCAGGAATTTTTCCCTCTTGCTGTGACTCTTGAAGACAATTGATAATGGCCTTTCAATAACATCTGCCAACCCATTCTGCACTCATGACTGCATCCCATTAGGACTGAGGTATGACCAGAATTAGGAGCATGATCATGCCCTTACATGTTCCACCCTGAATAGTTCTCACACTTTGCGTGAAGCAGGTTTCAAGAAAAGGCCAACTGTGCCTACAGAGAAAGTCTTTTTCCCTGCTCTGTGAGCAGCACTTACACAAGGCTGTGGCCTCGTGCCAGCCTGACATTTTTGTGAAGAATTCCCTCAAGTAGAAGAGTCTCCCGCTAGCACTGGCTCATGTTAAACCTCAATTCTCACAACCAGTGAAAGAAACAGAAAAGAACATCTGGCACTGTGAAGAAAATATGAGATGACTTAGGGAGAAAAGTTCTCCTGTGTCAGATGAATTTCTGCTGTGGGAAGGTTTTACAAAGCAGCAGCTGCAGCTCAATCAGAGCAGGATCCGTGTGCGCAGTAAGGTGAGTGGTTACCCTGCACCTGCCACAGCAGGTTCCCTGCACTGAGGATGCTCCCCCTCAGCTCACTTGGTGTCCAAGTGAAGTAGTCATGGGCCAGAGCACTTCTCATTTCATATTTAAAGCCACACAACGTTGAACTGTCCCAGGACAGTTTAACAGACTCCATCTTTTTTTTGTTCAAAATGATTTAGTTTCTTCTTTGAGGGGTTTAGTGTAGTCTGATTCAAATTTCATTGAAACCTGGGTTTGTCAGCCTCCAGCTCAATATGCTACACTTAGCTTGCTTTTAAACTCACCCTGTATTTTTATTTGATTGTAGTGCTCCTGGGGACAGGCGGTGTTGAGACAAAATGGATTTCAGCTGATTTAATTTTCCATCCTATATATTTTTATAAACTCAGAAATGACCAAGCAAGAGTGCACTACAGTAGAATATAAATCCTCTTCTGGGATAAAAATAGTTCAAACAAAAAACATCAGGGGAGGAAGAAAATCAAATTCCCTGTAAGTTCTCTCCCATTTTCAATTCTGTATTTCTAAATCGGTAAAACATTACATTTTTCAAAAGTTATTTCCTGTGATTTGGAAGACTAACTCAGTATTTCTTTAAAAATAAGGTTATTAAAATTTGAATAGATGAAATGAAAAATGAACTAATACCAGGTATTAATTTTCTTCTTTTCTGAACTCTCAAGGGAAAAAGCTATAATTTGTAGCAATTTTATATCTAATAGAAAATATTTATTTATTAGGAAGTCTAATTTAATGAACAGAAGCACACTAATAAATAGATGCACTTATCCTGAAATACAGATCACTAGGTTATTCTAATTTTTGATCCATTTATTTATTTTAAATCAACAGCTGATGTACAGTTTTATGATTCCTGAACAAATACAAGCTACGTTACTGCCTTGCCATTTATTCTGAAATTGTGTTCTCCTCCATGGGGGGGAAAAGTAAATAAGCAAATTTAGATTGTAATTCACTCTACAAAACAACTCTAACCGTGTCATGGCAGAGCCCATGACTGCTGAAGTGTTATAAACAGCTCCACACCAATTTTTCCATACAATCAAAGTCAATTACTCACTTTGAAACCAAGAAGAGAAGAAATACCTCGGAACTGTAAATAACGAGAAGGATTTCAAAGTGTGATCTGAAAGTCTAACAACAGTTACACCAAGGTCACAAGAAACACAAAAGAAATTTTGCAAAGGAAATTTCCCTTTAGTATGGTTTCAGTCAGCGCTATTAAAGCCAAAAGCACTTGCAAAGTGCAGATGTTTAGGTTGTAGACTCAGTGAAATTGTTTTAAAATCACTAATAGCACAGGATCTATTGCTATTAGTTAATTTGTACACAATGTATGTTAGATGTACAAACAGAAAAGGTTGACTAATAACCTGTGTTCCCCACCAAAAGCTCTTTCAGGTTATAGTGACTCCTTGTCCTCAGAATATAGTTGCTACAAGGCAAATCTCTATTGTGCTGTAGAGCAGCATGGCCTTTTAAAGGCAAATAGACTATTTCACTGGCTCTCCCAGTTTTGGCCAGGACAGAGTTGTTTTTCTCACCATAGTCATGAGAGAGAGCAGGGAAGGGCTGGGCAGAGGCTGGGCTGGGGATGGTGCACAGCATGGAGCTGCTGGCCTCATGGGAGAGCCCAGGCTGTATTCCATACCTTCCACTTCATTGCTGAGGGGTGGTTTTCTGGAAGAACACTGGGGTGTTGGCTGGGGTGGGGGAAAAAGGGTGCCATGGACAGTCTGGGGCCGTTTTTGCCTTTTATCTCAGTGGCCACGCAAGGCCTTGGCCAGTGAATATCCTTTTTTGTATGTAAATCACACAGTCTTTTGTATACCTTGCTTTTAATGTTGTTGCTGTCCCTGTTAGTTTTTCTTACTCTATTGCTGCTTTTCAAGTAAATTCTCCTTGATTCAGAATCTCTGGTTTTGTCTTCCTCTTATGGAGAGGAAGGTGAGGGGAAAGGGAACACTTTCAGTGGGGTTTATTTTCCCGCTGGGTTTTTAAACCAGCACACTGACACAGAAAAGGAAAGCAGTTTAAACCAGAAAGATTGCACAACCTGTATCATAACAAAAAAACCACCAAAACCTCAAGCTTCCAGACATTAGCAGGAAGATGCTGTAGCTCAGAAGGAAAAATATGGAAACATACAAAAGCTTAGCTTAGAGAGTACTAAAACACATATTGTTTTCTGTCACTTGACCAACATTAAACAATTCAGACAACAAGCTTCAAGAATTCCTCATTTTTCTAACAAAAAGCCAATAGAGATCTTAAAAGAAATCCTTGCTTTCTTCTCTCATGTCTTTAAGTTTACCCCATAGGTATTTCATAGTGTTTAGCCTCATAAAGTTGATAATTACTACCTCTAGTAAGGGGGATAAAGTTTTTCATAGAGCTTAAGGCCAGAAAAAGTTATTACAGTCCAGTCAGTCTCAAATATCCAGGAGAATGCAGGTCAGATGGACCTGCAGCTTTGTTGAAAGCTCTATGTTCCAACTCTTGAATTAGGATGGAAATTCCCATCTCCACCTTTTCATCGCCACGGTATGATGTGTGTGGAGTGGGCATGGGTGAAACACCAGGTCAACACAGAATCACAGAATGGCTTGGGTCACAAGGGACCTTTGGGATCATCTATTTCCACCCCCTCTGCCATGGACTGGGAATCTTTCACTAGACCAGATTGCTCAGAGCTCCATCCAGCCCGGCCTCGAACCCTTCCAGGGATGGGGCATCCTCAGTTTATCCAGGCAAACTGCTCCAGTGTCTCACCACCTTCACAGCAAAGAATTTCTTTGTAATATCTAATCTAAACCTCTTTAAGTCTGAAGCCATTATCCCTTGGCCCATCACTACATGCTCTTGTAAATAGTCTTTCATCATCTTTCCATCTTTACTGTAAGGCCAAAATTAGGTTACCCTGAAGTCTTCTCTTTTCCAGGCTGCACAATCCCAAGCCTCTCAGCCTTTCTTCTGTGCTAAGGGTGGTGATTGGAGGGATTCTCTATCCCTTTATTCATCTTGGCAGCCTCTGGACTCGCTCCAACAGCTCCACATCTTTCCTGTGCTGGGAGCCCAGAGCTGGGTGCAGCCCTGCAGGTGGGGTCTCACCAGAGGGGCAGAATCCCCTCCCTCACCTGCTGCCTGCAGGGCATTGCTGCAGCCCAGGATATTTTTGGCTTTCTGGGCTGTGAGTGCCCGTGGCCAGCTCATGTCCAGCCTCTCACCCACCAGCAGCCCCGAATCCTCCTCAGCAGGGCTGCTCTCGGTGTGTTCATCCCCCAGCCTGGATGGATATCAGAGGCTGCCCTGACTCAGGTGCAGCACCTTGCACTCATTAAACCTCATGAGATTCCCATGGGCCTGCTTGAAGGGTAAATTCCTAAACTTCTTACATCTAATAAGATCATCTTTCAACAGTGCCAGAGAAGGAATTCAGTTCTAACATAGATTTTAGCAGCTGCAAGTGACAGCGATTTACTTTTTTAGCTAATGTAGGAAGAAAGAATATTAAAATGAAATGCTGAAAAGGAGACAAAACTTAAAAAATTAAACACATCTTGAGTTTCTAAAACAGCACCAGACACAGGCTGGGCAGCTGTCATGAGCAGTGGCCACCTTTCCAGGCATTCAGGCTGAAATCCCTCTGGGTGGCTGCCCTGATATGTCTTTAGGGGGAGGATGCTGTGGCTCTGGGAAATGTGCAACAGTGGCTCCTGCTGTGACTGATGAAAACTATCATTCTTAATCCAATGGACAATTGAACCTAACTAAAATAAAACAATTTTCAGGTAAAATTTAAAGAGAATAAGAATAGTTTGAGTGACATTGCTGTCTGGATAAATTAATTTCACTGATTCAGTTGCCCTATTAGTAAACTGAGGATAATTCTTCTATTGCAGTCTCAGAAAGAAGCTGAGAAAATTAACTCATAATATCTGGAAGATGAGAAGCACTATAAAAGTGCTAAGTAGCTATTATACAGTTTTATTATGGGTTAACCTTTGCCAAAAAAATGAAATAAAAGTCTATTAGGCCTTAAATTTATAAAAATGAAAATGAGAAATGTGTAACTCACTGGGTCTCTGATAAACATTCCAGGCAATCTAACATTCATTGCACTCCCTACATCAAGCAGTCTAGATCCTAGACTGGGTACCAGCACAGGAGCTTGATAAATTGATTTTACTTTGCTCATTGATTTTCCCATGTCATAGAAACAATGTCATTACAGAATCCACACACTTGATTGTTCCTAAGAATTTATTTTGTCAATGTTTTAAGAAAAGATTTCATTAGAATCACAGTACTGACAGTTTTTTTATTCTAAAAAAATTGCCTCATCACAGAAACAAACAACTTTAAAATTAATTTCTGGTACTCTTCCCTTTTCCCTCCTCTCCTGTCTGACTGAATGTCTGTGTGTCTGGTTATACAATAATTTCTGGTATGTCCTTTTTCCTTGCACAGGAGTGTTTCAGTAGCAGACTGAATAGGAGATCAGAGTTATGTTATAAATACTCCTTAGATATAATTCTGCTCCCTTTACCCACACAGCTCTCTGTGCCACTCTCACTTAGGAAAACCTGAATAAAATGGTCCCATAGTAAGAAATGTGTTGCTCTCATTGAACTTTTTTTTCCCCTCTTGGCTAAATATTTACATTTCCAGGTCATAAGAAAAAGAGGGTTTTTGAACAGAACCAAAACAGTTCAAGAGCATCTTTGATTTAATGTCATGTCTTGGAATGTTAATACTTCACCATCAGACTAATATCTATGCATGCTGCATTTATATGGCAAACTTGAAACAAAAACGATGCTAAATGTCAGGGTCCCTGCTATAACCGTGCCACTTAGGTACTTAAAAATTAATGTTTAATTCTCCTTCTAAAAGCCCAAGAATCATTCTTCCCTCTGATAAACTGATAAAGAGAAATCTCTTAAAAATGTTCTGGTCTGACCTCAATTCTGAACTTCAGAGGCATGAAACGACAGACAAGTCTTCATACGCGCATTAGTCAGTTCTCTCAGCAGGGTATCAGAAACCAAGATCAGAGATTGCCCATACTTAAAAAGTCAAAATCTGCCTGCAGATGTGCATGCAGAACTCCCACTGAAATCAGCAGGGTGAATTCATACAAGGAAAAATTTCACTCTAAATGGAATATGCTGATGTAATAATAGCATCTTCTGCCAAACTGGGTTGGAGATAGAAAAGATTTCCACCTTGACTGGTCACTATTTTTAGAGCTCAAGAATCTTCCTGCACTAGTTGTCAGGGAAAAGCTATAAGTATTTTTGAGCCCAAACATACTTAAACAAAGAGATAATAGTTAATAAGCTCTATTAATAATTGTGTTAATAAAGTTAACACAAATCTGATAGAAATTGGGTTAAATTGGTACAGTTCTTTTCCATGTGCTTGTTCTTTGTAAAGTGGTCTACAAGTAGCTGCTCCTTACACTAGCTGTGATTCCTCAGAAAGTTAATTAAAGATGCTCATTTTTGTTTCTTCATTGTCAGCACAGCAATGCTACTTTTTCTGCATCACAATTATGCTCCTGCTTCCCAATAAGTAGTATGGTGAAGAGCACTTGTAATTTTAAAAGATGAGGATTTCATTTCTCTGCCTGCTCATCATCATTCTCATTATTCCTATGCAAAACAAGGTTACGGATTCTTCCTTAAAACAGATAGCTTGATATAGACAAAAAACCAATGTAATCTAGTCTCTGTAAAATACTACAGATACAGTGGTAGCATCTAAACCTGAGATACGAAATATATAACTTATTGCAAAAGAAGTCAGCAGGGGGAATGATTGTTTGCTTCAGGTACTTAAAATGGATTTAGATTTAGGCTATTGCCATAACGAATTCTCCAATCTCATCTGGCTGATTACATAGAAAGAACATAAAACAGATTATACTTTTAAATTAAATTTGTATCGGTAAAACTACTTGATTATTATATACTAAATAACCACTTTTGAACATATTTCTTTTTGTGTAAGAAAATAAATTGATTCAGAAGCTGTTTAAATGAGATTGAGAGACCACAGGACATAACTGAGAAACTTTCCTTTCCTACCAGCTAAGAAGCATACCAGATTTAAAATCTGGTACATTTACATGACAAAACAGTTAGTGGTTTCTAACTCAATTTCATATTTAAGAAAAACCTTAGCAAATTAAACTTGCCCTCAACAGTGACAACCAAACAATCCTACTAAATTCTTTCTTGTATAAAAATGCATTTTAAAAAAGGGAAAAACAATATACCAGGCTGTCACCAATTCAGTAATGGGGTTAGCTGAAGTGTCTTTGATGTATAAAAGCATCTTAAAAGTTGATCCATTAACAGATTGAACAGACTTCAAGTATTTCTTTCATTATAGCAAACTCCACAAAGATTTAAATTCACAGGAATATTATATATCACAAGTACCTCTGTTGGCTGTTAAAGTGTTCCAGTGAATTTCAGTATGGTTTTGGTTTATTTTAGAATAGATTTTATTATGCTCTTGTGTACTCTAATGTTGTTTTAGTTTATATAAGCAGTAAAATAGTTGATGAAAAGTTGATATTATGTAAATTCTGGTTTTATTGACCATACTTATTTTTAAAACCTAAAGGTCCTCCAGTACGCCATGAGATGATCTCCTCCTTTTACAGCATCTTAGAACAATCTCTAAATTACAAATATTTTACTAATACAAAATCTGTTTAGAATGATCATCTCCAATTTTCTTAGGAACCGATTGTTGGGTTTTGGAAAGCTGGAAAATTTGCTAGTAGGAAATGGTTATTCTGTATATAATCGTTTTAAAATTCCCAGAGTCCAGCACAGAACTTATTAGGAGACTCACTTAAGGAAATAGAACATCTTAACCCAGATTGATTATAGCTCTTGATTACAGCTGGCCTCAAATTAAACTGGAAAAATGTATACGCATTTTGAAGCAGTTTAAGAACATGTACTAAACAACTATTGTATGATTCTTTCACAGAATGAGGTGTATGAAATGGTAAGCATTTGTAACTGTAATTACTTTAGTTATAGTATGAAGAGAACATTAGCACTTCCATCTCCTATAATGCAGGCAAATAGTTTCCTATTCAACAGTGAACCAATGAAGGCTGTCATCTTCTAATTGTCCAAACAACTTGAAAACACCTAATGAAATCATAGTTCATAGTCTAAAACTCTGGATAGAAAACACTTTAGCATTTTTGTGGTTTTTAAAACTAAGAATAGTGAGAAGTGTAGATATTGCAGAAAGTTTATCAGTAAAGAAAGAGAATGAAAAAAAATCTCAGAAGCTGCTATGCGTGTGATGCCATTTCATGTTACAGACCAGACAGCAAGAGCTCTGCTAACTTAATTTGGTGCATAGCATAATTTTATGTCAGCAAAAATTAACAAGAGAGTAGGCATCATGTTGCAATCTGACTTTTATTTGGCTTAGCAAGGATCTGGCACTGCTATTGATATCGAGCCGATTGGAAATTTTGGTTATTCAATACATCTTCTAGGTAATTATTTCCTGCATAGATTCTATTGATCTATTGGGAACTGATCTCCAGTCCACATCTCCATTGCTAATGGAGGAGGGGAGGAATGGGGACTATTGGCTTGCTTCTAGGTGTCAGTCATTAATTTCCCTCTCTGCGGCCCCTAATAGCTCCATATAAAAATCAGTATTTTTGGGGGGAGGAAGGATGGAAAATTACCAATTAACCAAGCATTTAAAATAATTTTGGGATGAAAACATAAATCAGAAATTCAGCAACTCACTTTGCTGTCAGAAACTCCGTATTGGGCAGCTGTCAACACAGTTCCCTCATAACACCACTGAATGAGTTCACTTTGCTGAAATTCCTCTTTGCAGCACAGCAGTAGCTGAACAGTACCAAAGTGAGTCCACAGAAGAATATATAAGACTTTTATTATTATTATTATTATTATTATTATTATTATTATTATTATTATTATTATTATTATTATTATTATTAAAATGAACTACATACCCTCATTCAGTGTCCTGAAACTGAGGTTGCTGATTTAGTATTAAAATGCTTGTAATAATATGGAATTTCAATCTTTGCAAATCCATTTACTTTTTTTCTGTGGCTGGATACTAGCACAACTGAAATTCAGCTAATTATTTCAATCGTTGTCTTACTTTTGTCTCATTTTGTCTCATCATAGGAAAGATGACCAGGGACAAAAGGAGTGTCCCCAGTCCCTGCACAGAGAGTCATTTTGGAGCAGATGATGAGCAGATGAGTGATCAGTTCATTTCTGATTTATGAATAACTGCAAACCCTATTTATTTTACAAATAAATACATTTCAGGCTGGCATTTTCCAGTGAACATTTGTCAGTGACATACAATTGACTTCAAATGTCAATTAAGCTGAAGAAAGTCTGAAATAAACAGCATATAATTCAACAAGAAATTGTATTAAAATTGTAAATAAGCTTTGAAAAAAGAATTTAAAGGGATACTTGCAGCCTTTATGAATATCCTTGTTACATTAAATACATAAAGTCTGTAATCTATACAAATTTAATGTAACTGCTTTATTCATAACTATAAAAGTGAATCTGAAAGAACAACCAGCAGTTCTTAAATAGCAAGACTAAGGCTTTCATGAACATTCCTTGCAGAAAAATACAAGAATTATGTCACCAAATTCTGTTCTGCTTTTCACAGTTATCAATCATTATACTGAGTCAAGGTGCCCTCTTTTAGTGACAGTGAGGGAGAACAAATTATCCTATAGCAGACTGGAGTTAATTGAAAAAAGTCTACATGATTCTACATGAATAGCCCTTTATTTGGAAGGTGTTCTAGAGATATGCACTTCTATTTTGACTTAAGAAACCACAGACGCTACTGCTCATTCTTCATTATTTTTGTTGTTGAGTTCTTTGTTTGAGTTTGGTTTTGTTTGGTTGTTTTGTTTTGTTTTACAGAGGTTGCAAAAAAAAAAAAAATTGGGACGTAGTTATACTCATGGAGTCTAGAGGCTCTGCTGTTCCCTTACAGTGCTGTGTATGACAGAAAACTGGAGCAGTTATATTGCTGCTAGTGGTATGTTAAAATATCACTGGCAGAAAAAAGAGCTTTGCACTGTGCTCTCCTGAGCATGTTGAGAGTAGCCAAACTGCCTTTAGCTAAAAATAAACCACACCATTAAAATTGGCTTCTCAGGCACAAAACTCTGTGCATAACATCTCAAAACAATGGCTTTTAATTTAAGAAACCTAATTTTCCAGAGTGGAAAAGTATAAAAAACCTGAAACTTCCTATGGGTACTAATTTCTGTTAGTATTTCTCAGCAGATGTCTGCAGAGAGACAACAAAACAGTGAGGAGGTATCAGCATGACACGTAGTGATTGTTGCATGCTGCTAGCATAATCGTTATCACGGTTCTGCATGGCAAAGGAGAATCTTTGGGGAAGAAAGAGAGACAAATTTGTTCCACTGTCAGTTCCTGGAATGGGTCTTTGGATAAGATACCAGGTGGATGAGGTAGGCATGATTGCAAAGCAATTGCATAGCAGCAAAAGCTTAATATAAAATCTGAGTGGTGGTCTCATGAGACCCCTAAGTGATCCAGGCATGCTGATGAAAAGAACATTTTGTTAGTGATTGCAAGGGGGAAGCATCATTGAATTTGCTGCAGAGGGGAATAGAAGTCGTAGGCCATGTCTAAAATATGACCTGAGCTACAATCAAACTGATCAGGCAATGGATATTAAGGGACTAATAATAGATTCTTTTGGACTTCAACTAAATTTAAGGCAGTTAAATGATGGTTCCTGGACAGAAAGATAAGCCTGGGAGGGAGACAGAAAGAATGTATGTTAGTTACATTTCAGCCTGCAGATAAGACCCCTCCATATGAGAGAAGAAAAAAGGGAGAATAACAGATGACAGCAGAGAAGTCTGAAGAATAGTTTGGTTCTAGATACCCTCTACTCTAGGTTGCATCATTTGGAGCAGATGGTGAAAGTATCTCTTGTTCTCACAGTCAGAGGTGAACACGAATTTGTACATTAATGCAGACGAAGCACGTGTAATAATAATAATATTACAACATTAATACTGATCCAATAAAGATCCACTAGTTGGTATGAGTTCAAAGTTATACCATGAGCTTAGCAGCTCCAGCAACTATAACTACAGAGGACAGTGACAAATGGCACTAAGTTAAACACATTCCCCAGGAAGTTATTCATGAGGTTAGGTTTGGGAAAACTATTGTGATCCAAATTAAGAGAAGGATTTGGAAGAAATGCAATTGCATATGACCAATGTTTTGAAGATCTGCTCAGAAGATGCTTGGATATCTTAGAGGTATAGAGAGAAATTAGGTACTTTGCCCCATACTGTAATATCAGTCATGGTACTCATCATAAAAACCAGAGCAAGGACAAGACATAGATAATGTATCAATTGGACAATGTTTGGCTGATAATATAGTCAATAAAGAAAAATCCTTACTTTTAATAACAACTTTTAACTGAAGGCTATGTAACTTCAACAAACTTAGCTTTTAACTGAAATATTTGCAAAGGAAAAGTATTTAACCCTTAAATGAATCAATTATTAAGTCATTAATTATGTTATCTAGAATGTATTTATTTATTTTTAATACCACAACAGGACTCAGAACTATATTTATGGAGTCAATACTCCTCCTCATAGCTTTAGAATTAAGCAACTTGCTTTGTTTTCCAGTAAAATCAGAGATTCAGTGCTTCTGTTCAGGATATCTTCTTCAAAATTTACAAAAAAACCCCAAAATTAAAACATGGTTGTGATAGCATTTTCTGAGAATTAATAAATAGATTTCTTCTGCTCATTTTTGAATTTAAATGAGGATAAACAAATTTTGCAGCTAGCTGTTCATCAGCTACTATTTCATTTGTTCTTGTACAGCATCTGCACAGGACGCTCATTAAACTTTCTATGTGATTAAAACTCAAGGACTTTCATTTTAATAAACTACATTAGATTTTTAGAGGAATATTTTTCTCGCCATTAGTCCTTCTACTTCCTCTTTCTTAGATCCTAATGTTCATCAAGAGAAAATAACAGTTAGCTCAGGTCTCTTTCAAAATGACTGATGATTCCCATTTATGTGACTGGAACAGAGGCACTTTGTTCTTATCAAAATGGCAGCTGCCTCTGTTGTGCTCTGGCTGAAGGAATGCTCTATTATTTATCAAGTCTGTCCATGGCAGTCATGCTGAAAGAGGACAAGTCTGCCCAAGTTTCTCGATAAGCAATGATTTTATGAAACAACCCTTAAAAGCAGATAAGCATTAGGTTACAGAAAATAATGACAATTTTTTTTTCCAGGATTGCTGCTTTTTTTTTTTTTAAGGCTATCTTTAGTTATGAAGCCTATTTATCAAAAAAGACAGAATCAAATACCACCATCATGAAAAATCATATATTTCAAACTGTATAAATTTTACTCTACAATTACATAGAAACAACTACGTATTCATCATACTTTAGAAAATGTAATAGAGCAAAAAATTAATTCAATCGACTTTTATCATATATTCTCCTATCTATTTTATTTTGCTTTTTTTAACTGCCAATTTTGCATCTCCTGAGTTGACAGTGAGTGTGCTGAGGATTTTTACACACTTCTATAGTGCTTTTACCCCTGTCAGCAATATACATGTTCAATGAGGATCCCATTGCATTTTAACTTCTGAAATCATAAAACTAATTATTTGAACTTTTTCATAGAAATCACTATGGTAAAAAGATATCAATTTCTCACTCTAAAAGATAATTACTTATAAAGAGATTCACGCAAAGAACTATTTTATACTCAGAAATACTGACATATGTCAAGTACCTTGACTTTTTCCAAGTGATCCTGCAGAGAGTCAATGAGCAGATCCCCCACTGGCTGCCAGGATCCCTTGAACGCCTCAGCCTGGCGCAGCTTCAGATCCAGCTCGTCCATCGCCTCCTGAAGGCCCTGCAGTCTTTCAAGAGCATCGTCGATCTTCTTTTGCCAATCAGCAGACTGTAGATTCAGCTTATCCCACTCGGTTCTGACCTCATCTGCTTGCCTTTGCAGAAGTTTGGTGGCATTGTGGGCTCTTTCCTCAGGTGGCAGATCTAAATGTGAAAGTGGAGAGGCTTTTAAGACCTATTCTGTCTTAGAACTAATAGAGTTGCCATCTGGATAGGTTAGAATCTCACTAAGAAAATCTTCATAACCAAAGGCACCAGTGAAATTTGCTTTATTAATGCATTCTAGTTTCAAAATATCTTAAAAAAATTTTTGCCACCATAAAAATCAGCAGAATATGCATTTAAGTGCATAAAGGTATTTTGAAACATGCAAGGTGTAGTTAGAAGTTTATGAACTGATTCAGCACAATTTTTCTGCACGTAGATAAATAAATCACTGTGAAGCTTTTGCTGCAATTAGGTAGATTTGGGAACTCCTGTAGTACTGAAACTACAAGGTGAATTTTAGCTTAAATTGCAGCTTTGAGCCCTCAAATGAGGCTATAATTATAGACAGGTCCTGAAGGTTTAAAGGCAGTTTCAAAATTTCCTTATAAATATGCATGTCTATTTAGTACCACAGTGTTCAGAAGGATTGCTAAGGCTTGCTTTCATCTATATTTTTAGCTTAGTTTCTGAACGCTGGCATTCAGCTCGGAGTGTGAAAGGAATGCTTTCAGAGCGGCTGGCAGGATTTATTTAATCATTGCTGATCATCACTGATCTCCCAGGCAATGTGTTATTACCCTGTTCTTGCTTCAATTACCTCTGGGTTCTGGGCAGACCTTCTCCAGTGCCTCCACGGGCTGCTCAGCCAGGAAGATCCGCACAGTCTCAAGGGCACTCCTGATAACAGGTTCTTTTGTTTTTAGCTCCCTCTTGAAAGTCTAAGAAACAAAATTACTGTGAGTGGATCTATAAGGAAACACCAAGTCAGAATACCAATGTCAAAACAAAATTTCCAGCAACAGCTTCCGTGTGTGTATGACAAGAAGCAATAAACCACGCGCACACAAATTGAAACAATCAGCTTTGGCTTAACCTGAAATCATGTTGTATTCAAAAGAGCAAATGTGCTCTCAGCATACTGCATTTTTCTTTCTTCAGCAGCAGCTCCTTTTACTCTTTTATCTACACTCTGCTTTTAAAGGACCATGAGCAAGATTAGTTACTGAAGATTAGTATTAGAAGCTTTGGTAGGTCATTGAAAGTACACATATCTCAGTATTTATTTATTAATTTCTGTATTTTTGTTAGTAAGAATATAAGAGTCTATTAGGCTGATTCCAAATGGACACCACACAAAAATGCAGATGAAACCCAGCCTGTAGGTTGAATTTTGCATTGGTTCTTCTGCATGTTGCAGTGAATTTATCTAAATGCTCCTTACCATTCTTTTATTTCAATGTTTTCTTCTGTGTTTATGAAACATTGTTGGATAATACATACAGTTTTAAGCAGCATAGAGATAAAATATGCAGGTAATTTAATAGTAGAGTGTAACACAAAACACAGTACTGCAAAAAGGAGAGCCCTATGCCATGGGTAGAAAACAGATCTTTTACTGCAGGGATTAGAAAATTCTCTTTACAGCACCAGCATTATTTAAGTTTGTAACGTAATAAATGCACCAATTCAGCCAAATTAATTATTAAACAAAATTTGTATTTCTACGAGAACTAATGAAGGATTATAAATTCAATATTAAAAAGTTCATTACACTTTGAATTATATTTGATAAGTGACTCTCTGTACAGAAAATACCTACCAGAACTAATAGTGGAAACATGAAAGGTTAAATGTTCTTAACACAATTCAGGAAATTAAACTTCAAGAAATACTACATTATTCTGCTATAAATATTTAAATACACTTTTTATTAAATGATCAAGAACTGACCATAGGGTTTGTAGCTGTTCTTGGGAAAACCCTTAAGCAAAGTCTGCTTTGTTGAAGGAAATAACAAAGCAAAAAAATCTTCATTTTGTGTCAAGGTCAATACTGGTACTGGAACCTTTTCCCAGAGTCTATCTGCTATCATAAAAGAATCTGTCATTTGATTAATACATGAGCTAAATGTTTTAAGCAATCATGTTAACCTTTAAAAAAAATACCAATTTTCACAAATAAAGAAGTGCACTGTATATTAATAAATAAACTACTACTGGACTTTTTTTGGCATAAAAACTGAGTGGAGTTACTACAGGGCTGAAGGAAAAATGTCAAACTTAGACATTTTTAGGTTTAAAATTCTTATAATTCATACTTGACTCTTGCATGAAGTGCAATAGAAAGAGGAAATATAATAAGCCTTTTTCATGCCTCTAAATGAGGAAAATCTATTCCTTTAATTAGCCTTTCTGTTCATCTCACATCATTCTGTCCCACTAGAATGGTGTGGCAGGTTTGCAGGTCAAGTAAGCCAGCAGGAAGCATAACTTAAAATCCAGCAGAGTAATTTGCTGGGACTGTGTGCTTTGCTCTCTGCTGATTGTGTTAAAAGTAACATCAACAGCCAAAGCCACTTAAACCGGTGTTTTTAAACAGTAAATGGTGTAACAGCTTAAAGATATAATATGCTGCAGAAAGGTTTCCCCAAAGATGTATTATTTCTCAGAAATGTCTGTGCCCCAAACTAGTCAAAAAGGAAGCACTGGCACAAAGGTCTGTTCTGCAAACACACAGCAACAGCAGGAAGGAGTCACCGATATTCCGGGGGAACACCGAAATACACTGATGGGGAGAACAGATAAAAGCCAGGAACACCTCTGCACTATGCATTTGGGAATGAGTGTCCTTCTGTAAGGACTGCTGCTGCTGTAGACAGGTCACCCCTGGCTGTGTGCATGTGCACACCAGGAGAAGGACAAAAAATACCTACTTTCAGCCTGTACTGTTTTTGCAGAAAACTACAGCAGCCAAATACACTGAGTGGCATTATCTTTCCAGAAGAGGTTTAAAGCCACAGTTCTCCTGAACTCTAGAGCAACAGAAGAAGAACATATGTGCAATGAATCCCATAAAGCCTGAGGGCAGGAATCATTGTATCTTCCTCAAAACAATAGAGAGATGCTAATAGGCACTTCTGACTTTGCACATTTTGTATTTTGTCACAAACAGAAAAGGCGCTTTCTTTATTAATAAAGGAAAACTGAGCCAATGTGTCAAACATTTTTCCCCCCAACTTTTCCAGTCTGAATGTTGGAGCTGGTGGAGGCAATTATAGTCTGTAAATCCCGAGTTATAGAAAAATACACAGTATTTATAACTCTCATCTCCTCCCCTAGTTTTGATCTACAGATTTTTACCAAATTAAAATATGTTTCAATTAAAGAAATTTGAAAAGGAGAGGATGAAAAAAAACATGAGGCCGAAGCAGTAGCACAGAACAGCATTAAAAATAATGAGTACTCATTTCATACTAACCCATTCCAAAATAAAGTTCTTACTGTATGAAGATAAAGCTGCTTTTTGGATTAAAGTTTTGTTGTGAGATATGTATACACTACCAGTAAAAATCATAAATAGCAACATTTTCTGGTTTTTCTTGGAGAAAAAAAAGGGAATTTATATATCTAGAGCCCTGACAAATACATCTTTATAATAACTAGACCATCACTGAAAGCAGAATTAGCCTAAATGAATGTCTAATGTACAATTAATGATTGCAGGCTAATTTCATTGAATCCCTTAACTTCTTCCACACTTTGTGGTGACTGTAGAGGAAATCGAATGCGCATAATGCATGACCTGACAAAAAAGTAAGTAAACTACTTTATTTAAGCATGTCTATTTGTCATCAACACTAGAGCACTAATGGCATTTTGTCCACCATTTTAATAATGCATATATTGATCAGCTTATCTCGGACCTCTACCCCCTTATCAGTGTCCTTAAATCTCTTTAAATGAAGAAAAAAAGATTGTTTAAATTGCAAAAGGAAAATATAATGAGAAAAAGAGTTACATTACTAAAAGTAACATTAATCTCTTTTATTTAAAAACTAGGAATTTTTGCTTTCAATGTATTTTAAAGAGAAAGAGTACAATTATATTAATTCAACACATTTGCCAAACAGAATGGTTTCAAAACACGGGGTTCCTCCTAATTGTTAGAAGTAGATATCAACTGTGGACCCATAATTGGTTAATGCGTTGAAGCAGGAACTGTACTCCTCCTCAGGCAGTCTTGCTACAGATTTCATGTGAAAGAGTTTCCATGGAACTGTTAATAAGTGCCTTCTATGTTCATAAATACTATTTATGCTGTTAATAAAATCACTACACAGCAAATGAAGCGACTCCAAAAAGAATGAAAGACATAGCAGGCAATCTGCATGATGCCTGAGTTACTTAAATTAGATTAACAGTAACATGCACACTGTTGTTAATTCAATTTCACTAAAGCAATATTTTGATACTTAGTAAAGCAAAGAAAAATGTGAGATAATTAAATAATGTTTTGAAGAACGGGAGTATTTTTTATCAATGACTAACACCACCACCACCACTCCTCCCCACACATTCTAAGACTTTGCAATAGAGACAATTTCTTCAGATGCCAAAAATTGAAAAAATGACCTGCTATATGTATAAGTTCAAACAAACAGCAGTTATGTGGGTGTATTTGGGACACATTCCAAATTTCCTTGTATAAAAAGCACCTCACATTTATAACACAACAATGATTTTAACTGCATGGATACCCCTCTTCTCAGTTGAGTTCAAGCTCGCCTCTGGCATAGATTCAAGCATTTGAAATTTTCATCTGAATCCTACTCTTAAAATTTTTAAGGCTAATCTTGGCAACTAGGAGCACTCAAGTGGTAAGAACTGGCTTCTTTTAATCTCTTTTATGAATCTCTGTGGTATTTCAGATGTTCTTCTGAATCATAGAGAGGTTAAATATGTTTGCTCCTCTTTAAATTTTACCTTTAAGGAAAAAAAAAAATAAAATCAGCTCACAGCACTTCTTTAGAAAAAGGATTCAGGCATAAAATCATGTTGGCATTCATTGTGCTATTTGTCAATTGAATCAGTTAAACTGCATTTAATAGTGTTCCCCTGATGAGGCTTATTCACTCATCAAGTGAAGAACTTAGCTGGGTTCAGTTCTGGCATTACCTGACAAAAACAATCCTTCACAGAAGGAAAACTAAACATTGTACTTATGAAGAAAGAACAAAACTGGAAGTTTTAAAAATTTAAAATATTTGTCAGATCTGATGGATGCCTCTCTAGTTTACTGAAGACTAATTTTCAGAAGTGACGTTCAGGAGAACAAAATGAACAATCATCAGATTCTTTTTCTCAAGATCAACACACAACTACTGTTTAATTTCACATGCAACACCCTGAGAGCTAAGCTGTGCTCTTAAGCAAAGCCCCAAACCTCTCAAAACCAGCTTTCCAGTACTGGGCTCCAGTTTTAAGCTAGAAAATTGTACACTTGTGAAAACATTTGAGAACATTTTTCTTATGTTCAGAAATCAGCTAAGCTGTTCATTCCGATATAGCCATTGTATATCTGCTTCTTTAAAAGAAACTTTTAGAGTGACAAAGTCCATAATGCCCAGGGGAAAAAAAAACTCCAACCAACCAACCAACCAACCAAACAACCCACCAACCAACCAACCCACCAACCCACCCACCAACCCACCCGCCAACCAACCAACCAACCAACCCATTAACCAGCTAATCAACCAACTAACCAATCTACCAACCAACCAACCAACCAACCAACCAACCAACCCACCAACCAACCAACCCACCAACCAACCAACCAACCCACCAGCCAACCAACCAACCAACCCATTAACTAGCCAATCAACCAACTAACCAATCTACCAACCAACCAACCAACCCACCCACCAACCAACCAACCCATTAACCAGCTAATCAACCAACTAACCAATCTACCAACCAACCAACTACCCACCCACCCACCAACCAACCCACCAACCAACCAACCAACCCACCCACCAACCAACCCACCCACCAACCCACCCACCCACCAATCAACCAACCTACCCACCAACCAACCAACCAACCCATTAACCAGCCAATCAACCAACTAACCAATCTACCAACCAACCAACCCACCCACCCACCAACCAACCAACCCACCCACCAAACCACCAACCCACCCACCCACCCACCAATCAACCAACCAGCCAACCAACCAACCAACCCACCAACCAACCCACCCACCCACCCACCAATCAACCAACCTACCCACCAACCAACCAACTCATTAACCAGCCAATCAACCAACTAACCAATCAACCAACCAACCAAACAAACAACCCACCCACCAACCAACCCATTAACCAGCCAATCAACCAACTAACCAATCTACCAACCAACCAACCAACCCACCCACCAACCAACCAACCCACCAACCAGCCAATCAACCAACTAACCAATCTACCAACCAACGTGTTGCACACATAGATTTTGTCAATGGCAACCTGAAGTCAACTTCCATGTTGACTGTTTTTCCCTTCTCTGTCAGAGATATTTGAAGGTCAGACAAGGCAAATTAATTTCATGTGTTCTGTTAAGTTCTTTTTTACTACAGGGAATCAGCATACCCACACTCACGCTTCTGAAGTGCTATAAAATGAGAAAAGGAAAAAGAAGTATTTCTAAAAGGAACTAAAACATTCTAGGTTTGATACTAGACAGGATGACCAAAGCTCTGTGCCATGTACCTGCAGGTGGCAGAGAAGTTAAAAAAGAGAACTGAGATCTATTTTATGAAGTCATATTGCTCCTATTCATGGTATCTTACTTTTATACAATAATTTTCATCCCTAAAAATTCTAAATGCTTCATTTGTTTGGTGTGTGACAGAGACATCACTTAGTTCACCACTGGAGACTTGCCACCTTTATGATGAATTCTTGGAAGCCCTTAAACTGCTTATAGAGTGATATACAACACTAAAATACTATCAGAAGTAATTCCTTTAGATAAAAAAAAAATTCTTCTGTCCAGGAGAAAATGTTTTCAAATACTTAAATATTATTTAGATGGAAAAAGTTTTGTTGTAACAATTCTACAGAAATCTCTTATTTTGGCTCAAGAGTTGTTTTTGGAGAAAGAGTTTGAGTTAATGTCATACTGAGTTAAAGCAACATCTATATTCCTTCTTTCATCCTGATATTCTGGATGGCCTTTAAAACTACTTTATGGAAGTTGCTACTTTATGGCTAAAACAGACCTCAGGCTTCTCTTAACTTTCATGGTTATATATAACACATCTTAACTTTCTTAGGGGAAAGGTGAAAAAGGGAAAGGTGCTGCCCCATGCTGTTTTCACCTCACTGTCTCTGTGATAGTGCTTTAAGTCCCACATAAAATTTTGTGAGAAAGACACATCCTACACATCACATCTCCAGAGGGAAGACCCAGGAAATGTGACCAAAATGCCCCTTGCAGAAAAGCATTATATTATCTTAGAAAAATTTGCCACTGAGAGAGACAGAGATGTTTTTTGTTCATCTTTCCCTTTTGCTTTCTCAGCCGTTCAGTGAAGATAGGTTCTTGACAAACCATATTGACACTACTTCCCATCAGGTTTGTTGCAGCAGATGAATGCCTGTGTGCCCATGGAAAAAGCCATGTCTGACTCGTACTTCCTGATTTTTCACAAACTCAGGGTCTTAAAGCAGCAAGATTATGTCATGTTCACTTTGCAAATTTGATCTCACTGTCTGTTCTCAAATATGTCCCTCCCCATGAGAAAAGGCAATATGTTAGAGCAATGTTTATATGCAGCTAACTGATGAACAGAAAAAACACTGATCCTATTCTGTTTTAAAGCACCAATTCACATTTCTCCATTAAGCAATAAAATCAGAGATTTAGGAACTTCAGAAACAATACCTTTTGTGGCAAGTTTCACAAAGGAAGATATATTTATACATATATACATATATACAGCACAATGCTTTGAGAGGATGATCATGGCATTTGGAATATTCTTTTCTCATGAAATCAAGATAATTTAATTTTTTTTATTAAAAATAACATTTGTTTGAAATATTTTTTTAAATAACACCCTGAAGCATAATTGGACATCAAATAGGAAGTAAAAACCTCCTATGACGTCATTATTTTAATTAAAGACACATAGAAATGAAGGAGAGGAAAGCTTGAATGTATCTTGACCAACAGAGGTACTAGAACTGTGATTTCTCATTCAGACCTGAATAAACCTCATGGGCATATGAAAGTCAAGACTGTTTAGGTGAAAGCAGACATTAGTTTAGCATCAGACTGGTGTGAATTGATTAAACACTGAAGCCAGAATTTACGCATACCCTCAACACAAAAAAAAATCAGTGTGACTCTTTCTATGAAGAATTATTCTGAAATATTATTCTGGGGGTTGCTTATTTGGTGGGTTTAAAAAAAAAAAAGCCAAACAACTTCAAGAGTACAAGTGCTCTATTTAGGTTCTCTTTTAATACCAATCTTAGTCTGGAACGGTCCCCCATATGATGCTCTGCTATGGTCTTTCCCTAGGAATTCCCTGATGAAACCAGTATGAACCACAGACAGTTATCACAACAGTTCCATGGTGCAGAGTTGTGCAATAGAGCTGATACCTGCTACTCCTGTCACAAATGTTCCCAAAATCTGAACTAGGGTTTCAAAAAGTATATATGAATTTGGAATGCCTGATCTAGAAAAACAATCAGAACTAATTATTTAATCCTCAAAAGTTACTAGGTTAGTAATTGTTCTGGCGATGAAATCTGCCTGTCTGTGATAGGTTCCTGAAGGTCATGGATATTAACACTTCCTTCTCCAAAAGGCTGACTTTCTCTGCTGTGTTTGAAAGCTACAGCTGGAATTCTTTCCAACAAGGACTGTGTCATGCAGCACTAGCCTGCAAAGGAAAAAAACTTGACCAAAAGATAATTAAAAAAACCAAAACAACCCAACATACCCGATGAATATCATTCTGTTTCTGCACAGTGGGAAGATCTCCACCAATGGGTGCTTGCTGTTTTAATTCATCCTCCTTCAACTGCAGCCATGCCAAAAGTTCCTGAAGAGAGAGGTGTAATCGCTTCCACTGGTCGGTACTGGCTTCCAAATGGGATCTGAAAGCATGTGTTAAACATAAGATAGATTCAAGCACAGTGCAAGTAAAAACCAAAATGTACAAGCTTATTTATGGAGAAAGATCCTAGTGTTTCATTAAGTTAATGATTTTTGAATTGCTTCAGTAGCTTTGAATTAGATTCTGGCAACACAGATTTAAATTTGGTTCCACAGTCCTGGCTTTTTTTCACATCTCCTGAGTTTTGTTTTTGATTGGTTGGGTTTTTTTGCTTTTTAGTTTCCCTCTTCAGCAGTGAGTAATGGCTGTGCTGAATTGTCAGTCTCACTAGAAGTGCACAAAAATTATGCAGGACTAGAATGAGAAATGTAGTCATCACTTAGGATTACTAGGACATTATTTACCTGAAATATAGAGAGTAGTTTCCCAACTCAGTGAAGACCAAGGATTTCTCTAAACCACTACACATACCATTCAACTTACATAAGATTCATTGTCTTAACTTTTAAAATAAGACAACCAATGTAATTCTTTTAAAAAAAGCCATGAGGAAATTTTTAAAGCCAATAGAATCCTCATACATTATCCAGTTTAATGTCAGTGCCATTTAAACAGAGATGTGAATGAAACTATTTGAAACACTGGAAAAATTAAAAGACAAAATATCATATAATGAAGAAAGGTCTCCATAGGGACATTTTCTAAATATTTCCTCTGTATATGCATAAATGTGGTTTTTTTTGGGAACAGGTATTTAGATTCTAAATTTCAGTAGCTGTTTTCTGTGGTTGGACTGATAAAATCTTCACTTTTCTCTGTACCATAGGTAAACCCCACTAAAATTTTGTCTTTCTTATGAATATGCTATTTTTTAATTTCTAGTTTGGGAAAAAAATCCAATTTAACCTCCAAGTAACATAAGAAACCCTCTTAGTAACTCAAATCAAAGGAGTATTACATAACAGTAAAGCAAAAAAGTTCACTGAGAAATAAAGACAAATTTTCTTTTATTTCATACATTTCTGTTTAAGTTCTAGCTTTGTTCATATAACATTTATCTTCTTCTACAGTGATTGCACATAAAATCATTCTCTTCTGACACTAAGAATTCCACTCTTCTACCTTATATATAATGTTCTATAAAGAAATGTGAAAAATATGGACTCAGCATTTTTGCAAACCTTATTACTTAGTTTGGATATGGAAATGATGGATTGATGAAGGTAGGGACAGTTGCATTTCTCTGAAATGCTCTGTGAATCCTGTCTTCTTTCCAACCTCTTACATCAGGTAAAGTGGCAAGGAAAGAAAAAGGAAAGGGGCAGATCACCTACACGCTGACAGAAAATTAGCTGCTCTCAAAGTATGTGAGCTAATGCAAAATCTTCTCTTTTTTCAAACTTAAATGCTATGTGAAGGACACACATAGATCCTGCGTGTGAGGGACACTCATAGACCAGGGCTTTTCATCTGTTCTCTCACAGGATATCTGGGGGCTGGGGCAAAACTGCTTCACAGCAGGGCTGGCCAGTCCTGCAGGCAGTGAAGTCTGGAGAAGGCCCTGCAAGCTAAAAAATTTAGATTATATATATGTTCATATATTTTAAATTATTTACGGTTAGGATGGTGAGGCACCAGAACAAATTGTCCAGAGAAGTTGTGGATGCCCCATCCCTGGAAGGGTTCAAGGCCAGGCTGGATGTAGCTTTGAGCAAGCTGGATGTGTCCTTGCCCGTGGCAGGGGGTTGGCACTGGATGGTCTTAACAGTCCCTGCCAAGCCAAACCATGCTTTCATTCTATGATTCCTCTGAAAGGAGCAAGGGGGAGAGAAGCTGGGATAGGTAATGGAGAGCTGCAGGAGGCAACAACCAGAGCAAGGACCACAGGATTTTAGGACAGGAGACAGTCAAGGAGCCAAGTTTCTGATTCAGGCTTATTCCTTTGTCTCATGCTTATCTTGGCATAGACAAGCTTCCACCTCTTCTGGAAAAGGGCAGCAAATGGAAGCAAACACTTCTTCCCTGCTTCCCCTGGCTTTACAGGGAAAAATGCAAAAAGAGTGACCTGAAGGGGTTTTGTTACTGCTGCTATGCTCTGACCTTCCTCAGCTGGGTGATTTTTTTTTTTTCCAGACCCTGTCTTGTTCTGCTCTTCCTTCATCTTCAGGAATATGGGTTTGTGCATGCACATACTAGCGTGCATTATATACATACACTCATGTATTTATGACTTTGTCCAAGATGTGCAGACAAAAGAGAGAATAGTAAAACAGTTTAAAAATATTTATAAGAAAGAAAGGGCTTATTATGGTGAACTGAGCTGACATATCAGGATGAAAGAAATGAAGGAATGGAAAAGAGTTTGGTTTCTCTTTAATATCTACCATATATTTTATCTAATGCATTTAGAAAAGAGTGCCCACCCAGGGTCTTCTGTTTCAGCACACTAAAAATCACACTAAAAAAATAAACTTCTGGGACTGATGTCTGGAGAACATTTTGTATGTCTTCTCTAATCCCTCTTTTGTGTAAGCATTGCTAGTTATGAGGAAATATTTTCCATTCTGTGCTATGGATAGGAAAAGCTCCAAACAGGCAGACTGGGAAGAGCTTTTTCATTTTGTCGGGTAGCCAGCAACACTTAAACTGAATGTCTGAGAATTTAAGAATTGTTTCTCATCCTAATCAATAAGTTATTGAAGACCAGAGGCATAGATTTTAGACGGAAGGTTTGCTGCTTTGAATGTGCAATGCAGGAAGTCGTTGTGATACAACTGGGGTTTACTGATTCTGACTCAGTTAATGACAACAATACATTAAACTGCAAAAAATGAAAGACAGAAAGCCCCATACATTTAATTACTGATATTTGGACAACTGACTATTTATTTTTATTTCAAAAATCACTGTATTGGAGCATGTTCATGGGTAAAATGCATGGGAACAAAAAAAATCTCAGACACTTCAAAGGGTTTTATTCCTCTTCTTTTGCTCCTCAGAAGGAAAGGAGGAATATGTCTGTTTTTCTTTAGTTACGAATATCTTTTCAACATCACAGCCTTCATTTATTTTTAATGATTGATGATACGAAGATGGTTTTTGTCATTGCACAACCTGACCTCCCTCAGGACCTGAACTGAAAAAAGCTAATATTTCATACATTACTTTGGAAAACACTTCTGTCTTTTGCTGCCCTCTGAAATACCATCAACACACAGCAAGTGAGAAAATGAAAAAAATGCCCAAGCCTGAGTGCAACTGAGCTGGGTTGCCTATTGCAAAAGCCATATTTCTGGAGAAAAGTTTCCAGCACAATTTCCTTTGAAATGAAAGCTTCAGTCCATTGAAGCCTTAATGACCACTTGATAATTTGTAATGTTGCCATTCATTATATTTCTCCTGGAAAACAAAAATGTTTCCTCTCATGATACTACCTATGGATTTCTTTTATCCCTAGATTTTATTTAGCAATTCTGTCCACTCTCCTGACAACAGTCAAAATCTTAAATAATTTCTCTTCTCATTTGTGAGGATATTTTTAGTTTTGCACTGGAATCAGCAGTCTTTAAAGTGAAGCTTATCGTAAATATTGGCTATTGAATCACTCTCATGACTCACAGGTAAGTCATACTCAGTGCTAGAAAAAGACCACATTTAGAGGGGGTACAGTTACTGTTTCTTTCTGTAATTACAAAACTCTATAATATGCCTCAAACCCTAATCCTCTACTATCATTTTCCCACCCAAAAACTAATTGTTCTTACAAAGTTAAGCCAACCTCCAAAGCAGCACAAATAATTTCAAAATAGACACAAACAGTGCTAACAGAAACAAAAACCTTTTTACTTGCAAATTGTAGCATTTTAATACACCAATGGTAGCCTTTTGCTTAGGCTCAGGTCCTACCTAATGTTTAGAGATTTCTTCCTAAGTTCACTCCATCTGAGGTTCATGTTATCCAGACGTCTCTGCAGCAGGGTTGCATCCTCAGAGCCTTCCAGGGACCTCAGGATTTTCTGCCCATTTTCATCCAGGTTGTGAAAGATGTCAGTGTGAGCATCAATTTCTGCCTGTAGTTCCTATGGAAGCAATAGAAAACAATATATCTGATTTCTTAAAAAAATCACAGAAACTATAACATTTTTCAAGAGTGGAAAAATCCTCAGTGCAGCACAGAGCACAGGTTTTGATTACTCCTTTTACAGCAATATCATGTCCTGTATACAAAGCCATGTCTCCCTTTCACATGAAGGCCATTTGCATTGAATATGACCTTTTTTCCACATGCAGCATACTGAACAAAATTTAGAAAGCCAAAGATGTAGCCTCTGAGAGGCAGCAAAGCAAGGACAAGATATAATAACTGTGCTGATGTGGGAAAGGCAAAGAACCACAAAATCCTCGGGGTCTCAGGTAAATCTGACCTGCACATGATACGTCTTCCTGTGCAACATTTTCAGTTTGAGCTGGGGACTGCAACACTGGTCCTGCTGCATGGCAATTCCAAGGAATCTAGGAGTCTGCAGCAGCTGGGCTTTAAAATGCCAAGTTCACTTACATTCTGTTGACAGAACGCATTTTGGAGCACAGGCCCCAGCAGTCAATAGCAATAAACAGCCACTTTGTGCTGTATCAAAACACTGGCTGGGGCCACGGCTGTAGGAGGGCCTGAGAATAGCAAGGACCTAGAATATGCTACTGGCAGCTCATGTTGAACAGCCAACTTTTCTTATCGCCTCGTAACTGCAGGCCAGCTCAAAATTTTGAATTCATTTTTTCCCCCTCATTTTTAGCACGGCTGTTTCTGCCAAAAGAACATTCTTTAGAGAGCTGCCTGGTACCAGCATTCCTGCCTGCCCACACACTCAATGCAGCCTTTGTATGCTGGCTGCCCTTCCCCAAGACGTTTGCATGCTGCAGCTCCCCAAGGTCAGATTCATTTGCAGAGAACAGTGGTTGAATCAAGGTCATTAAATGGAATAAAAAAAATAATAATAATAATTCCAACACGTACATGAATGAGCGTACATGTGCTTTATATGCAGACACATTTGCACAAAAGTACTTTTACTTTCAAACAAAGGAGCACGCAAAGACACAAAGAAATATTGAATAGTGAATAAAGCTCCACATTTTCTCCTGGGATGCTGGAGCACTAAGATTTCTGCTGGTGGCTTCTTGCTGCCTCAAATGGGAGTGCTAGAGATAAAGTGAGGAAGAGGAAATGATTTATGGCGTTTGAGAACAAGACCTAGCACTAACCGAGCATCACAGAGAGTCCCCAATGGAAATTTGTTGCAATTTTCTTCAGAAGAATGACTTTGAAAGAGGGGAGCACACAATCTGTCTACTTGGTGTGTTCTTAATTGAATTGGTTTTATTTGATATTTTAAGTGCAATGTTAGCTGCACTGAATCACGATTGCCCTTGTTCACCTACTGCTGTTCCAAATGTCCTTAACTGGATACCTTTCACTGCAATGACTAGCACAATACTTGGGGAAGTTTTAAGGTGGGCTAGCAACATCTTTGGTACAGAGTAAGAATCCTTCTCCAAATATTTTACTTATCTATTGTCATTCAAGCAGTAAAGTACTTAGGAATGAGTTTGGTGTACATCAGACGTAACTCTGCAGAATGCAAGTGTATTATAAATATTGCATTTATTTATTGTTTTTCAGGCAATTTATATTTTTAAAAATGGCATCATTAAGGTACATAAAAATGTACAATATTCCAGGTATGAATGTCCTTGAAAATTTGTATTTTATTTAAAGTCTGAATGTTGCTAGCTTCAACTTCCATCTGTGATACTCCATTTTTGTTTACTTGAATGAAGAATACCCTATTACCAAATTTCTTTCCTTCCATGTATACATTTGGAGATATTATTTAACCTAGGTTAATTATAACAATGCTGATGTAAACAGCAGAAACAACATGTAAGAAAGGATAAAATTCACAGGAAAAAAGTTATCTTTTAATGCCTGTATATTTCTAAGGTCCTCCTACATTTAATAAACAATAAATCTATTATTGGATGAAAGAATTACATGCACTACCCATTGATCAAAGTTCTTAGTTTTCAGAGTAGAGATGGAAACATCAAACTTACAAACTTGTTCCTTTTCCTTGGCAAGAGCATGTGCCATGAAACATGTGGAATAACTATTCCCAGTAGGAAGCTGTCAAATCTATGCCCTCTTGGTGTTTTACCACACATACTCTCATAGCAATATATAAGACAAATTGAAGGAAAAAAACCTTTCCACATTTTTCTTGAGTTTAGAAAATGTGTCTTATAGTCTACACATTTTATTTATTTCTCTAGAGAGAAATTTCTTTCTCTAATTCTGAAAATAAAAGCAAACCCCATCCTTTTTTATTTCAGAATACCACATAGTATCACAAAATACCTGGATGGTTGAGTGGGCAATGAACATGAAAAGTGAAGTATTTTTATCAAAAGCTTAATATTCAAGACTGAGTTTTCCTTGTTCCAAATTACTAGTGTATACTGCACTGTTTCTAATGCTCCCAAAAGCAGTTTACTGCAGCTATGCAGGAAGCCTACACCAGCAAAGGAGCAAGGCAACAACAATGATATTTTCTCCATTTAGGTCGGTGCATTTCAGAGCCTTTCTTTGTGACACTTACAGATCCCAAGAGAAGCAGAGAACATATAAGAAAAAGATCTATATACCTTTTATTTGTTTTCTGAAGTAAATAAATCCACATTTTAAAAACACAATTATTCTTTTTCTCGACAACAGTAAAGCAGGAAGAGTTATTTATTCTCAAAAATTGCCAAAGCATTTGCAAAAGCATGCTGCCATTACATGTCATACCAAGAAGCATAGCATATAGACTAAACATATATTATTTATTTCACTTTCATATTTTCCAATGTGTTCAAACACATGAAAAGACTACAGAGGATAAAAAAATCAATCCTGGTGTAATTCTACTGAGTTACAGTTCGAGTGTATGCTGCACTTTTGCTGTAGTTGTTATTACTGAGACCGTGCTGAAAAAAAGATCGGCTAGCTTCTCTTAAGAAAAAGAGCAGAGGGCAAAATGAAAAGCATCTTTTTGATCACAAGTTACTTAGAGTGAGCTGAACTGCTTGGAAAGAGCTGCAGCTCCATTAGGTGCTGAGTGAAGTCCTCCATTATTAAGAGGAACCACACAGTTAGATGACAAAAGGCACCATAATATTTGTTTGTAAAAACTGAACTGAACATGTGTTAGAGGTTTCTACACATTTAAAAATGGGCGCTTACATTATTTTATTATATAGAATAAGTGTACAACTAAGAACTAGGGTGATAGAGAGACGAAATGCATTTTGCCTTGAGGAAAACAATCTTGTTGGGCAAAACAGGGTGAGGAAAGTTGCTCTGGCAGTTTCACTTTTGTCCTGAGCTCTTGCAACCACCACACATGATTTCAGAGAAGTATACTAAGGTGGTAAGTGAGCACACCCAGTGCTGCCAAAAAGCTAGGGGATGGGTGTATTTCTCACTTGGACAATTCAGTTGTTCCCCCTTGGAATTCCTGCTCCCATTCTCCACGGAACCACAACTCCTCACTGACCTAATTCTTTCGGTAGGCAGAAGAAATTCACCTGTAGCTTCATGGGTTTTATTTTACACAGAGCCCTGCTAAGCACAGCTGAGCTGTTGCTGTGAAACCCAATGCACCCAAAGCTCTGCCAGCTTCCACCCAGCACAGCTAGTCCTGCAAGAATTCCATGTGGTTTGAGGTACCTCAGCAGAAACAACTAATCAGTCTCAATATCCTTCATATCCCACATGCAATATATAGACATGACATATAAAGGACATGACACGTGTCAAAATCTGCCATTATTTTGGCGATACACCAGAGAGGGGTTGATAGTCTGGAAGTAAAATGAAGCCCTAGGAAGAAGGAATTTGTTCTATTTCTTGGATATAGGTTAGTCATGGAAAACATGGAAATCAATGCAGCGCAGATGACTAAACATTTATCTTTGATACAAGGTAGAAAAAGTTCATTACGCAATAAGTTAAAGAAATTAAAGGACCCTAGCTCTCCTCTATTTTCACCTCTTTAAAGCACATCTTAGCAGTCGAGCAATTGGATTTCAAATTAATTATCCCACTTGATTTCATTTAATTACATCTTAACTCCTCTAAATTTCTGATTCTGCCTAAAGCATAAACTCCGTGTGAGGGTTTAGAGAGTTTGAGACATTTTTTTCAGTGCCCTGGCACACTCCAGCAGCCTTTGGAGGCACAGAAATCCATGCACATGGCACCACTCTCAGGATCACAGCTTATCCTCCTGTCTGCAAGACAGAGGGATAGTTTTGTGAGTGTTACAGTTCTGGACATGTTGAATTAAGGGCACAGCAAATAAAATGCATTTTAAGCACCTGAGTGATAGATTTAGTGCAAGGTGCACTTGATCTGTTTCTTTTGTTTTTGGCAATAGAAAGCAGTTTGCATTAGGCTTTACAGCAGTCTCTCCTTGTGAGCTGGTTGTTACCATTGGAACAGAAAGAAATGTATACTTTTTTTATCTGAAGATGCTATGATTTAGATTAATGATGGAACAAATCAGTGAAGCACTTCTGCTGGTTTGCAAGGCATTTCTGGTCCCTTGGAAGTTCTCTCTTTTAAATGTTCTTTTAAAAACTGGTTGTTGGATTTGTTTTTTGGGGTTTTTTTCTCTTCTTTGATGCTCCCCATTTCCCCGTCAAGCTTTTAAGTAATTTTCTCTCCCAGTTCATAAGCAAGACTTTTTTTTGATTCTTTAGAATGAGACCATTCACTGAACAATTTACATAATGATAAAAACTTCTCAAATGAGATTTAAAATATAATTAAAGGGCAGACTTAGTGAGTTAAAAGCATTGTTGTGAAATGGCTATACATCACCATGCCAAGAAGCCTCCTATTCAGCTAGCCCATGGCATGACCCCAATTCCAGTCTGGTATGATTACATCTCTGAGTTTCATGCTAATGACTTGATTAAAAAGAACGATAAAAAGGTCTTTTCCATTGTGAAGATAAGCTTATGAATATAATTAAGGCATTTCTGGTTCCCCAACACATTTTTCAAGATAAAAAAGGGTAAGAGTTAGTCCTCTAGAAGAGAATCAAGTGCTGATGAATGGAAGCCAAAGTATAACTTTGCCCTTCAGAAAGCAATCTGTGTAAGTTGCATCTATCATTGTTAGGGTTTAAAATTCTACAAGTCCCAGAATAAAGATGTAACCAAACTTCATATCAAAATGCTACTTTCATCTAACAGAAGACTAAAAAAAGCTTTCTTCAGCAAGTCGGGCCCTGTTTTCAGAAAATATTATTTTTTTAAACGGGCAAAAGCGCCTTAAATTTAGGTTATATTCAGATTGCAAGAGACTTCACGGGGCATCTAAGGATGCAGGAATCTCTTGCTGACAGTAACTGCACATGCAGTGTGGGTTTCTTGGTTTCATTTACATTGGGCTGCCTCAGCTTTGGAATTGTAACTGTTTAAGAGCCCTAACATGATCATTTGAACATATACTTGCCTCTAGTGTGCAGATATTTATTCACAGACCTGACATTTTGCCCATAGCACAAGGTCTTATATTTCCCCCTTGATCATAGTGAAATAATAAATTTTTGAGACCTCTAGCAATTAATTTGTATTCAATTATTAGCTAATTTCATGTGTTTGGAAGGAATTTTTTGACTTCTTGGATGTGTTTTTTGAGGACTGAGAAAACTCCTGCTTTCATTTACACATAATGAAAATATGAATAAATATATAAAATAAAGAAAAAATGTTTAAATAAACAAATCTTTCTGCATTTGTAGTTTCATTTAGGATTTGATCTTTGTCTAGAGAAATATATCCTATTTTGATAATAATTACTTCAATGGAAATTATTATTTTCACTGTCTACTTTTCTTGTCATTATATCTAGGATGGAAACCCTAAACAGAAAGAAACATGGTAATCTGAAGTTACACTAATGAAGAAAAATTCCTTGTAGCCACAGAAATAAAGAACTTTTACTGTGTGATGTAAAATATAAATATGTATTTTACTAACATAGCCTGTACTCTCTTTCGGGCAAGCCAATCCAACAAGACAAACAAAGCACATTTTTCGAGTAGGAGTTGTAAGCGTTCTGTGTGTCACAAAATCAGCCACCTCTACTGAGATGTCTAAGAATGGGCTCAACTATCTGTCCTTGAAATCTGTATTTGAGATTGGAGTGAGTAGGAGGGAAACAGCATAAATGTGCATAGAATCATACACACGACTTTCTGAAAGCAAAACCATAAGGGCCATTACAAACCAGCAGAGTTTTCTAGATTTTAGAAGGAAGTCTGCTCCCTCCAAATATGCATGTCCCAACCCCTGTACTTCACTGAATGTCTGATCCCACTCCACCTGCACATGCTGTCAGCACACTCACCCTGTCAATCTTTAGGCAACATTTCTGCAGCAAAATAATTATGCTGTTACTTTCAGTATGTCTAATTTTTCTTCTCTTCTCTTTCCAGAGATCAAACAGTAACAGCACAAAGAGCATCCTCCTCTACAGGAACATTTATTTGCACTTAGTTACTCATGCAAGATGATGCAAATGAGTAAAGTCCTGTTGCATAGTTTGCAGAGCATTTACCTCTCTTAGTTCTGCTGACATTCTAGTACTTCAAATTAATACTGACTTCCTTTTACAACACACAGCTGGAAAAGTTGAAATACATAACTATCTCTAGTCTGGAGGAAAAAAGAAACTCATGAAAGACAAAAGGACAGGGTTTTTTTTTTTTTTATTCTTTTACCAACCAATAGTGAAAAATATCTGATATCTGTTAATTATAAATTACCTTTCCTAGAAGAAAAATTATTTGTATATAAAGAACTGTATATTTGTCTCACAGTACACCAACATGTAACAACAAGCTATCTCATGTTTTAGCACCTATGATGCACATCCATACATTCGTCCTTCCCTAAATACTTGAACATATACAATCCTCTTTCAGATCCTTTTGAAACAAAAATTGAAGGCATTTTATACTTAAAAGAAATTATTTCTGTTCAAAGCATTATCCTAATTTATTCTGTTACAAATAATTTTTGCAATCTTCTTTTCTTTTAAAAAAATATATCCTGACATTTTAAGTTTTTGTGGGTAACATTGTTGATGTCTGAAGAAAAAGAATTGGTACACCAGTTTCATAACACGATTCTCAATTAAATAAAGAAATATAAAATCTTTTTAAAAGAGAACAACCCAAAACCAAAAGCAGAAATTAGAGGCCTCATATGTTACACATCATTAAAACTGGATCAAGCAGAACAATAACTATTATGGTTTTAGGACTCCTTTTAGAAGGAGTTTTTAATGTTCTGTTGGTGATTAGGTTTCAGTTAGGAATTTATACTACTTCAGGTGTTCTTCTCTTTGAGCATGCAAGATTCACTGCAATTAACTGTTCTTAATCAAGGACAGGTTAATTGGTGGGCATTATGCAAGAGGCAATGTGGGAAAAGCTCCAGTGCTTCTGCTCGGGCAGCATAAAGGGCAAATGAACACTTCCTCTTGATTTTCAGTGGAAATCCAGGTCATGCTAGTGTGGCCTCAGGATCTTCTGACATCCTAGGCTTTCAGCACGAGATGCCAGTGAAGTTACAACGGAGAGAAAGCTGCTGTGCAGCAGTCAAGTGTTATCAAAGTCACTTCGACAACTGGCGTTGGCTGTTCCTGTCACAACAGAAGAGAATTCACCAAGTGTTGGTCGGTTTACTCACTAACATGACCTGGGCTTAAACTGCCACAAGGAAAGTTGCTTTTATCTCACTACTGATGTTTTAACTGGAAGCCTGCTCAGTGTGAGGGGCAGCACGTGTTTAAACACTCAGCGAGAAGCCAACGGGCCAAAGCTACCACTTATGGCCTCTCCCTGTGGAAATGGACTCCCTTCTAAATGCAACAGAGGCTCGGGCAGCCCTGAAGAGCTGCTGCCAAGAGGGCTGGCACAGCAATAGAAGGAGCAGTCAGGCTCAGGACCAGGGTGGCTGCAGAGAGGAGCTGCCACCAAGTGCAGGGTCCTGTGGGGAAGGTGATGCCACCACCTCCCTCCGTGGGCTTTCCCTGCTAACCCTGAAACCCCAAATCCTCAGCCTGCTCGACCACAGCACCAGGGCTTCCACTTTAAACCCATACTCTGTCAGTACCCCAAACTCAACAGCTGAAATTAAAATGGGTAAAATGAATTAAATTAATTAAAATGGGTCAAATGAATTAAATTAATTAAAATGTTGACTTGCTGTTGCTACCCTGCCCTCTGAGGTGTTCAAGCATTCTGAGTGTTGCTGCACTGGAGAGGAATTTGACAGAAAGGTCCATCCTCATTAGTTTTCAGCTCTAAGAAGTTCCACAGCTTTATGTTTTTCTCAATAAGCTAAACCACACCAGAATCATGTTCTGCATGATTTATTTTAGGTGCTTTAATAATGTATGTTGACTGTCTTGAAATAAGGAAATAACTGGCAAAAGTTCAGAACCTGAAAAAAGAATTAATTTTTAACAATATCTTTCAAAATAGCAACTTTATCATACTGATTGGTCTCTCTGTGGCAGTCTAACCATGTTTTGCTGCAGCCAGAATTCAAAAGCAAAATTGAACAGAACTCCTGCATCAAGGGGTCTCTGAATAAGATTTACATTCTGAAAATAATTGTTTGGTTTTTTCTTGGATTTACTAGCAAGTTGCATGTACTCCCACAGTAAATACAGTGTAAGGTTAAAATGGCAAATATCACTGAAAAAAATAATGATATCACCAGCAAAGTCTGACATGAGATAAACTTGTGTCTTAGCATATTTTTTAGGAGACAAGTTACTTGGGGGTGAAAACTAACTTCTGTTCATGTTTTTCAGTTTGACATTAAAAAAACCAATTAAGTTGAATCACTGAGTTTCTCAAAACCACCAATTGAAATCAAATACCCTTGTTCCTTCTATCTTCCTTTCATTCTAGTAAAAGAGAAATAATTCTACTATCATAATAAAGCCTAAATTATTTTATTTCAGAAGTCATACTGGTCAAGTCACATTAGTGTTTTCATCTAGATCCAGATAAGAAAACCAGCTCCAAGACTCAAAGGCAAGAAGGTAAGAAAAGTGAAATGCATTTTTTTAAACTTAAAGTATACCTGGTAGTAATGAAGGAACAGAGGTGAGCATATAGTAATGGAGGTAATAGAGCAAATAGATATGAAATTAAACAAACAAAGAAACAAAAAACACCCTTCCCATCTAGAATCAGACTTTTTAAACTTAAAGCTTAGACATGCTCTCAGAAGACAGAATTCACTCTGTCAGTAGGTCACTATATCAGGCAGATCTTAAATACTGCAGGAAATTCATATGCTCCTACTTAGGTTCCTGTAGAGATCAAATATGCCTCTTCACCTGCTGTCACTCCAAAGTACTCCATCCAGTCCCAGGTTTGTATCCTGGAATTGCTTTTATGGCTCTTCGGTCAAGATTACTTATCAAACACTTTATAAATTGCTGATACAGGACACTGCAAGTGCTTGACTTCACTGCTGATCACATCAAAGTCACTCTCATATCCAGAAGTTTTGGATCTGTCTTTTCCATTGGTCTCAATGATACACTAAATGTGACACAAACACGTGGCTGAGAGATACTTCTTCAGAAATGAGTTCATAAAATAACCTAAGGTCTCGCATATACATAAAATTCAGGAATACACTTGGAAGCAGAGCCCAAGTAGCTCAGAAAGCTGAAGACTTTGCTCAAACATGTAGTCCAGCCACATTAGTTATACCACCCAAAGCTAAAAAATGTGCTGAAGAACACTGCACAGTACCACAGGCAATCTCAGAAATGACACTGTCAAAAACAACATATCAGACTGCAACAAACAAGAGCTGACTGTCAGTTTATTGTTCATAATAAATGCTAACTCCTTCTCAAGACACAAAGTTGTATTTTTATGGAAACGAAAATTAAATGGAAAGGACGCTTATTGTGGAAACCAGGCTTGCCATAACTGTTTTACTCCCACAGTAGCTTTAGCTGCAATTGTATATTCAAGAGGCTTCTGAATGGCATTTGTGTGACACACCCAGAGATACCAACAACACCTGCTTTTGTATGAACCCTGCTGACAGGAGGCAGGAGAAGCAGGAGAAGTTCAGTTTAGACAGAACTGCTGCCATCTGAAAATGGTCCTCCCAGGTTCTCTTCAGATTCAACCAGAACAAAACCAACACACATTAATAACAAACAAACAAGCCCTATACTTAAATGAATTCTGAAAAAACGTGTTGTTCATGCACACTGTGATGGGTTGACCCTTTCTGGGCGCCAGGTGCCCTCCTCAGCTGGCCGTGGGTGAGAAGATAAAACAAAAGGCTCGTGGATGAAGGTAAGGACAGGGAGAGATCACTCACCAGTTACCATCATGGGTAAAACAGACTTGGAAAGGGAAAATTAGTTTAATTTATTATCAGTCTAATCAAATTAGGATAATAGGACATAAATTCAGCTCTTAAGACATATTCCTCCCACTCGTTCATAAAATCATAAAATGGCTTGGGTTGGAAGAGAGCTTTGGAGACCACCTAGTCCAACCCTTCCTCGATGAGCAGGGGCATCTTCAACTACATGAGGATGCCCAGAGCATCCTGAACATTTCCAGGCATGGAGCTTCCAATACCTTTCAGGGCAACCTTTCCCAGTGTTTTAACACCCTCATTGTAAAAGATTCTTCCTTATCTCCAAACTAAATTAACCCTTATGGAAGCCACTTTATAACTCCCCTGCTGCCAAAACCTGGCCACATAAACCCAATACACACACTCGTCAGTTCTCACATCTGTGTGTATCAAGCTCAGAGCAAGAGGCATCACTTTTATGAAAGAAAAACCCTACTTTACATTCCCTTGGGATTAACACCAACTATTTCTACTCTGCATATCAAGCAACTCTGTAACTTCCTTCATCTTGCACTCACAGCGATTACAGTTTTCACAAAGTTGTCAGTTGCAATATATCATGTTCTGATTTTTAGAAAACTGTAAATTCTAATACCCACTAATTCAAAATACTGTCATACCTAAAAAAAGTGAATGAAGAAAAATGTGAGGAAATTGTAACAGGGGTTTTTGAGTCACTGTGTGGTATGTGAGTGATCACAGAGGGATAGTTTCTACCTTTGTGTCAGGGAGTACAGTTTGCTCACAGAAGCAAACCCAGAAGTTACATGTTCCCAATGGAAATAAGATCTCTTTTTCCTATAATCCTCTTTGAAGTATCATTATTGCTTTCATGAGAAAATTAAAAAGACCTGTGTATGGATTTTAAGCCCAGAAAGCTAAGCACAAAAGAAGAGACATGATATGTTTTGTATCTTTGAAAAAAAAAAGATACATTGCCTATCTTATTGGAAGTGGTATAAAATAATTCCTATAACAATTATATGCTGATATCTGCATATGAATTCCTAATAACAGGAATTCCAGGCCAGAGGTGAGGGAAGAGACAGAGAGAAAGAGAGAGAGACTAGGTAAAAATATAACTTATATCCATAAGTAGTTAATGAAATTTCATACCCAGTGGAATGTGCATAAGAAATCCCTCAGGTTTAAAAGATGAAATTAGGCAAACTATGGCTGAAAAAGGATGAATGTAATATTCCTCAAGGCACTCATAGCAATAGTCAGTGTTACACTATTCAGTGTAATGCCACTTATTATCTTCTATCTACACCTATTTGACATATAATCAATGTTGTGTAGAAAGAATTCTCATGGCATAGACCTATTCATAACTGACAGTAATGTCACTATTCAGTAAATACTCACTGAACAAGAGATAATAATGCACCTGCATCGTGCACTCATTCAGTGGTTGGTCTCATTGAGATTAAAACTTCCTTTCAGATACACTGTTTTTATCTGAAATGCCTATTGTGGTAAACTGAAATTCAGCTCATTAACATTTGTACAAAAACCTCTGTACAGAAAAGCTTATGCTCCTCTCTTAACTGTGAGAAAACTTCGTGACTGACCAACCTCATAAGAGAGGAGCTTCCTAGAAAAGGCAACTTTCTTATTTATCTCACCTCCATTACCAAAGTACTTTCTATAAAATTAAGGAAAAAAAAACTTGTTCTGAAATTCAAGTTAGAGAATTTGCCTGTAATCTTCAAACAGCTTCTATACATCGGACTTGGTAATAAAAAAAATTCAGAATTCTCTTTCCACATCAGTGAGTTTTCTGGAAAAAAAAAAACAAAAATGTTTCACACACAGTGCTTCATAATCTAACAGCACCACTAAATGAAATACTGATGCTCAGTTTCCCACTGGAGCTTTGTGTTCCCTTTGCAATCTTGCTGAAAGCCTGAAAACCAAACACTGACACTCAGAGTTCTGATGCCTGTTATTCAGCAATTGCATCTGTTTGCCCAGGGCACACGCAAGTGAGGACAGACATGAGTTGCTGCTTAAACAATATCTCAAGAGAATGGAGCCTCACAGAAACAAAATGAAATAAAATAGTCTGTAGGAGGAAATTTTAGGAGCTGATGAAAAAGGAAATATGGCAAACCTTTTACATTTCCTCTTTGTACATTCATTTACTTGCCAAAGGACATACTTGGTATGCAGAAGTTATCATAGATTAAAGGAAATGAAAAAAAAAAATACAACCAAGGAATGACTTTACAATTCATATATTTGCATATTTAAAAAAACCTAAAAACCAAAAAAAACAACAGCAAACCAAAACAGGCAAAAGGAAAGGCTTTTTTATAAGCAAAGGTACGATCATCAGGAAATAGAATAACACCATCATCCTTCAAATATATCCATACACATGCCACAGCAACCATCTGCCAAAATGGTCTTGCTGTCACAGTTAATTCCAAGAATCAGACACACAGTCTGTTCAGCACAACTCCAAGCTCTATGCAGATGGGATGTGAGCTTTGAAGCACAGCCTGCACTGATTTACCAACAACAGCAGGTGATCCCTAAGACCTGAAGACGGCATCCCAAACTAAGGAATAGAAAAGTAACCATTGCCCAGGATTAGCTTTCTATCAATCAGTGCTGCTTTAATCTCTGTTGCGAAAACTATAAAATCAGAAGGATTAAGGGTCTGCTCAAAGGGATACATGAGCAGGAAGGAAAATGTTTGATGGGCACTAAACAGTCAAGCCAAGCTTCTGTAGCAAAAAGAGAGCTCCTTGAAGGAACTGTGGAACTGGATGGAACAACTTTCCCCTGCTGTTCAAAGCAGTCCCTCAAGGACTAAATCTCTCTGACAAACTCCCCCCAACACAAAAGGCTTGCTTTAGAAGAGAGGCAGTACTCTGCCTGCTATTGCAATGTGTCTCATTCTACCTTTGTAGTGATTCCAAAACTCGAGCTCTCCCTGGATGTGCAGCTGTAAGCTGCCTGTTACAGAGGAGAACACCGTCAGGACCTGTGCAAGTCATCCTTCAGGTCTCCTGCAGCGAGTGCCAGCTTAAACCAAGGCGATCCCTTTTATCCCTGGATAACCCAGAAAAGTCTTGGGTCTAATTCCTTTAAAATAGAAAATAGACTTCTATAAATTCCATTGCAGGTCCTCTCAAAACAGGGACAATAAACACTTTAGTCTACTGTACATTTATTGTTCTGTATAATCTGACTTTGCGTGTCATCTTTTTTTAAAGAGTATAATTAGTCTAAATACGATTTCTCAGTTATTAAATGTCAACATTTTTGTGTGACTGCATTCCCTAAAAGTCATGGGGAAATATATACAGCAATTGGAATGTTGCAGTTACAGTATTAGAATGATTTCTGGCAATGAGTGGTAAAACCTCAGCAACTTTGTTTCAAGAAAAATCTAGACTTTTGAAATTCCCTTTGATTTGGAATTAACCTAAGGCATTTTACTTTTAGCTCCTTCCTGAAAATTACAAAGAGCACCCTGACAGCTAGCAAGTCAAAAGCTCAGTTATAGCCTGTATAAAAAGCCAAGATTCATGCAGATCTTTCTTTTAAAAAAGTTAATTAAAATTACTACTACTCTTTTTTACAAGCTGAGACTTAAATGAAGGAATTTGAAGTTATTACTGATTGCTAGGATATAAAAAGAAGACCAAAAGAACAACACAAAATGCAACCCAAAACGAAGAGAGGGAAATTACTAGACTACTGTGTAGTATTCAGTTCTTTTGAACTGACTCTTTTGGGGCACCTCAGACCTGGAAATTACTGTTCTCTGAGTTTCATTTGAAGTTATACTTGAAAATCCCACCCAGAATAAAATAGGAACATTTTTTGAACGACTGACTTGGAGTGATGCCTTAAGTTTTAGCTTTCATATTTTCCAGATTCTGTACTGCATTAGTGTGACTCTGAGCTACATAGAGAGTGTTAGCAAGTTCTCTTCACAGTTTAGTCAGACAAAGAAATCCTTTTCCAGCCTGAGGACCAAAGAACCACTGCAGCTCCTGGCCCAAAAAGTACAAAAAAAAATGGAGAATTGAGTAGAGCAGTCTGGGAGGATGGGACTTCAAAACCTGAAGCTGTTATTGGACAATGAACCCCAAAATGCAAATAGACCAAAACTTATAAAAGTGTGAAAACTCGTGACCTGGAGTCCATCTTGGTCCATCTTGGGTGGAACCATGGCCAGGCTCTTGTACTGCCCAAGGTGCATTCTTTGAAGGCCTCTTAATAAATACCTACTTTATTCCTTTAACACTGTCTAGCCTCTGTTCTAGGCAGCCTCTCAAGGCATCAGGAGAGGGAACATAATTCAAATTTCCTTCAATAGTAATTGCTGAAAAAAAATCAGAAGAATGCTTTAGAAAAGTTTATTCTTTACGACTTTTCATCTTTTACAAACCAAATAAACAGCAAGAGACAGTGATTTGTTTCATTTGTGAGATCTCTTTTCACCTGTGATTGAAAAAAAAAGTTAAAATTACTACTAATATGTAAATTGCCACTGAAGTTACATGTCCTTATAACAGAGGTCTGAACTTGAAATATTTAATGATTAAGACCAGCATCGTGTTGGGCTCACAGCATTCATTAGTCATTAATAAAATTTTCTGGAATTGATAAAAACAGAAAATGAAGATCACTGAGGATGTTACATCAGAAAAATAACACTTCCATTTTACCAGCATGCCTCCCTGCAACTGCTCATGAAGAGAAGTTTGGCTATCCCTGTCTCACCAAAAAAAAGGAAAATTTCTTTCAGAAAGATGCAAACACAAATAGTAATGGGTATTGTTGGGCTTTTTAGTTAGTTAGCTTGTTTTATTTCTGATAAGTTGCAGTGAAGATGTCCTTAAGTCTCTTTGCTCAGTGATTTTCCAATAATTTCCTAAGGAAACATAAGTGAGAAGGAAAATAATTTCTACCTTAATGAGCTCTCAAGCATAGGTTCTGAGATAGGCAGAGCTATTTTGTCCTTTGTACCACTGGTTTGTGTTTTTTTTCCACTAAGGTAAAGTCCCAGGGTTGGAGTTCTGGGCTGGAGAACTCCAGGCTGCTCAGGAGGGACAGGTAGGGCAGGCCAGGTGGAGGTGTCACACCTCAGGTCATGTGAGGGACAGGTGGCTGCACACTCCTGCAGTGAGTAATGATGTGCACAGTCCCTGGGCCAGGATTAGGTGGCTGGAAAACAAAGATGTTGTACTGGATGTCTACTGTTTCTACAGGAATGGAGGAGAAGAAGAAGAAAGATAGATAGATTAGAACTAATGAAGGAATAAAGCATAACACTGAAACATCCAAATGGGCTCCTTTGGACAATATAATCCACAGCCCAGCACACCAGTAAACTCACACCAGAGAGAAAGGCAAAAATCAAATTAGATAAAGCTTGTGATGTGCCAGCACAGCATAAAACAGCCAGAATAATTCTAGGCTATAAGCAAACAATTGCCACCTTTATAGAAAGAGGAATTATTTACAGCTTGGTAAGACCTTGTCTGGTAATTTGTTCCTGATATTTAACTTCTTTTTGTTTCACAACAGAACCACTAAGCTCCTACTGACCTCTTGTTTCACTGTGAACAACTTTTCTTCCATCTTCTTGCTTCACCCTTCAAACTTCAGTGGACAGCTGTTTCTTTTGTGGACCTTTCTATACAAAGTGGCAAGGGCTGATTGAAGTAAAAAGTCTACAAGCCAGCTTTAATCAAACAGCAGTGCATGTTCCTGTCTTCAGAAATGGGATACTCACTGTGTTCTTTTTAATTGCCAATTCTGTAACTGTCAAATAACCAATTTTGTCTTGTCAAGTTTTGATCTTTTAAAAGCCTACCACTATTAATCCTACATTTTTTACACACTTGCTCAGACCACTTTGTTTGCCACTGTTCAATAGCAGTTACACACTTAAATAGCACAGCAGAAACTAATTTTTCTTTGTCTTTGTATCTCTTTGGGGACGGAATTAAAAAAATAATTAGGAAAACAGAAAATTAATTAAATATATTTTAGTCAGGATAGTTGAAGAGAGAAGGGCTTTACGAGAAACTGCATTTGTTATCAATCTTTGAGGTTTGTCCTCTATGGAGAAGATCTATATTCAAGATAAAAAAAAAAATACTAAATGCATATAAACCCCCCAAAAAACCCCAGTAAGGTTGCAGATATGGAGGTCAGAACATAAATAACTTAGCTTACGTGATTGTCTACAGCAGGCTTAGCTTTATATGGCAAGGATATAAAGAAATGATTCCTTACAAGGCATTCATCTTTGTACATCTGGGGCCCTGCAGCTTTGTGTTCTTTTCCAACAACCTCGAAGAGTTAAATCTGTGTCTTTTTGTTAAATCTGTGCATGCAAAAGTACTGATGACAAAAGAGGTAGCAGGATGGACTTCTAACTCTGCACAGCAGGAGTGGGTTCTTAAGCTTAAAAAAAAGGAAATGAAAAAGGCAACCAACTGTCTTTTTTAATTACTAACATGTACTAGCTTCAGCAACAATTTTAATCTTAGACTTGCTTTTGGACTTTTTCTTCCCTGCAGTACTTGGCAGCTTATTGGAAATGCAAGATTTATTTTAAACTTCATTAAAATGTTCAAAAGAACATTTAGCGTTAATGTTTAATCTGAGCAATCTTCCCGAAGACCATTTGGAATATTTATTTTCTTGTACAAAATAGACAAATCCATATAGTTTCTAACACTACAGCTGACAGGTAGAAAAAAATAGTAACAAGAACATTAACTTTTAGCAAGTACAATTTTTAAAATATATGTGTATGGAAATAAATTTAAGAAAGCCTTGTACAGATGGGAGAAGAAAGCTTTCTACTTTTTAAATGTCCAGTGTGATGTGTTCCTGCCTTGAGTGACAGGGTTTCATCTTGTTCGTTCTTCTAAATTTGGGTTATTTATGTTCCTATTTTATTTTTTTCACAATATGAAAAATATGAACAATATGAAAACAATATGAACTTTTTCACATGTTTTAATTATTTTAAAGTAAAGCTCTGAAAACTATCCTGGGCCTAATCCTGAGCATAAAATTTACTTCCTTAAGTAATATTTAAGATCAGGTGATTGTTATAACTGATTTGAAAGGTGTTTCTTTAATTTAGGGTTCCAGTTCACCACCAGCAGCAATTTATACTCTGGCAACTTCAAAATTGCATGTTGGAAGTAAGTAGGTACACTGCTTTAAGATTTATCAATAAACTCTTCCACATATAGCATAAAAAATATTATATTTGCTTTCTTCCTCTAGCAAATTCATAATTTGACTCACTTAAAAAAATGACACACATTAAAAAAACATTATTTTATATATTTTACTTGAGTCTTCTACCTGCAATGCATAAAGTACTCTACCATTGTTCATGCTCCTGACCATTATTAAGATATATTAGTCACACATTTGTTGTCCTCACTTTAGCAAAACTCAACACTGATAGCTACTCACATCAGTCTGGGCTTTGCCTTCCATATTTTTTCATATCTAGTTTCATTACTTTAATGCTTTAATGGTTTGGGTTGCAAGGGGACCTTGAGGATAATCTAGTTCCAACCCTGTTCCTGTGGGGTCTTGGACAATTCTTTGACAAATTTTCAGAACTTTTGTTTCTCCTAAACTTCCTAATCCACAAAACCCCATCATATAGCAATCATCTGTATGAATACCACATTCCAAATTTTTATTCTTGTAGCTACCTCTGTCATACAGTCCATATGCAATGGACACCAAGTCATAATCTGCTGCAGTTTCAGCCTCTCAAGAGATGAGCTGCATCCCTTGATTTCCACACATCTTTAAAAGGATAACCTTTATATGCCTACAAATGGATGTCATTCCAAAGTGCAGCCTCTCTCATATATTCTCAAATGGAAACTCCCTCTCTGATATTTGAGCTGCTTCAAAGCCTACACCAGGAGTTTTGCTATTCAGGCACGTATCTCTGGGTTCAACGGAGCTTCTCAACCACCACAGTTCTCCCAAGAACCCTTCCAATGGTAGCAGTCCCTTCATGTCCTGTGAAGCCATGAACCATCAAGTTTTCCTAGCACACTCACACACTCAACTCTCTTTAAAATAACCCAAACAACCAAAAGGTCCTCCAATCCCAGCCAACAGGGGAGGATGAATTCATGAGTGCATTCTTTTGGGTCTGCAAAAAATAAACCTATGCAGTTGACTTCAAGTTCTCACCAAAGCCATCACTCCCAGCAGAAATTTCTGCACATTTTGCTATTGACTGTATTTTAGACACCTTCCCATTTGAAACATTTTTTTCTTTAAATAAGCCTCTGATCTTTTTTATGCCCACAAAATTCAACTGAAAATTTCCAGCCTGAAGCTTTCAAAACCTTGCTGGTCTCAAGGAAATATTGTTCAAAGGGAGTCGATATGTTGGTTTAGTCCAGCTTTTTTCTTCAATCCATTCCCCACTTCCATTGTGAAATCCGTGCCCGTAAATGTGACAATACCACTTTTCTTCTCCACAATTTGCAGGGATAAATCACTTCTGTTTAGATTAAATATGCAGCGACATCCTGTATATAATATGCAGTGCAGTTTGCTTGTCTATGTGCTTTCATCAAGGGCAGCACAAAAATCCTGAATAACCTCTGCTCATGTGCTGTGTAGTCTCAAAGTATGTGCACATTAAATATGATGCAGCATGGAAATGTTGGATTGACTCTGTATAAGATACTGTGCCTACTCTGTTCATGTGTGAAAGGTCTCAGAATTTCTGAAAATGCTTGTGAACTGTGAACTAGAAATCCCCTGTTATGTATAGTAGCCTTATTGCTATGGCACTATTTGATTAGAGCCACTTCTCATAACCTCTGATAATTTATCACTCACAATTTACAGATGCATTCAAATGCAAACTGAAATTCAACACGTGCTTTCAAAACTGCATGCAATTCACAAGATAAAATTGTCATATGGTTTGGGTGGTTAGATCCAATAAGAACTTGGATCTGGATTTTTTGACAGCACATTAAAATATGCCTTCAGATAGTTTATTTATAAGGTGATTCTGTTTGGGTATTAAATCTAAGATCACATCAATACATATTATGGAGTAAACAAATGCCTTCATCAATTTTTTTTTCTCACTGTAGAAAGTTCAGAAACTGCAAATTTAGCTGTTGGTGTAATGGAGCAGTAAAATATAATATATTGTCTTTTTAAAAGTCATTCTGACTACTTCTTGTAGCCCTTGTTTCATATCAATGCTATTTTTGATATCTTTGCTAAAGAATTTGTACAAATTATACCTCTCAGAGATTTAAATACTTATTTCTTTTGCTTGGACTCACATTTTTGTCCAGTAGTGAATAAAATGAGCAAAGAGACAGAAACTTGGTGGAAAAAAAGACCAATCCAACAAACACCATCAAAAACCCCTCAGAAAAGCAATATAATTCCATTAAGGGATTCTAATATTTATGTTACAAACAGAATTTACTATATAAGACTAAGACTAAATTGGCTACCATCCTCCAAACCACTATTCCTCCATGTGGAGTACTCACCTCAATTAAAACTAACACAAACCCCAAACCAATATCCAAGTGGTTTGGTGCTTTGACACCTAATCAATGGAACCTAGTTGCACAATCACAAGGTGCACCAACATTTCAGAGGTGAATTTCCACAAATTATCCCTGCTTTAAACAAGACTCCTCAAGAGGTCCAAGCTGCACTTATGTTCATTCATTCTTCAAGCCACAACTTTTTTTAGGCTTTCGCTTCTACCAGCAGTTATTTTTAATAAACCTAGACAAAACTTGTAAACTTGGAATATCTGTTCAAAGTAGAGCTTCCTCCAGAAATTCATAGATATCTGAAATTGTCTCATGGCCGTTTCCATGTTCCTAACCTCTATAGTGTTATATTTTCTAAACACATTTTTTTCCACATGCAAAAATATCACAATTAAACATGATGCTTATTAAAAATAAATAAGACAGAAGTTAGCCAATGTAATTCAAAGTCAGAAACATAAATAGTTTGGTAAGATCTATTCACTGTGGCTCAACCTTTGAAGTTTTCTGTGAAGTGCTAAAATAGTCAGAATCAAAAAAGCTACAGCTTGAGATACTTCAAGTGAGCTGTGCAATATAATTGCACAGCTAATAGAAGCATAATCATCTCAGCAGGAATTAAATAAGGCAAATACAACTGCTGAGTTGTTTTTCAATATTATTAATTTCAAAGTATATCTTGCACATGCTGGCATATTTAGGGAAGCCAGGCAACTTCAGATCACAAGAGTACACATTTTAAGAGCTTTCTTCTGATGATGCAGCATGTAATGAAAAAGCTTTGAAACAAACTTAACTCAAAGGTTTAATGTACATATAAAAAATACATCTAAACCCCATATATTTCATACTTCAACTTACTGCATTTAAAAGCTTTTCTTACAAATTGAACTACAGAAGAAGTTAGTAGAATTAAGTCAGCAGCTACGCTAACTCTACAATACTGGTTTTTTTCTTTCCCATTATTTCAAGTTAAAAAATTAAGGATAAATTTGTTAAGCAGTTTTCAACACATAAAACCAGGAAAAGAGGAGGGAAAAAATTATTCTGCTTTAAAAGAAAGGGTTTGTTACTAAAATAAAATCAAGTAAATAATAAGTAATAATGATATCCTTATTCTGTGTAGAGGAGTATTGTAGTGCAGCTATTGCAAAAGCAATAACAAAAAGCAGAAGGGCAACAAAGAGCAAAAAATGTAGCTTAGATACCACTTGTAAAAAAGACTGAGAAAACAATCCAAGTCACAATGAACAAAAGGAATATGCTGCAATATGGAGTCACTGGCTTTACATTATGAAATCTCTAAAAGGTCAGGTTACAAGGTGGCATGTACACACAGCCCTTTAAAATCTAACACCAGTAGTGATTTTAACTCCAGAGTTGAGCATCCAGCTATCTGGAAATGGATGGGAAAAGGGATATTTCTTAAAAAGTGCCTCCAGGGTCTCTGAAGTCCCAGTTCTTGTGCATCGTGTCTAGCCTTGAATCTGTGAGTGTGGCACTAATGTAATGCTCAAATCTGTTTTATTTGACATCAGTCGACCAGCATTACATCCTTTTTACTGAATCAAGATGCCAAAATACATATAAAATTATCTGATTAAGAAACTTGATTAGTGGAGCCTGTTTTGCTTGTCATACTTAAATGAAAGAGAAGACCAAGCGGCCTGCTTGGCAAATCAAGCAGTAAGTCTTCTGTTCCCAAAATCTCCTGTAGCCTGGAGTTCTCATAGTCATTTTCCACTCACTCTGCCAGAAATGTCTTTCTAGAGAGGCCTCAGGCTCACAAAAGTTTTGCCGGTTTCAAGATGGGATTTTGATGAATGCCTTGGCTGCTGGCAAAATGCACACAAACACAAATCCTCTCCTGGGGACTGCAGCTTCACCAGGACATCCCTTCCTCAGCCTCTGCTACTTCCAGGTCACCTCAGGGTGAGGGGGACAAATTATACCACTTCAGGTTGGTGGGTTTTTTCTGGAATTGAAAGTTCTGGAATTTGTGATTTCTTGTCTTGGTGAAGTTCCTAGGGATAGCTAAAGGTCTTTGAAAGTGAGAAGAGAAATCAATAAGCTCCAAAGCATGCCTAATTTCAGGGCAATTTAGAGAACTTTTCATTCTGGTCTGATTCAGCCTAATATCAAATTGAAAATTTTCTTTGTGAATTGGAAATTTTGGGGTTTGGCCAAATCTTGAGACCAAACCATATAAAATGTATATCCTTTCAGAGTTGGGGTAGGATGGGAGCTGCTTTTTTTCTTCTCCACTTGCTCCCATTTGCTCATCAGTGTATTCTGAGACATGAGAAATCTGAGAAGATAACCTTTTTTTTTTTTTAAATTATAGTATAAGATTCCTTATTGTCCATTCAATCTTCAGAAACTTCCAAGATCATACTTAAATGGAAGGTCTCTAAAATGCTCTTCCAAAGCTAACAGCTTTGGAAATGACAAAATTCAGCTTCAAGCTCATTCCAGGAAATGAATTATAGTTCATCATGTGTCCTTCCTGATGAAAAGTGGAAAAAAAAGGAAAAAAAAAAAGATACCTTAAAGTATCTTTTAGATGTTTTAGAACCATTTTTAGAGCTCTAATACCTGCTTTGACTGTAGACAAAGACAGTAAAACTGACAGCTACTGAAATGAAAGCCTGATTTCTAATCCATCTATTACTCTTTGCTTTTTCCTGTCCACCAAGACTGCTGTAATCACAACAATTTTAAGAGGACTAAGACTTGGCTCAGCTCTACCCATCAAGGTGTGCTCGGAAAACACGAGCACAATGCTACTTTTAACAGAAGTGCCCTTACTCAAAGTGGTCTACATATTTCCTTGAAATAAGGCACGCAAACAACAGATGGCCAAGCATATGGTGCATCACTTACAGATATAACCAAACAAAACTTTTAAAGCTGCTCAAAAAGTAGGAGTGACCCAGGTAGCCTTGGGTCAACTGAGCAAACACAACTTGACAGCAGCCTTTTCTCACAGAAGAGCAGCAACTGGCCAGCCCAGAGAGGCGTGAGAGGTCTTGGTTCATGGACAAAAAGTGAAATATAAAGGGTCAGTCCTTTCTGAATGCCACCAGAGCCATGGGGGCTATCAAAGTCCTGACTCTTGGCACCAGCTGTAAAAACTGCCCAGAGCACAAACACGGCCAGGATCCTCTAACTGGTGGTACAGAAAGCCTTCTCTTAGGCTGCTGCTCTGTTTTATTATTGACTAGGCATTTCTGCAACTCCACAACAGCCGCACTGGTGCTGTGTTATGCAGAGGAAGAGGAGGAGAGTGAAACCAGGAAAACTGCAAACAAATAACAAAACAGTCTTTCTTTCACTGTCTCATGTGACATGGCAGGAATGAACACCTTTATGATAGACCTTTTAAAATGATTTTTCAAGCCTCCTTAATTTCTTTTCATTTGCTTTTATTACATTCTTAGTGTAAGCATGTGCACATGCATGTGCATTCATGTAGTCAGTGAATGTTCCTTTAAAAGGATAAAGGACACTTCTTAATATTCAGAACTGAACTTAGCTCAGCCTGGTGTTATACCTAAGCAGTTTCTGGTTTGATAAGGCATTGTGTGTACCCCTTTTACTTCGAGGTCATGAGTTGTACTCACTGAAATTATAAATACACTACCAAATACACAAATGTTCTCCATTTTGCCTCTCAACTTACCTTAATATAATTGTATCAGCTGTGGGAAACAGTCAATTTAGATAGATTAGAAATGACTTTTCACCCCTTTAAAAGACAGTTGTCTTTCAACTGCAAACCTAACTACAGCTAACTTGTCCTCAGGACAAGGAAGTCAACACATGCTGCATGTCAGGTTTATGTTGAATACAAAGTCAGAAATCCAGGAATCTGAGGGCCATGGCCTTTAGCAAAAGGAGCATCTAATACTGAATGAATATCCTGCGCTAGCAGACAGCTGAGATCTGTTGGATCTCAGGGTAGAAAACAGATTTCAAGAGAGGGAACATGTTTTCAAGAATTCTCAGTGGACAAAAGGAGGTTCTGGTTGCTGTTTAGGATAAACATAAAAATGTTTCCCATTGTGGAATTTCTCTTTGTACTTTACTAAAAAAACCAAAAAAGTAAAAATTCAGCTGAAGAGAATTCAATGCTGTCTTTTCAGATTATCCTGTCTTTGCTACTTCAGGATTGGTGGTGTCTCTAAAAGAAAACTAAAGTTCCTATTTTATAATTCTGCAACTCCTTAACTTCAGTTCAGACATTATTTATGTCTTATGGAAATTGGATATTTTGTAACAGCAAATAACTTTTTCGAGCACCAGAGGGACCACAGCCATAGCAAATGGAAAAGACTTTTTCCATACCCAGAGCTACAGAAGGGATGGAATCAACCCACCAAAGTAAAGCCTGTGAAAAAGATAAAAAATTAAACTCTTAATGGAGGAGATACCAGTTCCAGATAAGAGGGCTGTAAATATAGAATCTGGATAGAAATCAGATGTATCTTTCTGTTTTGTGTCATTCTGTGAGCCACTTGAACTACTCTATGGGCCATCAAAAGAGATCAGTTTTTCTGCCCCTTTTAAACTCAAAAATGTAACTAGAGCAATTAGGATGCTCTAGTTAATTACATATTCTTTAATATGTCTTCAGATAATTTAGCTTCCTGCCAGAGTGGACATAAGAACAGCTGTGCAATAGAAGCCTTGCTAATTCAAAATAAATGAAAAGAAATACATCACTGAGGGCAAAGTTGGAGAGAATGTATTTGAAATATATTGCTTGAGAACAAAGGTAAAGTGCACATTTCCCAAATATTACAAGAAAATTCATTTATTTATGCACAAAAAACAAATTAGCTCATCATATAAAGAATATCCTCAAATATGTCAAATGTTTATGGTTTAATTGCTAAATAAATTAAACTATTAAATGCAAAAACCTTTTTTTCTTCCTCCTTAAACTCAAAATTATTACTAATTGCCAAAAGCGATTTCCCTGTGTCTCCAACAAATCAGAAAACTATATTAAATAATTAAAAATAAGATAAATAGGGTACTACTTACACTAAAAACCTTACAGTGCTTTTTTACTGCTATATTTTCACTGCTTTTTGTTCAGATACATGCTGCCTTTGAAATGCTAGGGTTGCCATTTATGACTTTGCACATCAATTCCTTTTAGCTAAATATTTTTCTTCAGAGACCCTGGAGCTAGCACATATGTATGACACTTCCTTAACATTACAAAGTCCAGAAAATGGGTAATTTCAAGGAAAATGTATTGAAATGGAAATATAACAGTGAAAATATATAGTGTTAGTCCCTTTCTCAAACAGCACTGTTGCTATGGCAATTCTCAAATCTAGTATTTTCATGAGAAAGCTCTCTTCACTGAAAGAGCCTGAATTTATATCCACCTTCATATTTATATGCTCAATTACACTTCAGAAACAGCATATGAAAGGTTTAGTTCTGCTTCTATAACTTTTAGTCAATTCTTTGAGTAGATGTTTCTTAATATTTGGCTTCATACTGTAAGAGTCTGAGTGTCAAAATCAAATTCCATTTTTACTTCTCCTAGAAACCAGTTGATACTGCCTTGACAGCTTTCAGACATTCTGTCAACTCTTATAGGAATAAATATAAATGAAGCTAATAGAGTTGTCCTATTAAAATGGAAACACTACAACATTGAAATTTTTTTCGATAGAAAAGTGCGCATGTTTACTCATAATGGCAAAGAATGTGCATGTTAAAATCTTTCCTCTGGTAACCTCACAGTTTAATAACCCAGTGGAAAAATCTCACCATAAAGGTATCTTAAAAGTAGGTTAATCATTATTAGTTTGTTGATAATTGACTGCAATTACACTAACCCAAGCACTTTGCATCACTCTAATGTACGTATAATAAACAGTTCAATAGGGATCTCACTGTGACACAGCATTAATTAATACCTGCCTGTTGCAGAGTTACAGGTTTCCAATAGCCTCTGCAACAGGGACTCTTTGGAGGAAATGTCAAATCTTTCTTGTTTCAATGGTACTCATTAAAATTGCATTACAAAATACCATATGCTTCTACTGTGGGTATATTCTGTATTTCCAGTGCCACCAGCAAGGGCAAACAGCCCTGGTGCTGGACATGGGGCATGGGAACTCAACACCTCAGCAAGGGCAAACAGCCCTGGTGCTGGACATGGGGCATGGGAACTCAACACTTCACCAAGGGCAAACAGCCCTGGTGCTGGACATGGGGCATGGGAACTCAACACCTCAGCAAGGGCAAACAGCCCTGGTGCTGGACATGGGGCATGGGAACTCAACACTTCACCAAGGGCAAACAGCCCTGGTGCTGAACATGGGGTATGGGAACTCAACACCTCAGCAAAGGCAAACAGCCCTGGTGCTGAACATGGGGCATGGGAACTCAACACCTCAGCAAGGCAAACAGCCCTAGAGCTGAACATGGGGCATGGGAACTCAACACCTCAGCAAGGCAAAACAGCTCTAGTGCTGAACACAGGGTATGGGAACTCAACACCTCAGCAAGGGCAAACAGCCCTGGTGCTGAACATGGGGCATGGGAACTCAACACCTCAGCAAGGGCAAACAGCTCTAGTGCTGAACATGGGGCATGGGAACTCAACACCTCAGCAAGGGAACTCAGCACTTCTGAATACACCAGGTTCTGTCCAGTGCTGAAGACAGGCAGTGTCCTTTTCAGGAAGGAAATGAAAATGCCTCAAAATTTTCTTTCCTTTCCTGCAGAAGTATAGCGAGCAAGCAATTCAAAGGAGAAGTAGTCAGACATATAAAAAACTATGACTTGTAATACAAATTTTACAGCACCAGTTTCAAATCTGACGCTGTAAAAGCAGGCTCTTGTGAAGGGCGTAACTAAAGGTAAGAAAACCCCCATAAATAAGTGACAGACTGTAGATGGCAAAACACATGTTCCAACAGCTTGGAGCAGGATTATAGTCTTCAGGAAACTTCTGTACATTCAGGGGGAAAGGGGAAAAAATGCTTCTCACTGTTAAATTTCATGGCTTTTTTTTTTTCTCTTATGTCTGATAAAATTACCCTTAACAGTCGCGTTTCTCCAAAGGTTTGTAAAGCAGAAGTTTCAGAATGCAGCATGATAGGTCTAGACACACACGGCTGTAAACATATAAAGGATTGCTAAAATACATTTTGAAAACCCCTGCTTAGTGTATCTCGGCTTTGGAATTCAGAAGTCAGCAAAAGAAGCATACAGGGATATTGCTTGCAGCTAGCAACTCCAAAAAATCTACTGGGAATCCAAAAAAAACAGAAGTAGGAAGAGTTTCTTTATGCTTTCAAATACAACATTCTGAATTGTTTAGTTATTTACTGTACTTACAGGGCACTCAAAGACTGGCATTTCTACTCTAGACCAAGGATTGGTTCTAGTGAGGTTTTCATGACACAAGAATAATTGTGGCCCTGTTGAGGACAACTCAGACACTGGTAACTATAGAGACATCACACAACTATAAAACCACAGGTTCATGTCCATCTTAATTCTACTTGTGTGCAGTATTTTGGTATGCAAAAGTCATTTTATTGAAATGGGACTAAAATGGTAGCTGTTATGTCTTTGCTATGTTAAACACAGGTTAATGACTACATCAAAATTCATGGGTTAATTCTATAGGACACATACAAAGAAATTTGAAGTTCAGAAAAGCACAATTGACATGTGCTGGCTTTCATGTCCTTTTTTTTTAAGATAGGTTCAACATTAGAGACATTGCCTTTCCAGTTATTACACAAAAATTAGGTGCTAGGGACAGATGGGGAGAATTTATTTAGTTATTTATTAGCATTCCTAACCACCCTCCTCCTTTCACCAGCTTTTTTCTGGCCTGAGTTAACTTTTATTTATTCCACCTTCATGCATCTTCTTCAGTCCTCCTTAATCCTCTGTAGCTTTTGGAAGAACACATAAATAATAAGATATTAAACAGCACTCTTGGTCTGTTGTGACTTCTTCCTTTCATTTAAGCACATTCAGGGACTTTCAAGAAGACTCCTGCTCTGTGAGTAAGACTGTGGAGTATATGAACACTGAATTATTGAAATCTTGGAAATACACTATCACCCTGATTGAGGGTGAGAGTTATGACTCAGAACTATGCCATCTTTTATTCTGATTTAATCACAAAATCATAAGACAGAATATTAATTCACTGTATACGTGACATAAGATGATACCTCACTATAGCACGCACATGAAAATTAATATATTTCCTTAAACCAAATCACCATAATGAAAATTATTCAACATGTTCCTATTAAATTTACTTTGAAATTCATTTATTGCTCTGAAAAGCTTTAATTTTTAAAATATTTATTCCTATCAAAGGAAGACAACCAGCTCTAAAAATAGCCCTAAGTGATACATTTGGGGACTGAATGCAATCTGATTTAGTCTGGACAAGCCATGATCTGAATCTTTATGCTCATCTGACCCTAGTATTAAAGCCAATGAGCTTTACATGCTTTCAGAATCAATTTTCTAAAGTTGAGACAATTCTCTGTTGTCTAATTTAATACATGTTCTAGAAGTTAATCTTCTGATATTTTATGTGATTAGCTTAAACCATAAGACACTCACATGTTCATTGTACTTTTCAAAAAATTAATCCTGAGATAACTAGGAGAGTCTAGCAAAAAAGCCTCAGGAATCACGTTGAACAGCTCACACAGACCTCATGCAGCCATCCCATGCAAATATGATCCTCATTATTAAAGATTTCCTCACTGCTTAAAAAAGAAGATACGATATCGTATCGCTGCTTTGCTGGCTCTTTTCCCTCTTATAATAACAATTTCCCTGCCATATTAATGACAAATACATCATAATTATCTCTCTTCACCTTCAGCTAGAACAGCCCTTAATCTAATTGCATCTCTAAATTCTTGGGAAAACAGTCAATCATGGTAAAGACTTGTTTGACTACAAAACGAGTAATGATTAAAACAATTAAGACTCTCACTGCCTCCGTAATCCACAGATTCAGGAAAGCAACACCATTGTAATATGAAACACTGAAATACTTTCTGAATAGCAAGAGGAGTTTGTAACTTCTGATTTCCTGGGTTCTGTCAACTTTGCCAGCCCATTAACATTAAAATAGCTGCTGATGTCTGGTTCAAGGCTGGGCACCAGCTCAGTGGAAATCTCCACTTCATCTCAATAATGCCAGAAGACTGGTTTGGAGTTTGTGGAACATCAATTTGTTTTGTTTCCCCTCCACACCCGGCCACATACATTCTTTAAAATAGTAATACAGTTAATCAGTATGATGTCTTGGGAATGTAATGCAAAAGGAATTTTAAAAAAATCCAATTTCAGAACTGCCAAATTTATTTAGTACAAGCAATCGTATTAACTCAAGCCCACGGAACCCTCGTCCTGGTTTTCTTCAAAAATACTGAAGCACATATAAAACAAAACAAAATTATGGCTTCTTTAAAGAGCATCAAGTGCTAAGCATTTCATAACAACAGAATATTCCACAGTACAGCTAAAGGACAAAGCCAACCCCACTAATGAACAAGTGTAGCTGTGGTTGTACCCAGCATACCCAAACCAAATCTGGCCTGGGTGCTTTATGAACTCACAGGCTGGAGTGTCAAATAGACCAACTTAAAAAAAAAAAAAATGAATTTTTAATTTGAAAGGACACTTTCATGTCCTTAGAGTCTCGTATCTACATATATTTTTTACTTTCTTTCTTCACCACTGCTGCATCTGTTTGCTCTGCAAACGTAAATATCACTGCTATTCCTTCTACCCACCCCCAGATGGGAAAGCCCTTACAGCAGCTAAACAACTATCCTGAAAATAAAGAGTAATATCAGCTACTCATATCAATTTATAACAACCATATCCCTATATATGCAATTTTTGCATTTGCAGGACTAATTTACTCTGAAAATATCTACACCAACATCAGCAAAATACTAAACAAGACTTGAACATTTGTTTCTACAATTTTTTCTTTCAGTGGTGCAAGTGCTAAGGCAAAATGTAAGGAACAAAGACCAAAAAAATTAGAAGAAAGAATATGACTTTTGCAGTTGTTTTAACTCAAAATAGGTGTCAGAAGTGTAGCACAAAATAACTTAAAATAGAACAGTATTTCTCTGTGCCTGAAAAAGGAGATGAATAGGGAATTGTTTAAATTTATTCTCTCTCCATTCATTAATATTCCATGAGACAATTATGATAGACTCAAAATAATTTATTTAAATTACAAAATAATCTTAGCAAATAAATTCCCTCTGTAGAACATGTTGAAACTGTTTATTAACACCATTTATTATCCCTAACAAGAGCAGCATCGCTTAGTTTGTTACAGAAGCCATGTAACATTGCTTCTTTTCCACCCAAGTGGATGTGTGGCTCCTAAAGTAAGATTTCCAAAGTATAATACAATTTCAGAAACCTGTTTTCAGAAAATATGATCCTGAAGACAGCCAAATGTAAACAGATTTTTTGTTGTGTTGTCCAGGTGTGAGTCAGCAAGAGCAATCTTTTGGGAAAATACAAATTTCTCTCTGCTGCTTCCCTCATTTACTAAAACACCCAAACCTAAAAGGACTGGGAATATTCCAAACCAACTGTAGACCATCACTTTCTATAAAACAGTGGGAAGCAAGTGGCATGGGAATGCTGTGACTGCAAATTCTGGAAAGCACCCAAGCTTTCCCAGTAGCATCTGTGGCACAGTTTATTTTCTCAGCATTGCCTGCTGCAGAGCAGTAACTCCTGAAGGCCTGGAGGAAGGCACAACTGAGCCCAACACTTTGGAAAACGTGCAAACGTTTTATCTTCATGACTCCAAATACCATCGACAACATTCCAGAAGAAATGATGTTTTATCTCTAATAGCTCTATGCTTGAGATCAGCTTGCTCAGTGTCAGTGCTGTATTATAAACAGTGTGCTAGAAGTGAAACCTAGAATGCATTTTGGAGACTGACAGCCAAATGCAGACGCTGTATTCTCGAGCTAAATACACTAATAATTCTAAATACACTCTAATAATTCTAGAGCTAAATCGTATGCATTAACACGTTCATACGTAGCACGTTTATGATACATATATCTCTAGCACATTAAATTTCTAAATAATTTCAAAAGAAGTTCCTTATTTCATTGGTCCATAGCATGGAGAATTTCAACCTAACATAACATGTTAAATATATGTTTTCTAGGTGACAAATGCTTCATAAATAAGACCTGTTTAATGTATCTAGCAGCAAAAAGAACAAAAAAAGAAAGGGGTAACATTTCTACCTGTCTTGCAGAAGAACATTAAGAAATCATAAGATTACTAAATCCCCAAGAAATGCCCTGGAAAATAAAAAATTCTTGGCTCTTCTGGTTCTCAGTTGTAAATCAGCATTCAAAAGGCATCCTTGAGAATCATAAGCAGAAATCTCAGATAAAGAGAGGAAAAATCCCAAATGCATTTTGGTATCACTAGAGGTATTCTGTATTGTATTTCTGTGGCTCATCACTACTTTAATGAAAAAAAAAGGAGTTATAGATTATCCTTTCCATAAAATTAAGTATCAAAAGACTCATTACACCCTTGAAGCAATTAAGAGGGTTTGTGTTAATTTCTAAGATAGCTGTCTGTCAATGGTTTAAAATATCTACATCATGTTATTTCCAGTGGGTACAACAGAAAACACATCAGTAATTTCAGGCCCAGTTCCTGCCTGCAATGTATGGTGTAACATGGTTTCTGCACACCTTGGATGGTAGAACACCTCTTTAAATTAATGTAGGCAGGAAACAGAAAGACTGCATAGGAATAAGTCTGCAGCAATCCAGGCTTGAAGCTAAATTGGATTATTTCAAAGGGATGGAACAGAGATGTGTAAGATACCTTGGAAAAAAAGACCTAAGCAGAAGGAATGCTTTTAGCACCCCAGGCAACAAAGAGCTGCGTAGAAAATATCCCGTACAGTCCATAGGGAGACCAAAATACAATGCAAAGAAAAACAGAACAAAAGATGCTCTTTCCAGGTAATGCAAAATTACAGGTATTTTAGTAAGGTGGATGATAATATCAGCATCCCTATCATAACTCACAGAATTATTTTCTACCCTCCCAGACACTTTAAAATCACCCATGTATGTGGAAAATCCTGACCTCAAACTCAGCACCTAGAGTTGGTGCATGCAGGGTATCAATGAAATCCACTTTTCACTTCATTACCACAACACTTGAGATGTGAGAGGCTTCAATTCCAGCCAACTGTATTGCCCAAGCCCCTCACAGAAATATAAATAGATGTTTAACTTTCAAAGGATCCAGACTGTGCTTTCTTTTCTGCGCTGTTTTTTGAAGTTTTGAGATCATCTGTTTTATGTAATGTAGCGGCAAAAATATTGCCTCTGAGTTAGCTGTGCAATAATTCACTCTTGCTACAGCAATGATTGAGTAAACAGAAGCTTCTACCAGAGGCATTCTTTTCTATTATTTATTGTAATATTTTTCATAATTTAATGAGAAAAATTTAAAAGCAATATTTTCACCCTTTCATGTTAAATTAATTTACAGTGCTATAAGCCATAATGAAAACAGAGAAATCATCAGCAAAACAGCATGCTAATAAAGACAGATTTCTACGAACTTTCTTAACTAAACTCATAAAATAATTTTTTTCTGTCTCTGTCAGGTCCAGCTTGTCGCTATTTGTTCCCAAGTATTGAGACATACAGTGAAAATTACACAACAATGAAAAAGCAGAAACTCTATAAGGACATAGAAATTGAGAAGAAGAAATATTTTAAGCAAATCTGATTTATATTAGCATATATTCTAAATATCTGCCCCCATATTATGTGGAAATGTCAACCTCCAGCCTTTTGTGGTAAAGATCTTAGAAATAAACCCATAAAATATTTAAATTATTAAAGTAACCTCAAAATTAAAATAAAATAAAATAAGTAATTTGTATATACCCATAGTTTTCTCTCCTCCATCAAAACCCAAACAACTTGGTGAAGAGCTTCTGTACTGAGTCAGTGTTGACAATCTGTAAAATTCCTTTTGCTATCAGCAGCACTTGAGTCTCCTAGGATGAGGCTCAGTGAAAGGAATTGGTGGCTTTGGAAATGCTGCTGCAAGTTTGCTCCAAGGACTCCATGCGGAATTTCTGCTTCCATCCCGATCACAGAGCTGGATTAAAACTGGTAACAACCCTGGCTTCACCTGAGGCACCGTGAGCCCCACAACACCTGGGGGTAAAGCTGTGTGCTCAACATCCAACAGGAAACACAAGATTATGAGACAAGAAGCTGTCACTTACAGCTCCCCTTGCAGAAATCACATTTTTTGGTGGTATTTTTCAGGCGGTGCTCACCCTCCACATTATTCCACGTCTCACAAATCAAAGGTTAAAATAAAATGACTACTTTTTTTTTTAAGCAAATCAAAAAAACCTGGGATTTAAACAGTGCTGCAACTCTTACTCATGAGGCATAGAATTACAATATCACAGTTAAAAAGAGAAGGAGATGATCCGTTCAGGCTAATGCACTGTTGTGACTGTAATAGGTGTAACATAAGTGAGAACAGGTTTATTTCATAGCTTTGATCTCACAGCTTCCAGCAGGTTTCCAGGTTCTGGAAAGAAAGGATTTGCCACTTCATTTATAGATCAGGGAAATACACTTTGATATAACCAGTACAAAAAAAATAGCAGGACAACTGTAAGCTTTTCCCAGCAAAAGACCTTTGAAGTTCAACAATGAAATTAAGTGACTCAGTCTTTTAGGTTTTGTACTTACTCCTCTAGAAAGTGTGTCTTGCTATTTTTTTTGTTGAGCTATGAAGTAGTTGCAAAAAAAAAAAAAAAAAAAAAGTCATTAAAATTGTGTCCAATCCAGCAGACTGAGGTAGAAATTAAAATTAGGTAGGTTTAATAGAGTAGACAATGTATGGTATTTCTGGGGAGAATATAATTTATATCTTTAATCTGCTAGTTGGTGCTCACATTTCCTCCATTGGCAAAGTTCGCCTAAAAACTGTAATATCAGATTCAGATACCAGACATTAATATTCTGGCATTAATAAAAAGAAGTCACACAATCTCTTTTTAAGGTGAATTCATTTATTTCACAACAAATTCTCAGTGTAACCTGATATAAGTTCTTTTTGACTGACACTTTTTTTTTCAATAAGCTGCTACGAGCTATGAAGACTTCTAATATGAAAAAATTAGATGAAGTAAGAAAATAAAAATGTTCATCTTCCAAACTGATTAATATGCATGCTTCTTGGTGCCCATGGCCTCTTTTGGTTTTGCATTATCTTTTCAGCTACACAGACAGTACAGAGATGAAGATATGCATTCTAATTTGAGTCCAGGCATTTTCACTCTCATACCAATGATTCTGATGACTCTTAGTGCATAATACTAAATCCAACCTAAATAAAAATATGATGAGCAATGTATTATTTTCTCGACTATAATTGTTCATGAATACCGTGTTCTGTTTTAGATGCACAATCTAGTCTGTTGAAAGCTGCTAATTTACTGAGGCAAAAATGCACTGCTAAATTTCTGTTCTCTCCTGCCATTTCTACAGCCCCTTCCACCTCTATTCTGATTCAGAAGAGTTATTCCCAACAGAAGAGTAAATGTGAAAAACTACTCTTATTTCAGGCACTTCCACCCATTTTATGTGGAAAAGAAACATAAAGGACAGCAAGCATTAACACTTTCCCACCTCGTGACAACAGAGGCAAGACAAGCCAGAACAACATCAGGCTTAAACATTTCTCAGAGAGTCAGAGAAAAAAAACCCAAACGAGTATCACTGCCTCAACACTTATGAGACATTTGTGTGGGAAGGAGGGTCAGCAGAAGACACAGTTTAAAACCTGGAGTGATCAGGCAGAAGAAATTTTCTCGACTTATTTTGACATATCTTCTATCTATAACTAAATTCATGGTCATCATTTTGGGAAAAGTGATCTCAGCAGTCTGAGGTTACATCTTGTTTCTTGTTTCTCTTCTGTTGCCTCATGGGCAATTGCATGATTTAGAAGTATACAGAGCGGTAGGACCTACGTGGAACTATCAACTCTTTAACCTATAAAAGATCACCAAATGAGGTGAAAAAAACCCTACAAAACCCCCACCCCATTTACACACAGAGAGAGAACACACACACATTTTACACTGAGTTTAGGCAGCTAGTGTAGTCAGTGAGTTATTTAGCTGCTTCTCCTAGGCTCTCTCTAAGTCAGAGGAGAGGAATGTTTCTCCAGGAGGCACACAGCCCCAGCTTAGCTGGACTAAACTGCCCTTTGGAAGTGCTTCTCTCTTATCTTCGTCTGTGCAGAGTTGAGAAGACAAAGAATTGCAACTAAGCTGAGCTCAGTGGCAAAACCTCCTGCAGCAAAACCCATTCAGAAAGAGCTCTTGGACATTTCTCCACGGTGTGAGGAGGTACAAACACAGATGCTCCCACATTGCTAGAGAGGTGAAGAAAATGGGATAACTGCATCTGGCCAGCTGCATAACTTTCTAGATTTCACCAGCTCTTAGCAGGAACTTAAACAGCTCACACACCATTAACACTTAAAAAAGTAGGTGTCAGAAGTCGACTCTACATCACCTGCAGTAAGAATTCCTGCAAGAACAGGTGGCAGATACACAACAAAAAGAGGTTACGTGGCCTCTAAATAATTTTAAGGCAGACAAAACACTGGAGAGAGGACAGTACTGCGTTCCTATAATCTGGTTACTCAGTACATTAAACTGATACCTGGATACAAACAGCGGAGCTTGTGTCTTTTTGCACCAGGGTTTACATCCTGCTAATTTTACCTAGTGAAAATTCACATATTTGAAAAAAAAACAAAACCACAAAACCCACAAGGTGAAGGTATAGGCTTATCTATATAAGCCTAAACCCACATGAGAATATATATGAAGCATAATAGAATGTATATATAAATACAATTAATATAAAAGAAGAACTTATAGAATTTATGAGCTTATATCTGATTTCCAATGTCATAGGCTCTAAATAAAGTCCCTCAGTCTCATGAGGAACAGCTCAATAGTGCTATATTAGGGTACTTGGTAGGCATCATAACATCAAATTACCTTCCCCTCATAAAAATACACATAAAATCAGAGAACTGACAACACAAAAATAGCAATTATAAGCCCTAGAAAGAGTACTAAGTAGCTATATATCTTCATTACATTGTTTGAACTCTGAAAATGAAATTATTTAATAACAATTTCAGAGAAGTTAAGGCCAAATATAGTTACATTAGCTGAAACGAAACACAGTAAAACTATGACAAGTAACTATAACTTGAGGCTGGATTTTCTGAATTCTCAAACATGAATTTTAACCAAATGGAAAATCCTGAATACCAGTTAACAGTCTCCTAACCATTTAATACAGCAGTGCCACAACGAAGCACAAATGTCCCCTTTCAGAAAGTTGTTGATGTTATCAGTGATAACAGGTGAAGAATACACTGGAATCACTGCAAAACAGGATGACATCATAATTCTGTACCAATAGCCAAAAAATAGTCTTTGGATTAGTAAGTGGGAAAATGGCAGTTTATGTGGTGAACATCAATAAAATGAAATCATCCACTCAAGAGAGAAAACCTACAAAATGAGATGGAATCCAATGAAAAGAAATGATTCAAATGAAAAATGCGGCATGCAAGGAGGAATGAACATGTGGAACTTTGTGTTGACAGAAGAGATTCAAATTCTTGTCAGCAGTTGAAAGAAAGAAAGAAAGAAAGTGTAAACCTCTGACAGAAAATGAAATGGGACACTTGGTGCAAAAAAGTTACTTTTGCCGAGCATTGTCAAAAGTAGAGAGTGGGAGTTGCTACAGTAAACAACTGCTGCACAGTGCATATACAGAACAGCTACTGTTGTGAAAAAAGTGTAAATTCACATCCAGAAAACCTGTGACATGGCTGCTATATACTCATAAAAAGAGAAATTTGGAGGTACTTCTTAGAAGACGACTATTTTTCTCAGTCCTGTTTAAAAACCTTTCACAAAGCCAGTCTAACTTTTCTCTGTAAATGATTTGTACTTTTATTTTTATTCCTTATTTGTATTCTTTGTAGGTCACTGACTTCTTACACATTCAGGAAGATATCTGCCCTAAGCCAAAATTAATACTCTTCCTCAGATATGCACTGTACAATTTATCCCTTTTACATTAACATGTTAATAATCACAATACAATCATTTTTCTCTTTTTGCCTGCCTTGGGAAAATACACATTTGGTCTCACAAATGAAAAATTATGTGCTCTTTAGCCAAGTGTATTGAACAGTCTGGTACGAGGCATGATTGCATAAGGCACAGATACCCTTTTAAACCCATCATCAGGATATATTAAAGGCTACCACAGGGTTTTTGCCTATTTTTTACTGACTATTCACTTTTCAAATAAATTCACTATAAGTGAATACAAAGTGAATAGAAGAACTAAATTACAGATTAGACTGCACTAGTACATGCTGATGGTCACGTGAAGATGGAATGGCAGAAGTCTCCAAAGTTCTGGTAACCACCCAGTCTAACTCCTGCCACTTCAAATTGATGGGCTACAGTGAAATAGGACATATACTCCCAAGGATCAAGAGAAAGTCCATCCATCCCTTCTCTGGATGAAGGAGAGCCTGCTTTAGAAAAGCCTACACAAAAAATGATGTGGCATCCTGTAGAAGTGGTAAGATTAGGAGAAAATGCAGGAATTGGAACTTGATCAGAGTAATGGCAAACCACCTTATCCCTTCTATTCCATTTCTACTTGGGATTTTTCCATGATCTCCTCTAATACTCTTACACAATAAACAGAACCTCACACTTCATGCTACAAAAGCTTTTCCCATCTAACCTGTGTTTAAAAACCTGTGTTTAAAGCTGGTAGGGTTTGAATGCTGATCTACAAATGAAAAATTAGGACTGCCCCTCTGGTGTGCTCAAAAAACTTTTACAGAGGAAATACATAAATCAACCAAGTGAGAATGAACTAGGTTATTTTGGATTTTTCTTCTAGCATGATTATGAGAACAGACGCAAATGAGAAATTAAAAGAAATTTATGTTATTTATGTTATTTTTTGCAGACACCTACTTTATATGTGAGATTTCTGACAATTGAGAGCTGTTTATTTTCATGAGAATAAGTTTTAAGAGCCTCATTCTAGTACCAGAGAACTAGATATCTTGATAAAACAAGCCTTTTACATCCCAAAAGAAAATTTGTGCTGATAAGGGTTTTTTCTTTTAAATTCAGAAACAGAGAGGGCAGAAGCAGAATACACATTAATGCATTAACTCAAAGGCAAACTGCAGCAGCAGTACATTTCTGCTTTTATGATTCAGACCATCCAGACTAAACAAACTGAAACAAAATTCTTGACAAAAAGTAATGACATCTACCTATCTGGTTTATTGCTGATTTCTGACCACTTCTCTTTGAAAGTATTCAGTATTTGACACTTGCTGTGAACAACAAAGGAACATTAATCCCCTTCCTTGTGACTGCTAATTGCAATACTGAAAAGATTGTGACCATGTGTTTTCAAAGTAATAATTTTTTTAAAAATCCACTCTGAGGAAAAAAATTAACTCTGAGATGCTATCTAGCTCTTTCTGAGATTAGATTGTAAAGAGCACTTGTTTTAACACTCAAGATTTTGCAATTTCTCTTCTATTACTCAGTGAAATAAGATGGCACTGACAGCTGCTTTTCTAATCCAGGTACTGTAGAACAGATTTTACTTTAGAATTGGCAACAAGTTAGCATAAAAGGCAAAATTGGAGAATTAAACTTTTTTTAAAAAAACAGGTAAGGGAAGAAGACTATATGTTATTTTTAAAGTTTTCAGGGAACAATTATAAACACAAGTGACTGAAAAAGTGTTTCAGAATGGAGAATGACAAAGTGTTTCAGAACAGAAATAGAATACTTGAAAATTAATTAATATCTTCTAGTAAATTCAATTGAAATAAGCAAGAATATTACAGATACATTCTCTTTTCTATTTTACAGAGATTCATCATCTAATCTGTAGGTCATTCACAAAATGAACTGTGTTGGAAATAATATATAAATTATATTTTAAATAAATTTGGAAGCAATATTTTATTTCTCAAAGAACCTATCCTGATAAATAATTGAGAAGTGTCAGGAATATGTTTCTACCTCAGCTTTTTACTGCTGTAAAAAACCAGCTGCCTGGACACCTTAAAAACAAGTGAGCACCTTTGAAGAACTGATAGGAGTAGGAGAGACAGGAGTGCCTTGTTTGCTGTTCATGTCCCCTTAGATGATGTTTTTAGATAAAAAGATCCCTGTGAGAAAATAAGTGTACTGCCCATACTGTGTATTCTGAGGTATAACTTGAGGCACTGCATATTTTCATATTATGAGCAGCAAAACTCCTGACTCTAATGGAAAACTACTTAGGTTATAAGGTAAGTGAGCATGAAGGTGGCAATAAAAATAAATCTGCTATGTATTTCATGCTTAAGTATTAACCTTGCTTCATTTATCATACTCTGGCATACTTTGAGTCAGGTCTATACTACCAATAGTTTGTCAGTCATCATAGATTATTTCAGAAACGTTTTTTAAGTTGTATATATAGTACAAAAGCCTTCTTCAGTTAGTGTTTACCTAGGCATCACACACGGTATTCTTCATCAGATTTCAGTGAAAAAAATCTGTGATTGTATTCATCTACAGGCTTAATATTAACTGATTGCATTCATAAAGTAACAGGATAAATCCACACTAGCTCAAAATTCTATCTAATATCACATAAGCTGCATAAAGTGTCACATACAGTTATTGCTAAAAAGTCAGACCAGAAAAGTACTTCATCCTATCATAGAATTCCTAAGGTTGGAAAAACCTCAAAAATAATCAAGTCCACCTGTTAACCCAACACCACCAATTTCACCACTAAACCACGTCCCTAAATGACATGGGATCCAAGGATTGTGACTCAACTACTTCCCTGGGAAGCCAGTGCTTGCTCCAATATTTGACAACTTCTACTTTCAGAAAATTTTTCAGGCACAGCTGAGGCCATTTCCTCTCAGTAGAAGAGAGCAACTCCCGTCTCTCTACGACCTCCTATCAGCTGAAAGCCTGAGCCTCCTTTTCTCCAAGCTAAACACCCCCAGCTCCCTGAGTCACTCCTCATAAAACACAACTGGCCCCAAAGCTAAGCCCTGGGAACATCCCTGGTGTCTGTCCCCAGCTGGATGTGACTCCACTCTCCACCTCTCCCTGGGCCCAGCCCCACAGACAGGTTTTACCCAGCAAAGAGCACACCCATCCAAGCCATGAGCATTTCAGTTCTTGAGGAGAATGCTCAAGAAGTGGAATTTCTTTCCCACACAATCCAGGAACCTCCAAGACTGCCTCTTCTCTGCTGTGTTTCTGCATTTCCAGATGAAGTTCTCCAAGAGAATAAAGTCTGTAAGACTTCACCCGTTTGCTTGTGGAATATTTCATCTTTCTCTTCATCCTGGTGGAAGGTCTATAACAGACTCCCACCAAAGTATCTGCCTTGCTGGACTTCCCCTGATTTTTAACCAAAACCACTCAATTCTGTTGGCACCAGCATTGAGCTCTAGACAGTCAAAACACTCCCCTTCATACAGGGCTGTCAGACCGCCTCTCCTTCCCTTGCCTCTCTCTTCTAAGGAATTTATAACCATCCACTGCACACTCCAGGCATGCAAGTCATCCACATCTGTGATGGCAACTGTGCCATGGTTTTCCAGCTGCCCAATGGGTTCCAGTTCCTCCTGTTGGTTGTCCCTGCTGTGTGCACTGGTGCAGGTGGATATTGGGCTATAGATCTACCCACCTTTCTGCAGGGAGAACCCCTAATTCCTGGACTACCATTCTCAGGTGCTTCCACGGTGTCTAACTCATCAACAACTCTTGTGTCTTTGCAGCCCCAAGGATCTCCAGCCCCTACCTCCACCGAGCTGTCAGACCAAAGGACCTCACTAGCACACCCTCCCCCAAACGCGCTGTTCCCAGGCTTATCTCTAGTGAGCCTGGTTTTCTATCTTTCTCCCTTCAAATCCAGTTTACTCTTTATTAAACACTGATAACTCCTGTGCAAAGATCCTTCTCCCCCTTTGGGATTGGTGTACCCCATCTGTCACCAGCAGGCCTGGTGTCATGTAAACCGACCCGCAATCATAATTAACACAGCTGAGAGTTTGTATCACTAAAAGTATGAAAGCAGGAAGTGAAATTAATTTTCATCTCCTTCATATGGTTACTTAACAAACCGGACCTCATGAGGACACGTGATGTATTTCAAATAAAAAAAAAAAGCAGCACATAATTACTCAACTCCTTGGAGTAACGGGTTTGTATCCTTGAAAATTCTCCAGAAAGTATTCTGTGTGAATCACCTCAACTATTACATTGCTGTCAGTTCAGACAAATGATGCATGCAAATACATGCTTGTACAAACAAACAGGGTGTTTATAATGCAACATTTTAATATAATTACATCATGGGGTAATTAGAATGTGCAGCTATATAAGTCTCACCTTTCTCCTTCTGCTACTGAATGAACTGCTAACAACTAAGGAAAGATTAATCTTTATTAGTGACAATTGACTTAATGGTTTCTGAACACGAAAAGGAAAACAAATGCCTAAAATGTGATATTTTCCTAGACAAGCAACTGCTGCTACATAAAAAGTTTCTGTAAAGCAAGTCTTTATTTTCCTAATTGTTTAAAGGAATAAGATAAAGTTTGAGAGTGCAAAGCAGAAAGCCAATGGATCACTAAAAGTGAGATAAACATCGGTAGTGACAAGTATACAAAGCTACTACTGAACTCAGAAACTCAGGTTTTTCATTATTTGTACAGAAAATTATCAAAATACTGGTTTACAGCTAGTGGTTAAAAATATCAGATTAAAACAGAATTGCAGCATTTCAAGAGTCCTAGTGACTATTTTCACATTATCCAATTCTACAGAACTGCATAAAGAGCAAGACAGAGACTGTAGATCTAAATCCATTTGTTATATTTGACCATAACGTTTATGCATTCTAATAAAAAGAGGGAATCAAAGTTTCTTTCCAAAGATTCATGAGATATTGGCATTTAATTAGAAAGCACCATTTTATTTTACCTCCTAGAATCTGAATTCGGTCTGGTTGGTGAGAGAAAAAAAAAAAAAAAGAAAAAAGATTTCATAAGGGGAAAAAGAACTAAGTTGGGAAATTCTAATTCTGACTGAAGGAATTTAGGATTTTTTCTATGCTGGGGCAGGGCTTGCAGTTTTACTACACATTCTGGATGGTAACAAACCATATTGAGGACATGGACTGGATTTGAATGTCTGTTTTGATACATGTACAATTTACATAGCGAGTTTCTTTGAATATACTGATTCTCAGTCATTGCCTGATGTGTTATGTAGGGTAAGTATATTTCTGACCCACAATGCAGAGTTTAAAAAAGGCTTATCACTATTTATGCTTTATGTGGCTGGTTGTATGCATTAGTGAGCAATAAGAACATTTCCACAAAGAGCATAAATACATACTTTGGAGACTTCTGTGACTTAGTAAAGCTCCTTTTTCTCTGAATCTTTTATATGCATAAACTGTGTGTAAACTACACATTTCTGTCATGTTCCTGTTTTTCATCTTTATGCATCAAAGTGAATTGTGAGAGAGAACTCCCACAAGCAGGGTGTGAAGCCTGAAAGAATCAATGCAGCAATACCTGAGAAACAGAATGAAAAGCCATACTCTCTTTCCTGATCATTCAGCTGGCATCATAATATTGTTTTATTGATAAAATTGTGCTCCATTACTCATTTTTAGCAAATAGAGAGACAATATTTGCACCACTGTCAGGAAAATGTAACTGTTTGAACAAAAATCTTTCACATTAAAGATTTGATACAGAGCACTGCGTTATGACTACTGCAAATATTACCCATCATAATAAATGAATTTATTTTGCAGCTAAGAATTATTGAACTACTATATAAATTTACTCTTTTTTTTTTAATCACTTATAGTTAAAGTTTTCACAGTATGTTCTTCATCATTAAATAAACTAAAGCATAGAGTATCCAGGGCCTTAAATCTCCAGTTTTGAACTTCCTGTCAAAACCAAAATAATGCACTATGAGTGAATACAAGATATTTCTTCACTGAAAAGGTCACTGAGCTTCGGAAGAGGCTGTCCAGGGCAGGGGCTGAGTCAGCATCCCTGGAGCTACTAAAAGTTGTGTAGATGTGGCACTTGAGGACACGGTTTAGTGATGGCTGTGCAGTTCTGGATTCATGGTTGACTTGATGATCTTAAAGGTCTTTCTCAACCTAAACTATTATATGATTCTATTACTACTGGAATAAAGGGTCCTGCCTTCCAAACATTCAATCAACCTCATATTTAAGAAATTTAAGACCTTGAGCAGGCATATCTGCATTCCTCTCAATAACTGTAGTGAAGAAAATGCAATGGAAGTATAACAACCTAGTTCAACAGCTCCATCTCAACTAATTAATTTTCTTTCTCCTCAGGATTCCCTGGAACAATAAACACAATATTATCTTTCTTTAAGATTTTTTTTTTCCCCCAGAGGAAAATAACTGTATGAGAACTGTCCAGGCATTTACTATGAAAATTTGCATCGTTATCTCTTTTTATTACCGCAACGGAGCGTGTTGACAATAGACGACCAAATTACCATTTCTTCATGTATTTGAACGTAATGGAGAAAAACTAATTCAGTTAAGCGACAAAGAATAAACTTGATGCAAATTATATATCTTCCATAAATATCAGATATGCTTGATAAACTCTCATGTTTGTCAAATGCCTCTATACTGAAGTGCTTGGCTTACCTGCCACTGTTTCATGAGGTCCCGAACCATTTTGGCATCCTCTAATGTCTTTTCTTTGTGTGTAGCATCCTGCAGGACATTTGCAGTTGTTTCAGCTTCTGTAAGCCAAGCAAGGAACTTTTCAAGATCCAGGTAGAATTGCTGCAACATTCTTAGGGCTGATTCCAGAGCTGCTTCACGTTCGCAAACCCTGCACAAGTACAAATAATCAAATCCAGCACTCTTGGGAAGAAAACAAACCTTAATCATTAAATCAAAATATAAAAAAGACGCACAAAATATTTTTCACGTACCAGTCAAGGTAAGTTTACAGACAAAGTAGCTAGAGACTTTCTACTGTATCTTTGGCAGGTTCTTTTTTATATTTTCACCTGAGAAGTAGTAACTGGAATCAGTCTGACACAAAATCAAGCAAAAGCATTTCTTTCAAAGTACTATGCCCAAAATAGTACGACGGAAAATCAGAATTCCCTGGTTTTGTTTTAATAAAAGATTATTTTTTTACACCACAGAGGAAATACTTGTTTATTTTTAGAAATCACATCATAGTTCCTGACCACTGCATGTAACGATAAATTCAATGACTAATTTTTACTGCTTGAAACATTTGGAGGTTGTGTTCAACACCTTAAACTCTTATAACACTCAAGGTTGTGGTGGGCCTTGAGGGTTTTTTTTTTTAATGCATTATTATTTTATTTTTATTTTGAATGTGATAAATTACAATGAATCTCCCCATCAGTTACAGGATAAAATTTTTAAAGACAATTTTTAAAGACAAAGGCTATCTTATCCTTGGGGAAGGTCTAACTCAGATTAGGAAAGAATACGAAAGATTTCAGCAACTCTGGTGCTGAAAAAAACATTAAAGCAGATCTGTGTTATATCAGCATTCATGTGCAATATGGGTGTCATGTTCACTGATATTTTTGCTTTGAACTTGAGCAAAATATGGATTTAGAAACACGAGCAGCTACGTATGACACTGTTATTAGCACAAATCTGTCAAGTTTACTTACCTATTGTATTTCGTGCATATTTGTTTAACATCAACATGATACCTAAATAATCTTTTAAGATCTGAAAATACTTACTAAGGTCATTTGGCAACGTGCAATACTTCAAGTGGAATGAATGCCCTTTGATGAACACCTATGTTAAGTCCACACATCTGTGGTGGGTGGTCTTCATGTATCTCAATAGATTTCCTGCCTAGTTACTTAGGGAGAGACTAGGATACTAGATTCTAGCAAGAATCTATTATAACTTCTCAAGCTGTAATTAATCAGAGGAGGTCATGAAGTTTCCAAGTGCTGATCTCTCTTTCTAATCCTGTTTCCTGTCGTGAAGGGGTTGCACTCCTTGGTAAGTGATGGTATCACCCATCACCCTAAACCCCAGTCCCTAGTGGAAGTGAGAAAAGCAAAACAAAACCTACCACAAGAAGTTTTGCCAAGTGGCACTGACTTAACAGGTTTTTTGACAAGCATACAGTTAAATTGCAGCAGAGAGAGGATAGTGAGAACAGAAAAAGTCAGTCAGAGTACAGGCAAGGACAGCCACTACAGGAAAAAAAATATCTTCCCTGAGAGACTAATGTTACAAGAACTGCCATATTTCTATTAAATTTTTAATCCTTTGACATCTTATTTGCTTTTCCCAACCATTTTGTTATAAAAAAGGACTTATTTTTCATTCAAAACCCAAGAAAGCTATTGAATGCCTCACTACAAACTCATCCATCAGGTTTTTTTTTAAAGCTTAAAAATGGAGTGGGTTTTCACCTCAGTTGCACCTGTTGCCACCTGCAAGAACTCTCCACGTTATGGCACTGCTTAGGCTGCATCAGAACGTGTCCCCAGGGGGCTGTCAGCAGGAAACAGCTGCAGAATAGTGAACATGATCTCTCTGCCAGCTTTATTCCATGTGGGCATAAACACGGCTTATTGTCAGGCTGCACTTCTAATTTAAAATAACTGCAATGAAAGTTTTTGCTGTTCTTTTTTTAAACTAATGATTAATTACATAGAAATGACACCTAAAGGTACTAGCAATATACATTAAAAGATAATAACACACAGAAAATCTTTCACCTGGAAAAGTCTGTATTGACCTATTTACCACTTTTAGCTCAAAACCAGCATTACATCTATTCAACACAACTTGGAAATGGAATACAATTGCATAATCTAAATGTATTTTTTCCAGTTCTTCAGAGCACAATTCTAAGATATGCTTTATAGCATTATTCTAATTCAATTTACAGTGTGCAGCATAGTAGTTAATAGCCATTGCAGAATCACATAAAACATTTTTTTTTCTCATGCAGTTCCTTCATAATATGAAAGGCACATTTTAAACTACTGTACACCTGGATTCCTATAAATACATAGCAATACTCCAAAAATAACAACACTCTGCAAATACACAGTGAGATTTTTTTTTTAAAAAAACCCACAAGCACAGATGTGAAAAATGTATTTAAAGGGAGAGCAATTTGAAGGGTTATTCTAAGTCAGAATTAGTGTTTCAGAGAAACTCTTGGACTTCATGAAAAAAAATACAGCATTTTATTGATCTGGGCAGAGAATGAAGTTTTTATCAAGGGAATCTTCTGGCACTTCTATGATGGCCAGAAATCTCATGGCACATAATTCTTTCAGTCTATGGAAATGTGTTTCTTTGGAAGCATACTAATAACATAATTCCACCAGAAAATATGTAGTATGTTGCATTTTAAATTTTGGTACAGCTAACATGCAGTAAACATTCAGCTACATTGACTGCCCTGCAGCATATCAATAAACTTCACTCTGCTTGGCTTTCTCACTACAAAAGTATGAAGACAGAAGAAGAAAAGAAGGTCTAAACATGAAGAACAAAACTGAGCATCAAATCCAGCATATGCTAAATTGCACAGAATCATAGGGATTAAAGAAATATCTATATTGAACAAGACATTATTGCACAAAACCAAAATAAAGATGCTTTCTATTTAGTCTGTATTATCCAAATATGTTTAATTTCATAGCGAGTGCAAGCAGTAAGAAAAAAAAAATTGATGGGATAATAATGATTTAATCTGTTATATTATGACATAAAAATAATCGCAGAGTCTATAACCACAGGCTTCCTATTCAAAGAAGAAACATTAAAGGTGGGATTCATCTTATTTTCATCTAGACACCCAGAGGACAGGCAAACTACACTCCCTCTGCAAAAGACACAGACACAGCATTTCTGGAATTCAGTTTCTCCACCCTTGCCTGTACAAATCTGTTGTACCAGATCAAGGTCAGAGAAAACTATTTCTCCTGACTACAACAGTAAATCATCTACAACTTAGAAAATTTTGATTTTACAAAAAGCTTTAAATTTTTTTATGTCTAAAAATAGGCAAGCTGGTCCCCAAACACCCCTGTAAATTTGATTTTTAGGAACTAGTGGCATCAGTCACAGTGGACTCGTCAACTCTAGTTGTTGTATGAGCTTTGTTGGAGGACTGAAGTTATGATGCTCTTTTAAGTACGTGTCAGATGAAGGCTTTGAGTTGAGGGAATAATGGTGGCATGCCAGGGGAAGTGAGTCAAGCAATGAGTGAACATTTATACTGCCAGGAAGGTGTTTTTAAGGGTTTAAAAAAAAAAAACCACAAAGAAGGAAAGTCACCAGCCTCTGTTTCAGGATGTTGCTGTCATGCTGAGAACTTTTAAAGCTGATATTTTTTAAACATAACAGTATACAATTGTTTATGAAGAAAAGGAGGGTAAAATTATTATTTCAGGATGTTCTGTGATTGAAATTATTGCAGGAGTGCTGCTTCATTCAGCACTACCATATCCCATACAACACAAGGAATACAGCATTTGTAGGGGCTCTGGAAGTGTGAATATCAGTTTTTTTCTTCAGCTGGAGTGTTTGCTACATAATTTGGAACAAATAATTCACATTTTATGGGTATCTGTGCATTTCAAATTGCAATACTTATTCACAAGATGAGATAGATGGTGAGTGTGTGAATAATGCTTTGAGATGCTCAGGTAACAGGACAAGCAGTAACTGCAGAGCACAAACTAACACATTGCTGTTCCCTGGGTATTTCTTTAAGAGCAATAAAAGTAAAGCAGCTCTGTATCATTCAGTGTTCAATAGATCACTAAATCACACTTCCATCTGCAGACAGTAGTGATCTAAAGTTATCTCTCTGAGATATAAAATAAAATATCCTGGACTACTGGCTGACAAAGCATCAGGAAATGGTTTTACTTCTATGGTTCATGTGGTTCTCTCTCTATAATTGTATTTTCTCTTTTCTAATAGTATAGTTCCACACCAAACAAAATAAAATTAATAAGTTACTTGAATTTCCTGTATTCAGCCAACTACCACAGAAAATTTGAGCTACATGCATCATCCTGTTATTGCTGGAAAAAGTTTGCACCGTTTTTATAAGGTTTATATCCCTTCTAGGAATATGAAAAAGGAATAATTGCCAAGTTTTATTGGAATATTTAATTTTTACTACTAAATAAATTTAAGCTCTCACTGGTAACTCTTCTTCAGGTGCTTTAACTTGGACTGATAAAGAACTTATCAAAGAGGAAGAATAATTTAACCTCAGATAAAGTTTGAACACAAAGAGATGTCACAGATATGAAAATTAAATTATTAAAATAACTATTATTGATATAATTTTGAAGTGCAAATTCAAAATAAATCACATTCATTAATTCTGGGACTGCTGGTTAGAGGAACTTTCTTTCAGGACCTAGCTACTGTATTCCACAGTGCCAGTTAAAGTTATTAATACATGCTAGTAGTGATGAATGTTCAGATTAACTCTGGAATGCTTACAACGCTCAGTGGGAAAAGCTACATTGAGACAGCACTTTAAGTACTGCTTTCCTGTGTTTTTCTGCATTTCAACTAGCTTAACACCACATTAAGGGACACTTAGGATTTCTGCAGTAACACTTCTGCATAAATGTGCCTTTTAGTAGCAACTGAGCAGAGGTGCTAAGTTTTGTAGTTGTTGTAGATCACTGGCATAGGGATGTGGCTATAAATTTTTTGAGTGATCTTTATATATGCAAACTTATGTTTTACCATCACTATTTTGTCTGGCTTGTCAGAAAATGTTCTTAACCAAGCTGATCCTACAGTACTGGAGATTGCTCCCCTGCGTGCAAATCTACCTCTGAAATAATTTTGTTGCAAATGGCTAGAAAGCCTCAAATTGTAACCAAACTTAGAGCTACAACGTCAGCATCCAAACCACTGAGATCAGCATTCACATGTAGCTGACATATATCCACAGGCCCTCATCCTCTCAACGTTCTGAGTAAGGAACCAGGAAAGCTTTGGAGTGCTGGTACAGAATTTCGTGCTCTAAAGAAAGGCTTGGGAATTGGCTGGGTATCAGTCAGCAGGTGGTGAGCAATGGCATTGTGCATCACTTGGCTCTCTTGCATTCTGTAGCTCCCTCTCCTTATAGCTACAATTGACATAAATAATAATATTAGTAGCATATTCAGTGTCATTCCAACCCTCCCATCCTCCCCCAGTTAGTAAATTGCTCTTATTTAGCTTTTCTAGAGGAGAAATCCAGGACATTTAGCTTTTCTTTCCAATTCTTCTCCCTGCTGGGGGGAAGTGAGCAAGTGGTTGATGGTGCTGAGTTGCTGGCTGGGGTTAAACCTCGGCAGTGCAGTGCTTCTCTCTGCCTCCCATTAATTTCTCAACAACTTGATCTACTGCCTGAGAGCTGACTTGGCTTCTTCAGATAAGCTGAAGGGCATCTCTGTCTTGGCTGCACTATCCATATTTATAACAAATGAACAGCCAGTGATAGAATTTTAAATTCCAGATTTAATTGGGCATACAGAGAGATTAAGTGCAACAGCTGGTCCAAAACAGACACACAAAGGCAGCTCGCTGCTGATTCTCTTTATTTCTGCAGGAAGGAAGAACAAAAGCCCTCAATGTCCCCATGTTCTGATTGGAACTCAGAATGTCTTCACAGGGACAAAGTCCTGCTCTTTCCCTAGCAATCAGTTCCCTAAATGGCGACACTTTCTTCAGATATGAAAATTAGAACATTCTAAAGCATCTCCTTATCATAGAGATAAGCCCACAGTTTGCGTTTTCTTAAAAATCTGTTGAGACAAAGGGGGAAATGCTTCAACAAACAGTTACTCACTCCATTAAGCAAATGCAAGTCATTTTTCCTGAACAGTTTTTGTATTATAAATCTCTTCAAAACAAGAAAATTTTTCTGGTGTTTCTGTACTTAGGAAAATGGATGCAGCAAGAGAGAGGAAATTATTTCTTTTGTTACTATTCATTGGCTGGCTTGTTTCTAGCCTTATACCTCTCACAGACTTTCTTGAATAAAACAGGACTTCTATGAAAATAACAAAAATCATCAACCCTTCCCACAGCATTTTCCTCTCAACTTTCTTTATTATTAAATATACTAAATCAATTTGAAGCCATATTTGTGAATTTAGACTGTTTGTCCCATACATTTCTTTTTAAAGCACAACAGTTATTTAATAGCAAAAAAAGAAAATTATTTATCCATAAAGTTTCAGATCAACCTTGGATATTACTCCCCCTTAATTCTACACCATTTTTTATGAGACTGAGAAGAGTTGCTAAAAACAAAGGAAATATCACCCCCTGGGGAACAAAATCACATATATGGACTTCTGTAAGGACCTTTAAACAGCCCCTTTTTAATTAAGCACCTGACAACATCAGCACAAAGGGATCTGTGTTATCCTGTAAGAAAACTTCTCATCAACCCTTTAAAAAATAGTTTCTGTCTCTTCTCATACTCTGTTCACTTATGGGATCCTACATTCCCAAAATGCCCCTTAATGGCACAAAAAAAGAGAGTTAGAGGGAATGTTTTCTAACAGGCTTTTCTTGCCCCCATCACTTTTGTCTCCTTTCCCCAGCTTGCTTTGGCATAGGTTAAAATATATAAAACCATAAGTGTACATCTTCTCTATGTTCATCATAACCATAGATTATCACACTTGTATGGTGAGCTACAGAACAATCACTAATGAAGCTAAGGAGATTGCTTTGTGATTATAATCAATTACAGGTTATCTCTTATGCTATTGAAAACAGTTTATGTTTACTTGTGATTTTTTAATCTCCTGACAAATTTCCTTAAAGTCAATTGTTTTCCAGAGAGTAAATCATAACTGTTACCAGGTTAAAGATAAAGGAAACTGAATAACACTCAACAATCACAGAAATATGAGGTATCATTAAAAGGGGAATAATATTCAGATTAATTCACTCCAGAGGCTTTCCTAAATAGCCCTCAATCAAATTTTAAGGAAGTATCTTAAACCACTAAATAAGTAAAAAAAAAAAAAAAAAAGAAAAGGAAAAGGAAAAAGAAAGAGGAAAAAGGAAAAGGAAAAGGAAAAGGGAAAAAGAAAAAGAAAAAATCCAACAGAACAAACAACCTGGCAACACCCCTCCCCTCAGTTCTCTGAACCCACAGAACAGATTCCAGTCTAATCCTTGTATAATTCATATAATTCAAGTAATGCCCCAATAAGACATGGGAAGATAATATTTTACAAATCTGTTACTCCTATTGAAGAGAGAAGTCAGAAACAGAAGAAATCCTCAAACTAAATTTTAAAACAAACAAAAAAATCTAGTCTCTTATTTTACCAAAAGAAGCAAAAAGATTACTGTTCTGTTTGTCTTCTTCATACTTCATGGTCTTCAATACGTAGAATTAAGTTTTTTCTTGCATTCCAAAACATATCATCCTTTCAAAATTCCAAGGCAGTCAACAATACAATTTAATAAACAGCATATTAATTACTCAGATGTAATTTAGTCAGATAAAATCTTTCCTTTCTAAGACAGTGAAATATAATTTAAAATGATTATGGAGTTAATTATATTCTAAAGGCACTTGTTTTCTTAGCCTTACTTACTGCAGAAACAACTAGATTTAACAAGAGTGTGAAATGCACTGATGGCATTACATGAAATCAATTAGGGCTCACAAAGGATACTATTAAACTGTTAGTGTAGTTTTCATTTGGAGCATCAGCCTCTGAGGGCTGAACTCCATGGCCTAGCAAAAAAGTGATTTGCTACCATGCAAGAGAGAGAAGCCTCAATTCCCAGGCTGGGAAACTTGTCTGGCAGCACTTACAGTTCTTATTGCACCATGCATCATATTAAGTAACATTAAATAAACACTTATATAAACACACACATTATTTTTTTCCCTCTAAAACATGGGCCTAGAGTATCACATTACACAAAGATGCTGACAGATCAGACTGATCCAATACATTTTAAAACAAGTATTCTGTCAAAATATTTCAAGAAGCATAAAATGCTAACCAGAAAAAAAACCAAAACAATTCTGTAAAATTCAGGTCAGAAGCAGCTGGTAACAAAAACTGGTTAGGAGCTGAGTAAGAAGGAAAGAAGGCAGTCTGCCTATTGCTGCTTATATTTATACAATCCAATAAAAAATATTAGTTGCAAGAACCCCTCCATACTTATTCTTTATCTTTTGCTCTTCAGGAGGTTTCAAACTCCAATAGAAAACTGAAATATAGAATAAGTTCTCCATTATAAGGAGATAATCTGATTAAAATAGATCTGCTGTAGAAAGAAGGTAAAACAACAGGAACTACAACCAGAGGTATATGAGAATATAGAGAAATACTAATAATTTATTATTATGCAGATTCAATGACATGGAAAGAAACTACAGCTCTAGTTCTGTTCCTCAGGATCATGCAAATAGAAATAAATAATTAAGTAGTGAATTTCCAGAGCCCAGTTCATCAAATTCAGATGGTATTAAACTCACTCCCAGTTCAACAGGAATTCAGCATGTGTTTGATACAAAAGCCTTCCAGAGAAAATCCCGACTCCACTGAGGATGAATGGCTAACCTTCAGCTGACTTCAAAGGGAACAGGATGTTCTCTGATAGTTCTACCTCAAGTCTTTTCTGGATGAATTTCAAAGACAAAAATTCTTAGTAGGAGAAATCAGAACCATTCAAATAACAATTCTGGACCATTTAACGGGGTGGAGAGAGACATAAATACACCAAAACTCTAAGTCAGGGAGTGAGGAAGTCTGACAATTCTGCTATGAAGAGACAAGACAAAAATGGATATACCTGATCCTTTTTGTGCTCACAGGCAATTATGGCAGAGTCATCCAAATATTTCTCTTAAATAGTGCAATGTTTTAACATCTTAATTTGCAACGTTTCCTTCCTTCTTAATGATTTTTATATAGTTATCAGGTGTTTACTTTAAAAAGATACTTGATTTGGCTTGAGATCTCTCATTTTGCACTCGCTGCCATGCAAGTATCCTCTGTATATTAGAGAAAATTTATCCAACATCCGAGGAGATGCATTTCTTTTCCCTAACATATGCCTACCTGTTCTCAGACCACTTTCCAGATTTTAGTCGTGGAGATGAACACATAACTGATGCATTCATCAGTTTAACTGGTGATTTGGCTTTACTGCAGCTTGTGCACAGAAATCCATAAAGGACATCATGACCTCTTTACAAGCAGCTATTTGGGGAGCAAGTCAAGGATGCAGAGTTTTGTTACAGAAACCTCTTGAATGAAACAAAACTGAGGTTGAGAGTATGTAATGTGGTCAATGTAAATAATGTTCAGCCCTGAGCATTGGGAGCCTTTTCCAAGGGAGGAGTAAAAGGTGGTGTTAAGTGCAGGAATGAAGCACTGGGAAAATGGTATGGAGAGCAAAACAGCAAAATTATTCAGATTAGTCAAACCCAGAAGAATTTGAATAATTCCAAATGGGAAAAATCATCAACAATATGTTAGCAGGAAGATTCCATAGATGTGTTCAAAGCAACAGACACTACAAGGAATATTTAAATGCAGTATAATCTGACAGCCTCTGAGCTAGCTGTAGCCTTGAAGAAATTCAGCATTTTAAATCAAGACCAACAGCTTAATGAAGGTTCCAATACATATTAGCATCTGAAAGATAGTAAAAATTAAAGGAATAACTATTTATGTCATCTTTAACTCACTCTCCTGAGCTTGGGCTGGGTACCTTGTCCCAACCAGCAGAAAGGGGAGTAATAGCAGACATAAAAGCAGTGACATGATGGGAAAACGAATTTAGCTAAAGCAAAATTTAATAAATACATTCCATATTTCTACTTTTATTTTCCCAAACATGAAAAGAAATAACAGTGACAAATGTCCACAGCTCTAAGGGGCCAGCACAGTACAAAAAGGAAGAGGGTCAGCAAAGGCAGATCTGAACTATGATTTCTTAGTGCCATTTTATTTAACAAATGTATTCTTCTGGTGTTTCCACAGGGAAAAAAGAGAAAAGCCCTGGGAGAAAAGATCTGAGCTGCCTGCCATCCCTTGGAGTAAATCCTCACTGTGAAACTTACAGGTAAACTACCTCAAAAATAAATCTAACTTCTTGGAATCAGTAAAGGTGCATGGTTTATCAACGACACTGCTAGAAATCAATGAACATAGCTGAAACATCAACCTCAGACATGCTACAAGCACCAAGAACTCATGGAAATTTTGGAACTGTTTGCCATTACTGGTAAGAAACAGCATCATGTTTTCAGATTTTAAGGCAAAAAATAACTGAGCCTAGCAAAAATAAGCCACGTTGTGGGGTACAGAAAATGTATCCAAGCTAGATTTTAAAGATCCCAACACTAAATTAGACTCTAACTTGATGTGAATTAAAAAGAAAAAAAAAAACAACAAAAAATCATATATGATAAAGGAAAAAAGAAACAATAAAAGAAAATAAGGACAAAAGCAAACATGTTACACTACCAAGATGAAATGTAGGAAGAGGGAAATGAGCATTGCAAGCTTGGCCCTTTAGGCCCTTCACAAAACTTTGCTTTTACCATACACTGTGTTAATAAAACTAATGGAATCTCAGAAATGCATGGCACATTTTAAAGAGATAAAAATAATACCATGAAGTGGACCCATATAATGCATTGCCACAAGGCACTACACTGTGCTTAAGCAGATATATCTCAGATGTGTAACTGATTACGTATCTTGCACAAAAGGAAGAATCTGCAGAAATGCCAGCTAGAGTGATAGTTCCAATAGCTATTTCTTATCATTTGCAGAAGATATTATTTTTTTTTTATGTTTGCAGGAGACGTAATGGTTAGTAGCTGGGAAGTGCTGTACATTTCTCATATTTGTGAGGGAATATAAATTTGGGATATTGGTCAAAATGTAATTGATATTGGATGACAAAGAACATGAACATACGACATAATCTTTTCCTTTTCACAAATTCCTTGCTTATTTACTGTTTTCCATTTTATGCATCTGCATCAGATTCACCATAAATGCTCCATCCTCAAGATTTACCAGTGGAATCTCACCTCTCCTCACTGATTTCTCACCATGCCTATTTTGGGACATGCAAGAAAACCACATTGCTAATTCTACTGCTTTCCAATCTGCCCTCCGTGCTGCCCCTTCCCCAGATCTCTGCCTTGGTTGGCAGGAGTCACGACCATCGCCCTCTTGTGCCACTGATCCTTATCAGGAATAATGGGGACTCGTTAGTTATTGATTTCTTTGTGACTTTATATAAAAACATGTGATTGAAATTTAAGTCATAGCTTAACGACGGCGCCACACAAAGAAGGCAGGCGCTGCTGTTGTCAGCTTGACACGTTTGGTGGTAACCTCCAAAGAGAGACTAAGCATTTAATAACAGACTGAATTATCCTCAGTTTCAAGCATGACTGACAAGCCAGCGAGGGGAAATCTTAAACTGCCTGCACAGCAGCTGAAGAAATACAAAAATACAGGGAAAACACCAGGGGGAAAAAAAAGCTATCACAATAATGACAATGCAAACAAAACATGACAACTAAGGTCAAATTCCTTCTCCTAGCACTCTGCTAGTCCATCAGCTTTATTAATTTCTATTCAGTCTGTTTTAAAGGACATGAAGCCTGATAAGAAGTCCATTGAGGGGACTGAAAAGACATTCATTTGTTCTATGAACTTTGGATGCCCGCAATAATCAGTTTGCTATAGTTTGTTAATTTATTTACAGATTAATAGGAAATAGATTTAAGGTCAGACTTTCAGGGCACATAGCATTAGCTTCTGTTCTTGTTTAAACAGGAACTAAAATTTTCTAATTAATTCAGAAAATCTCACCTTTAAGAGAAAGAACAACACATTCATCTTAATTTTCTAATGGGATGTGAACAAAAATTGACATTTCTGTTCTTTCACAAATCAAAATTATTCTTCCTTTAGTACCTTGTTCATCCTTCACCTCCTGCATATGCAAAAGAGGAAGATTTCTGAAATAGAGCAGTTCTTTGATATGCCCACATTAGGCTTCAGTTATGATTCAAGTCTGGCCACAAAACTGCTCTCCCTTTAGAATTCTGTTTCATAAACCATTTAATGATTTTGTCCAGTTGAATTTCCCTTGAACAACAGAACCATCCTCATTTTCAACAAAAAGGAGTAAAGAGCATTTAACACACAGTAATTATGAACAAGGAAACAGAATTTTTTTTTAATCAAGATCAAAATAAAAGCCAAGAACGAGGGGGAAAAAAAGTGAAATAACAAGTGTCTGAGCAGTAAGGAAAGGTCTTCTAAATGCGCTCCCTGCTTGGTTTCTGTTGGTACCTTGCTCACTCTATTGGAAACTGATGGCCTTGCTGCAAGAAACCAGTCGTATTCTCTTTTTTAATTTGTACAATTTAATCATTAAAACTGGATTACAGTTGGAGCATGGCGCTAGTAACACCAAGGTCCTGTTCCATCCCTGTATGGCCATTCACTTAAGAGCTCGACTAGATGATCTTTGTGGGTACCATACCTCAGAATACCCTGTCATTCTGTGATTTAACCCCCAAAACAACTAAGCTGTCAAGGAGTTGCATTCATGGTGTTCAGAAATCTGAGAAAATCTTTTGTGGAACAGATGAAAACCAGCCATTTAAGTTAAAAACAGCAACATTTTTGCTGTGAGGTCATTTTTGTTTGTCTGTGGGAGGACTTAGCAGATTTACAGATGATCTATTGCCTGTCTGGAAGAGATAAAGTTACTGGACTATATATACACTCAAGGGGTGAGAAAATTTAGTTTCATTAGACTCATGCTAAAACTTTTAAGAAACTCATCCCTGAAGTCACAAGGATCCATAGATCCTTTTGTCAAATACTGTATTACTGATGCTACTTGCTCCTGAAATAGCTCAAGAACTCTTTCCTTTTTATAATCGTAAAAAAAACTTTCTCAAAAATCACAGAAATATGTTCACAAAGGTGGAAATGATGAATCACCCAGTATTCTGGGTAACATTGCCTTTTCAATGCATCCTACCAGCATTTTAAAAGCATATCCAAGACTATGCTCTCAAAATTTAAACCAAAAACATTCTCTACCACCAATTGAATTCTCATCTTGGATCTGATGTCAGCACTGCTCAAAAAAGTGCTGCCGGCTTGAGTGGAGAACTAAGATAAAACTGGAATATGAGCAGCTAAGATGACTTTCTAGATGTGATTATATGAGCTTCGTCTGGCAGCTTCATTTACTTCTTTTTACAATTTATTTTTCTTCTGTGGGATGAAATGTCATCATTCTGAGGGGTGTCAGGAAGAGAAAATAGCAAAGCATTGTTAACTGATGTCATTGCTGGTAAGACTGATCTCATATTTTGCACCTAAATATTTGCTTGAGATTGTAGGCAGTTAGCAGAATATCTTTAAATTATGTTGCTTCTCCTTTATCTATTATCATAAAATAATCCCTCTGCACCAAATGGTTTTTTAGGTGTGCTTTTAAAAATGGATATATTAAGGAATGATATAAGTAAAACATAAACCAAAAAACATAACAAATTAAAATCAAAGCATCTAAACCTTGCCATTCCCACCCTTTTGATAGTCCTTGTCTGAGGATTTAAAATAAAGATAACAGGTTGGAACAAAGCAAGCAAAAAATACTTAAATCACTTCTCTGAAAACAACTCTTAGGTAACTTTAAAGACATCCATATTCTAAACACAAAAGGCTTAACATTTTTGCATCACAAGCAGCAAATACAGAGTTTTCTTTAGAGTTTGCTGGAGAGAAGTTTTGAGAAGTGTGGAGTGCTTTACTGACAAATTAGTTTCATGAAAATGAGAGGCTTCTTACACCCACTTCCCTAGTAAAAAAAGACATGAAGACCCCATATATAATTCAGACTTTTCAGAATAGTGCCAGATTAAAGGTTTTTTGAAATCTTTGTCTGTTTTATTCAAAATAATAGTCAACAGAGATACATTAGTTCTTCAGAATAAACATGTTGATGTATAAAATTATTTGGTCCTTGACATAATCTCAAATGTTATACCTCAGATTGCAGAGATTCACTTTTGTTTAGTGTGACCAGTTTTACTGATGAAGCAAAAGTACTTCTGTGTTTAAGATTTCATACTAAAAGAAGTTCTCAAAGGCAGCATCTGACAAACATCTAGACTGAGAACTTCTTTAAATAGTGCAGGCAACAAAGATAAATATCAACATATCTCACAAAACAAAATAATTGCCTCATAATTATAATATTTTCCACCAGACTTTGCAATTTTAAGTTAGATTCCATTACTAAACTGGTGTAAATAACAAGCTTCAGCATGAGATGTTAGTTGCAAAGAAGCAGTCTCTCCTCATGTCTACTTTCTCTGAGCTTGGCAAAATTATATTGAAAACCAATCAATAAATAAACCACATCAGGATGATAAAAATGAAAATTATCATACTATTTTTTTTTTTGGGAAAAATGAATTTACATCAGAAAATGACATTTTTCATCTCCATCTAAAGTCACATTTGCAAGGATTTGTTGCTCACACCCCCATGAACGCAGCTCCATAGCCAGGACAACAACTGCAGGCACAGATGTGTAAACAGACTTCTCAAGTAAAGAAGATTCCCATGAGCACAAAGTGTGTCTGCACAGAGAATTTTTGGAGCTGCTCATACTCATGGTTCTATACAGACTTTAGGAATGCAAACCAGGATCCAAAACAGCAGGAGAATGGGAAGGGACAGGATGAATTTGCTTGGAGACTGAATTTTTTGCTGCTCAACTTGAGCAGTCCAAGCCAAAATGAGCAGATAAGCTTTTCAGAGATGGCTCCTAGATACAGTCTAGTTACTGGAACCAACTATGAATCTTCAGTATAACAACAAAATTCACACTTCTGGCTGCTGCTGCTGTGTAAATGCAGTTTTTCCTTACTCAGAATGCAACACAACTGTAAAGCAAATGTGATTACTTTCCATAGGTAACATAAAGTACTTAGGACTACTAAATTAGGACAGGTACAGTTTATTAAGGAAACCTGTCTCCAGCAGAATGATCGAGCTCTTTCTGTGCAGGTAACAAAATTATATTTACAAAATTCATGAACAGATAAAGGTTACATTCTAATATTTGTGTCTTTACAACAAGCAACAGCTGATTAGGAGCAGTTTGCTGCTGAAAGACCAAATCCAGATTATGACCTTTTCCACACTTAGAATTACTGTTTTATTATGCATTTACATATGAAGGAGATATGCATCATACTTTTGAACTGATTATGCCCTCAGTTTGTTTGGCCAATTACATTTTATATTGTCCAGCTGAGTTGCAAAATCAAGGTGTTTGTACAACTGCCTAAATGAGAGAATTAACACCATTCTTAGTAAAACATGGGAGCTGGTACCTCAGATCTTTCAAACAGGTTTAGAAACACATTTCCTTGCCTCTCCTTACGCTGATTTTTCACTGTTCATACCTTGTAGTGGGGAAAAGAAAGTTATTTTTTATGTTTAGATTGTGGTGTGTCCTCTGTATTGTCTCAGGAGCCAAAAAGCATCTTGAGCAGTGAGAGCTCCCAACACCTGCTGTGTGGCCTGAGCTCCATTGAGCTTGGCCACACAAACTGGTAGGAGATGTGAATATTTGAAGATGTCTATTACACAGCGGTGTTTTGGAATCCTAAACAATTCTCAGAGTATGTTATATAATTATTTTCATAATAGACACTCCATTTAAGAAAGATCTAAGTCCATTTTTAGCTTGACGTTTAGCACATTTAGTAGATTCACAGGAAGGGAAAATACAAGCAGCTGTTGATATTTTTGGATAGTAATTCACATAAAATGCGTGTGCCCACAAAAGGAGGAAGTAACATAACACCATAGCAAACATTTTTTTTAAGCAGCAAATTTCTAATGGTCGCTTCTATCATTGCCCTTTTTCCCCTCTCGAGAAGATTTCAGTTCATCAGTTAGATTTTTATTTTGTTCATGCAAGCAGTAGAGAACACTTTCTCTTTAATTGCTTCAGCTTAAATAACATGGCTATTTCTTGGAAAGCCACTGCTTCTAAAGAAGAAGAGGCCTGTTTACAAGTCAGTCTGGCTTTTGCCCAAGTGATCAGTCCATGTGCTTTTTGGTGCATTTTGCAGTACCAACAACAAAAGTAAAAATTAAAAAGTGTCAAGCAAAAAAACAAGGGGAAAAAAAGCATCAAGCATTCACCAGCTTGTCTCTTAAAGGGCGTAGAGAGGTACTGGTTATAGCTCAACGTTGTAAAACACAACAGTAAGGCAAAGGGTAAACACACAGCAATCAGCTGCAAATCTACTTAAGCAAAACAAAACAGAAGCTAACAGATGTTGCCTTAATGACTGAAGTACTTGCTTTGGCAACTATTACCAAAAGGCAAAGTGGAATTTTACCACTGCTTGCCTGCCTGTTGTCTTAGTAAACTGGTTCATGGAAAAGCAGGTTTTACATTTTTTTTTACACTGACACACAATTCTGATATAATGACAGGTTTAAGGAAAACCAGCTCAAAACAATGTAAGCAACTCTTAATTTTTAAAAGAAAATATTCACAAAATATTTAGGCCATTAAACTTAGCAATATATAGAGAGAAAGTAAAATCTCCAGCTGAATATTTCCTCTTGGAACTCAAGATATTAATAAAAAGTGATAAAACTGCTTGTAAAATACTGGAGAAATGGTCAAGAATATAATTTGGAATCTATTTCTACTGTCACTATGAGGTGACCAAGTCATCAGAGTACATCATTCATTGTCTAGATGAAAAATAACACACACGGGTATATCTGAAATCATTGCATACATAGATGAGGGGAAACTAGCCTTTCTTGAAGACTATGGCAAGACAATTAATGTATTCTTTCTACTGAGTAAATATTCTCTTACAGTTCAAAAGATCCCCATAACCATAACACCATCCCTCTTTCTTATTTTTCTATCCAGTAACCTGAAAGCTGAAAAGTTGAAGCATAGAAGGAGGGCAAAAAATCAAAAGTGAAAATCCCAAAAAAACCAGAAAAAATTGGCATTTAGGTCATCCAAAGGCCCATGGACTTCATTATCTCCTTCCACAGGGCTCTTTAACAAAGGAATCACAGAATCATTCGGGTTGGAAAAGACCTCTGAGATCATCAAGTCAAACCCTTAACCCAATGCTTCCAAACCCACCTCTAAACCATGTCCCTAAGTCTCATATCTACATGGCTTCAAATCCCTCCAGAAATCTAGGACATTTTTTCAAGACCTCACTCAGGAGCTGCTGCATGAGCAAAATGCCTGACTAGTGCTTCAAAGAAACCTACAAAATCTACACGCACAGAAAAGCTTCCAAGTAAAAGTCTTATGATGACCCGATGCTTTAGGATGTCCATATTTATCAATGTCTCACAAAAGACCAACAAAAATGTGATCCAGCCCTTAGAGTAGCTTATCAACTACTGTTTGCAACAATGCTTCTTTTTCAAGTTCCCAAATTATGAGAAGTATTACAAAAGTTGTATACAAAACACTAAATTAAAAACATATTAGAAAGGCAACAACGTCATACAATCAAAAACTAGGATACCCATTTCACAACTCATATTTATTCCGATGCTTTTGTACACCTTAAAGGGAAATGTCAACTCTCTCGGGTCTCTTCTTAGACATAAAATATTTACTATAGTAACTCATCTAACATGTCTGTACATCTTACAGAAGCTTGCAAGGAAGGTGTTTTGAAGAACTTGTACTCTCCCTCAGCCTAGTACTTGGCAGAGTCCATGCAAGAATGGTAATTCTCACCTTTGGGCAACATTAGACACACCTGGGCTTGTGCCTGAGGTATTAACAGGTTTAGAAATGCCCCCTCAGCTACGATTAATACAGAGCAGCCACGGCAGCTACAAACATATCCCGGACTTCTTACCAAGAGGGGGCTGTGGCTCTGAATACAGACAAAAGCACTTTGGTTCTCACGTGGAATCCTTTTGAGCTGCTGATCCTATCCACTCATGGGAGATGGTTTTGAGCATTAGACTCCCAGCCTTTCTCATCCAGCAATAAAGTCCAAACTCCCCAAACTCCTCCTCAGGCCACAGTGAGCAAAACATTGTTTTGTAAAAATATGGCTACTTCTAATAAGGCTAAAATGGCTATTGGTGTAATGGGAGAAATGCAAGGAGGTAAAAATGGAATGTTTATACTAAAATCTCAGTTTAATTAAAAATAAAAAGCTTTCAAATCATTGTGTGCCTTTCTTTTAGTGGACATCAAGAGTATCCCTTCTCATTTAAACAGGGTCTTAAATCAGTTGTAAGTTTGCTTCAGAAAAATGCTAAAGTGACTCATTCATACAAACAACAAAGTAAACAAAAAGTGACATTAAACTTCTGTAGTCATCAGCGATTTAGGAAACCACCATTATGCAAGAAGATCTACTGAATTTACTGCATATTTAGATAAACTGTCTTCTCTGGCCTTGTTCATAGACTTTAATTAAAAGCATGTTAAGATCTAATTCATTTATGGTTTCAGTTGTAAACTATAAAGCTTAATGCAAGATACTGATTAAAGCAACTTTCATATAATTTTTACATATCTAATCTTATGTGCAATGATTTTAAACTCTCACTACTATAAGGAAAGCAATTTTTAGTGCAATATGTTATAATCTTGTAGATTGCATATTGAATGATTCAGAATTTGTTGGCTAGTTGCAAAAAAAAATTGCTTTTAATAAGGAGTTGGCATCTAAACCAAACACAGAAAGGCTGTGAAATGTAATCAAGAATGTGGTCAAGGATTTAATAAATACTTTCTTGACAAGAGATATGCTTCAAAGATACAGGATAACATTTCTACTTTGAACCTGCTTCAATAGGCTACGTCTGTCATTTTCAGATTTGGTTTATGAGTCAGAACCACTATTGTGGTTGTGATGTGGAGATAGCACAGATATATGAAACAATGTTAAATACTTGAAATACACTCAATCAGCTTAAGTTAGTTGGCAACTGTTTATAGCAGAGGAAAATTGGCAGGAAGCTAAATTTTATTTGCTATGATTAAATGCTATTCTAAAGACATAGTTCCCAAAAATTCTACAGAAGAGCCATGAGCACTACAGTCACGTTATTTGCAAAAGTTGCATCTTCTGTAATCTCCAACCACAGCTGGACAATGAATGTTAATGGAGAGTAACAAATCTAACAGCAGAATTTATACCCTACCTTTTATTAATGGCGGCCCACGATGCATTAACACTATCTGTCATCAGCTGTACCTTTCTGGTGTCATCTGCTGAATAATCACGGAGCAGCTTAAGAGCCAGGTCATTTGCCACATCTACATTTATTTGCCATTGTCGTAGTTCTTTTGAAAATTGCTGAAGTAAAAAAGAGAAAGAAAGAAAGAAAGAATAAACCTCAGAGCAACATAAAATGATCTCATACATAGTATGGGTATTAGAAGAGGAGCTGGATAACTTATACCATTTGTATAAATGGAAGGAAAAAAAAACAAAACACTTCCACAGATTTACTGGAAATAAAAATCAGTCTATGTGTTTTAAATTGTTTTAGTCAGAAGATCACAGGACTACTTCTAAACCCTGAGAGGACCAAGCAACCAATTTCTAAATGTTGGAAAAGACATGACAGCTCAAATTAATAACCACTGATTAGAATGTTGGTCATTCTTTTCTGAGATACAAATAGGTGGATGCATTATTATGCTTTATGGAAACTATGATTATTAGTGACATTGAAGACTGAGACAGAGAATATAGTGAAATCATATATTCTGACTAGTTTTGTTTTTTATACTGTGAAATAATACTGATTTGGACAATTAATACCTGTGATTTCAGGTTGTTTTTTAAAAAAAATTAGTTCATTTTAGCATATTGTTTATGTAATTAGTGCCATCTACTGGAACAGACCTAAATCTACAATGCAGCAAAATACTACTGGTAAACCCATCCATATCTTTATAATGCTAATTTATGGTTAATATTAAAAAGCTTTTTAATTTCAGTAATTCTTCGTTTCCCTCTTTCCTCTCCACTTTCTCCTCTCCTTTCTTTCCCCTCTCCACCTAGGCCAGCTGCCTCCCTGCAGAAGCAAGCCAGGAAATCCAGAGCAGTCACTCAGCCAGCAGCCAGCTCCCATGCATCTTTCCTGTTAGTCTTTCTCCCAGAGCAAATTTCCATATAAATGCACTGAAGCTGCGTCTTTAATCCATAATGTGTAACAACAAAATGAAAGAGCAAAGTTAATTGATTGCCTACTCGTACTTTTGTACTAAACAGACTCCAACTAGCCAATAAAATGGACAATACAAGTTGAAAAACAGTTTCTATTTGTAATTAGAAAGTTGCATATAAACATTTGAAGCTATTGACAACAAACAGTAAGACTCAACTGTCTGTATCGTTGTTCTTTAATATACAAATTGGGAAATGCCTGTGAAGAAAAAAATAGCTTTTTTCCCCTTCGTTCTCCCAAAGCAGTATTCCTTTTGAAATCTTGTTTTGACTCAGATAAGGAATTCTTCACACAGAGCTGAACTTACATGCAATCCCTAGTGAAAGAGTCTAAATACTAAGTAAAAATAAATAAATGTTAAATAATTCATGCATTTAGGTTTTAATCTCAGAAGGTCTGTAAACTGATTTTGATTAAGACTCAGTCTAAAATGCACTTGCTCTTTGAATAGAGCCCAAAAGGAGTTCTGTCGATTTTTCCCCCCAAACTCTTATCTGTTAAAAGGCTACTTCAGCACCTCTAGGTTCTCTTCATAATTTAAAGCTGAAAACAGGTAATGCTTCCATTTCCTCTGCTGTTCCTTCATGAGAGGGCAGATCACTCTGTTGCTGAGCACCAGACAGCCTCAGGAACCCAGACAGAACATTGTTTATCTGTTTTGAACAAGGGATTCTCTTTCTATCAATCAAATATTAGGAGGAGCCTACAAACCCTAATCCTGAAAACGACCTGAACATGTCATGGTTAAGCTCACCTAAGCTGAAGCTGCCTAGACAATTTTTTAAAGAAAATTCTCTTTGCTAAGTAAGGAGAGCTAGACAGAAGAGATGATAATTTTGTGGAAAACACTACTATTTCTTTGAGGAAGATACTGGCAGGTGGTTGTTTTGGAAACAGTCTGCCAGTTGAGCTCCTTTCCTGCCAGAATGATATACAATAAATATATAAATTTTAATATTTACATAAATATAATATCTATAAAAATACTAAATAGTAAATAAATTCTACAGCAATTGTAATTTCAGTTTTGTAGATCTTATATAGCAAGTATCTATTCTACATTTAGGTCTATCTATCTTTATTTTACCCTACCTTTCTCTTTGTTTAAAATCACACAGGCAGGCAGGTAATTTTTATTCTCAGCCAAAGAATCACAGCAGACTGACTGTCCACTGCTTTATATAGAAGTTACCACAACACTTTGTCTGCATTGTAAATTAATGGTCTGTAAACTTTACTTTGAAAATAAGATATTTTTGCCCAGATCCATGTGAATAAAATTGACCTTCTAAGAGATTTGAAACCCTGTTTTATAATAAAATAAATGGGAAGATCCATTACAAGGTTATTTCCAAAAGTGTTGTTCTCACCATTAACTTCAACATTAATCCATTAACTTCCTGACACTACAACACAAGGTCGTCCCTCAGGAAAGAAATGATGAATATAAAGAGCTTTGGTGATGGGAACTATTTGTATTTTCTGTTTTACTGGAAATTTATATGATTTTTTTTAACAGCTTTGAGGAGTGCATGCTTCAACGTTGCTGTGTGTGCAGACACTGAAAACAAAGTGTTGGGGTACAAGTTTTACCTGTCTATCCCAACAGAGGCCCATTAACTGCCCTGCTACAAGACTACAACGTATACCTCAGAATTACAATCTTTTCTTTCCTCTTTTCCCTTTTATGTATTTAGGCCTCATTTACCTTTTAGCTTCTTAAGACAACGTTTGTTTTTTTCTTCTTTAAAGGATATCGCTACATTACCTTAATTTGTTTTTGACATTCTTTTCAAAGCATTCTCTCTCTTTGTTTTGCCTGTGCTATCATTGGAATTTGCTGAGTTTATTAAAAGGCTTAAAGAATTAAGGCTGTGCATTTATCATGTTACTTAGGTATAAATTTATTTATATTTTTTAATTAGAAGATACTATTTGATGTTATTAGGAATACAGCCTGTGCAATTAAGAGCCCTTGATTAAAAGCAAGTAACGAAATCAGAGCTGCACTTTGTTTTATCCCAAGATTGCCCAGTGGAACAAAAATCAATGATGCACAGTAGTTTAAATATAGAAATATGAATGTACAACATCATCCATTTCTGTGTATATATCACAAATCTGGAAAATCAGGCTATCTTTCTGTCCTTTTTCCATATATCCATAGCATGTTTTATTTATATACTTAAAGAATTTATTTTTTTAATTAAGGAATTCTAATTCAGTGTTTGCAACACGGTCAATAACATGAACTAAATTGTTAATTGTTTTACTGAAACCAAAGCAGTACACCGTCAGCCCTGGAATAATAAAAACCCACAAAATGCTTATTTATTTCTTCACCTTGGTACACAGGGAATGGCAAAAGGGTCCCAAGTTAGGCGCTACCCTGCAAGAAACTGACAAAGGCAAGCAAAGGCAGCCTCAGCCTCATCCACAAATTCAGGACATAAATTCACCCCCTGGGCCCTGCCAGTGGAAGGCTGCCTGGCCTTTTGAACCCCAGCAGGGCAGGGCGTGTAATCAGGCTGCCTTTGAATTTCCTGTTTAGATGGAAAAAATAAGTGGTCAGCTAAGGAAAGGAACAGAACATTGTCTCCATTCTTCCTCCTCTTCCCTTTGCCCTGATGAAGTTGCACAGAGGAAGAAAAGATGCCTCATTAGCTCCTACCAAAGCAAGGAGCCACAGAGTGAGCAGGCAATCCTAGAAGTTTGGGTTGGTTTGGGGTTTTGGTGGTTTTTTAATTTTTTTTTCCCTTCTCTTTCAAACAGAAGCTCAGTAACCTATTAAGAAAAGGCTAGTTTTACTCTAGCTTATGCTCTGACGACGTGCTGATGCAAGGAGGTGAGGTGTGATTGAGTACTATTTATACACCTATAACCTTCAGCCTGCTGAGTTAACCATCTGCAGCCATCACTTAAAGAACAATAAAAGACAGGGCTTAGTGGTAAAGACTCTCATTGGCCAGATTACCAGATTCTAGTCCCCCATACTTAACATCAGTTTAGTACTCCAACACTGAACTAAAAAAAATTAGAATGGAAAAAATCTCTGCAAATTAATCTGAATTAATTTCTGATTCAAATTAAGAATATTTTTAATTATTAGCTATAGTACCTGGTTACTTTTATCTTTTAAATGTCAGAAACAAAATTTTAAAATTCTTTAAAAAACATTAATACCCAAATACAAGCAAGTTATAGATTTTTGGTTTTATGCTGGCATTGTAAAAAATAATAATCAATAGACTGGTATTACTGAGTTTACCATGTACCATGTATATTAGGATGCCCTAATAGAAATGCATCAACACAAGCACTGACTAAAATTTTCCCTAGAGCACAAGGGAACTCACACATTGATTCAGCTGTCTTTAGGCAGACCTACAATGTTTAACAAGCAAATCAGAAGAAAGCTTTGAGACTACTTTCTCACACCAAGCTGTGTTGAGATACAAAGCTGACAAAATTGATGTCTGAAGAATTTATTAAGTCCTGCACTGACCTCTCTCTTTCCCTCAAAGCAAATGAATAGAAATTACAGCTTCCTCTTCATCAGTCTAACAGCAAGCCAAAAGACAGCCCACTTACTCTACCTCTTCAGGGGACAAAATCAAAATATATATGTTTGGCAGAGAAGCCTGGAAAGCATTTATTTTGAGAACTTGATGTATTTCTAGGTCCTTCAGTTTAGATTATACTGTACAGCAGAAACACAAAGCTGCTAACTCAAAAAAAAAATAAATCCATTTTCCTTAGACTTCATGACCCCTCATTTCAAGCATGAACATAACAGCTGATGCTGTCACATCTGAGAAAATTTGATGAAGAATTTGACACTATAGGAATTACTGGCAGACAAAGATAATTCCTCTAGGAAGGCTGGCACAGAGGAAACACAAAAAAAGAGAGGGGGAAAAAATAATCCCCCACCCCTCCTACTCCCCACTCTCTGAGTCAATTTCTTCTAGACTTAAGGAAGAAAGGCTAGGCAAAACCAAATAAATGAAAGCTAACAACCCTGGAAGAGTAGAGCTTGTTGATGTTCATATCATCAGGAGGGCACAAATTAAGATGGACTGGCTGAGACACCGAAATTAAAATTATAGGTTAATGTCTGTAGCTTGACACAACATCAATGGATCCAACTGGTGGCAATGGCTGAGGATCCAGACAGCCCAAGTGAGGTAAGAGGCTAAAGAAACTTCAGGTCTTCTAAGGTAAGAGGCAAAAGAATCAGAAGGTCTCCATTTCCATTCTCTGTTTATAGGTAAAGATTTTTCTTATTCTGTGAATAAGTACACTATTATTCTTTCTCTAGAGCTCTAGGGGTAGAGAAGAGGAATGGCAAGCTGTTATTTCTCTCCATGGCTAATGTTGATCCAAACAACCCCATCGTTTTTTCATAAAGCATACACCCTTAAATGGACCTCATCCCAACTTCATATACTCTTGTAAAAAAAGTGGACAGAAAATCCATTGCTAAAGCAACATTTTCAGTTATTTTCCTAGTTTAGTAATTTATTTTTGAAACATAGGAGACTCCAATACTACGACATAAGACAGTGTTTGCACAGAAGTGTTTTTTTCTGTTAATTGAGTCTTTGTAGAGCTGAGACATTGACGATGTTGAAGCTTTTCCATTTTTTTAACAAATACTGGGCAGAAGCCAGGACTGTATCTCTGCAGGAAGACAGTGACAAATGGGAGTCCTCCATGCTGAGTGACAGTACTACACATGATCTATAACTCTTTCCAATACATTAGCGAGTGATTGCCCCTGTTTACCATAATCTACCCTTCCCAAGCAATGACCCTTTTGGTACAATCTTAAATGAGATAACTTAACCTCAGCTCAGCCCTCAAACAATGGGCTGATGAACATTTTTATGCTTCTTACAGGCAAGCAAAAGAAAAATAAGCAAGCAAAAACTCCAACAGAGTTTGCATTTAATTCTAACTGGTGATGGAGATAACTGAACCAATCATGAAGTTCTACATAAATTTTCTCTGGCAGCAAAATCAGTTGATGAGGACCTTAACCCAAAAACTCTCCACAACAGTTCATTGCCATTCAGCTGTGTAAATACGACTGCTCTAAGTACTCAAACTTTAACTAAAAATTGGGTGATAGGAATTAAAAAAATAACCTACAAAAACCTGGTGGGCAGGAAAGGAGAATGTGTCACAAAACACTTGTGTAATTATTTTCCCATAGAGGCAGGAGTCCCCTTAAAAGGCTGACCAATTGGTTGATTTCTGCCTTGGTTTTCCCCAGCTAGAAAATGAGATATTATTAATCTTAAACAGCTCTTCTCATAATTTATTCATGAAGAATGTCACCAAAGTATGACTGTTTCTACTACAGGAAACTTCAAAACTGATGCAACAGAGTATTTTCTACCTGAGGTACAGCTCAGCTATATAAGTTAACACATTGAAGCACCATAATGTGGCAACATGTGTGCTAAAATCACAAGAGCAGCCATTTCAGGTTTTTTTTTTCTCCATTAATAACCCTGTCAGGGTTGAAGCTGGTGAGATTATCTTGTGGCAAATCTAAAATGCTTGATTTCCAAAATATACCCATTTAGTTTGCTCTAGCTGGGTTTTTTCCTGCTTTCTCAACTACTTCCAGAAAACCTATACAGCTTCATTAGCAGTGCAGACAGCCATGGACAGCCATACCAATCCTACAGAATTCCCAGTCTGCAGTACCCGTGCTCTGAGGCTGCTGAACAGATGTGAAATACTGGGGCTAAACAGGTAGGAATTCCTCCTGTGAGATCAGCCAGCTATTTGTTATGACTGTTAAGACCAATTTCATATTCAAGGAATATGCTACAGTATTTTAGACTTTGCATGACAATTTCTTTCTAGTTTGCTGTGTAAGACTTTTTGCAATGTACTCTGTCCACAGTTAGAGGACATTTTCTTTAATGACTTCATTAACTTAAATGGAAATGTTTTAATGCTCAGTAGTGACCTTAAGTTCTGTGTTCTGCTTTTTCAAAGCGTCCACGGTGTAGGAAATTTCTTTCCATGACTCAAGCTTAGCTTTTGCTCGTTCAAGAACCTGCTCAGCTTCTTGTTTAGCTTCCAGCCACTGTGTTGAATCCTTCAGCATCTCTTGAAGCTGCTGTCTCCGGTTTTGGAGGTATCCATGCACTTCATCCCACTGGCTCTGTATCTTATCAACTGGTGAAACACAAAGGAAAAACAAAAGCCGAATTACTGAGAAGTTTCTTTTCATATATTTTTAATTAATTATTTTTTTAACGGGACGAAACAATGATATTAAAATCTTTCCAGAACTGACTATATCAGAAAACTTCTGTACTTTTCAGCTGCAATTGCATAGGAGTTTAGCTCAAAAAAAGGAACAGATAAACTGTTCTGGGTCACACAGTAAGGCATTATGACACACAGCATGTTTCACAGCAAGGAATGTCAGGTTCATGCCTCAAAAACCCTTATGAAATAGGACCACATTTGAGAAAGTGTCTGCAATAATCCTTCATTCTTAACAAACCAAGGATTTTCTGAAGAACAAGTCCTTTAGGGAATAGAGTAATATTAGTTAAATATTTATTGCAAGGTATAATTAATGGCTGTACTTATTTCATAAAGGCAAATATTAGCAAACTGCAAAGGCTAAACAACTTGCTCATATGCTCATGGTAAATATAAAATAACAATGAGCTATACCACTCTTTGAAAGAAAAGTGATTTCTGGAAACTTAAGAATCACTAAAATCACTGATAAGCATTGGCTAACATCCAGCACCAGGCTCATCCATAGAAGCATAAAAACACCAACAGACAGAGCTGTCCAAGCAGCTGAAGCTTGGCACAATATAAGTAAAAATCCCAAACCCCACAAACAATAAAATCTGTGCAGTGCATGAAGGAATAAGCATTGCATTAACATATGTATATAATATATATATACACACACACATAATTTCCAGAGGTTAGTCAGCACAAAAATATGTTCTCAGTATTTTCTTGAGCACTTCTTCACTATATTGAAAATTCACAGTCCTTCTAGGGAAGGGAACTGAGATTCCTAGAGTAATCAGATAGCAGCTGAAATATTCATTGACTGGTAGTTCCAACACTGCATCTCTCACTGCAAGGCTGGTTCCATAATGGTGCAGCCCAAAGACCTGGATGAGAAATGCTCCAGCAGGGAAAAGAGACTTCTACCTATCAATGCTTTTCCTTCTTCCAGAAGAAAGAATAAAGATCTTTCCATAGACTCAGCTGAGGTTTAGAGAGAGAAAGAGAAGAAAACATCAGCATTCCCTGCTGAAGCCTAGGGAGAAGAACTGAGCACACATAGCAGCATGTTTAAGTCAAAGGAAAAGCAAAAGGAACTGAAGAAACAGAACTGGAACACATAAAGCACCATCAGAGCACGGCAAGGATAGCCTAAGGAGCAAATCCTTAAATTTAATCTGAAGCAAATCTAACCCCTCATTTTAGGAGACTGTACACTCATGTCACAAAACAACTCATTTCTGTGCCCTCCTCTGGTGAGGATTCCTGATCTCACCAAGCTTTAGAGTACACTTGGAACAACAAAGAGGCTGTAGGCTTCACAAAGGGTGAATAACAGAAGTGAACTGCTTGAGCAAAGTCTCCCTGCTATGGCTGCAGCATATGGCTCAAGGGTTGTGCTGGAGGCTCCGGGACAAAAACTGTCTAAACACCTTGCACAGTGTCACA